>NC_138063.1:27812157-28412157 GCF_964194185.1 Rhinolophus hipposideros | reverse complement strand
ATTTATTTATTTATTTATTTACTTGTATTTATTTATTTATTTAGTTAGTTAGTTTTTATTAGTTTCAGGTGCACAAGACAAAGTAATACTTAGACGTTTATCATTTATATCCCTCACACAGTGATAACCCCCCTCCCCCCATCCACTATCCCTCTGACATCCCACAGAGCCATTACGTTTCCACTGTCTCTATTCCTAATGCTATACTCAGCTTCTTGTAAGTATATGCATGCATATATATATATATATATATATATATATATATATATATATATGTAAAATTATAGTTGGCATTCATTATTGTTCAGTTTCAGGTGTACAGTGCAGTGATCAGGCATCTACATCATCTCTGAGGTGGTCTCTCAAATGGGACACGTGTCCATTGGATACCCTACAAAATCTTTACAACATTATTGATTATGTTCCCCAAATTAATTTTCAAAACCCCGTGGCCATCTTGTGGTTACCGACTGTTTTCTAATCCCCTCACCTTCCCCCTTATCCCCATCTAGCAACCCTCATTTTTTCCTCTTTGTCTCCAAAACTGTTTCGGATTAGTTCATTCACTTATTCTTTTCTTTCAAAATGCCCATCAGTAGATGACTGGATTAAGAAACTGTGGTACATTTATACAATGGAATATTATGCGGCGATAAAGAAGAAAGAAATCTTACCATTTGCAACAACATGGATGGACCTAGAGAACATTATGTTAAGTGAAATAAGTCAGACAGACCATATGATCTCACTTACATTCAGAATCTAAAGAAAACACCATTTTATCTGAACTCATTTCCATCACCAGACATGTCCTTAAGACATAAAATAAGTAAATAAAAGATAAAAGATAGGTAAGAAAATAAAAGATATGTAAGAAAATAAATACCCAAATCTGAAATTATAGGCCAGAGGATAAAGCAACCTATGGGAAAGAGTAAGAAGTCAATCTCTCTCTCTCTCTCTCTCTCTCTCTCTCTCTCTCTCTCTCTCTCTCTCTCTCTCTCTCTCTGGCTCTCTCTCTCTCTGTTACACATACAACACACACACACACACACACACACACACACTGCATACCATATAAAACAGAAGGTCTTGATAACCTGCACAAGTAAGAGGTTATAAGACAACAGAAGGAAAAGAAAAGGGAGATTGTGGAATTATGGAATTAAATGTAATATAAAAGCAGTAAAGAGATGAATACGCATTTTAAAAGTTCGAATTACACATACATTTTAGTAGTGTTTTTTTCTACTTCTGTGGAAAAAAAAAGAAATCGTGATAGGATTGCATTGAATTCACAGATGGCTTTTGCTAGCATAAAAAGAAAGCTTGAGAAACTCCCAAAGGAGAAAAACATAAAGATTAAAGCCCACAGAGTGAGGGTACCTGATATACAGGTGAGAGAGATCAGGATACTGTGTATCCTTGAATCAGGATGCTTAACAAACATAACAGAAGACAGACATTCAAAGATAATAGAGAATAAATTCCTTAACATAAGAAATAAATGAATATTTAAATCAAAATATGCACTGAGTTTTAGGAATAATTAAAACATTCAACACTGTGAAATATCTTGGATTGATAATTTTTGAAGCTGAAATATAAAAGTAAACATATGTTAGCTACCCAGAAAGGAGAAGCAAATTACAGGCAAAAAAGGCAGTGTTGTTGGCCTGGCCTCACACAGCTCCATAGTTAAATATTTGAGATGAGAAGCCAGTGAAACAATGTGGCCGAGTTTCGAAGAAAAGGACGTAATATTATAGGCCAAGATGTAGTTCAAGTAGGAAAGCAACAGGAAAGGCAGGAAAGGCAGTTTTTCAAACAGGACGGAATTCAGGGAGTTTAATACTCACAAGCTCTTCTTGAAAACAAGAACAATAAGAGCGAGAACAACAACATCTCCTAGATATTAATTCCAAGAAGGTAAGAGATGAATCAAGGCAAAGATTTCAGTAATTATACAAGTCAAGATTTTTTTAAAAGTATCTTAGGTTTATTAAAATTCTTTAAATGTAGAAATAATATTAGGAACTTTTTTTAATCCAAATTTTTTTAAAAAGTGATTACTCTAAATCTTCATCAACATATAATAATCAAAATTAAAATATCACATTATGTAGAAGCAGGTAAAAGGAGGTGTGATAAGGGAGAATGTCAGTGTCCTTTTCTTTTTTGGCCAGGAACAAATCAATATTATCATAAATTGATATGTAGCATTTTAAAAATCTCTGTTTTTCTTAACCTTAATGGCATGTTTTAGAGAAATAGTATCTCTTTTATCAGAGTTTTTGTTTTTTTTTTAAACTTGGCCATACTTGCAGTATGGCCAATGTATAGTTTCAACTATAAATGTTTTTCTTCTGCTAAGTTCATGTAACATGAGATTGAATTTCTTTCATTTATAAGAAATGCAGACATTTATAAGGACCCAGATTAATAAAACCTGCACTCTCTCATTCTCTGTCTCTGTGTCTGTCTCTGTCTCTGTCTCTCTCTCTCTCTGTCTCTCTCTTTCTCTCTTCCCTCCTTCCCTTCCTCCCTCCCTCCCTGACTTCCTACTTCCACCACTCCAAGTATTAGATGGTTGTTTTTAGGACATTTGCTGTTCCTGCTTTTAATTCCTAATTTTTGTATTATTTGACTTTCAGTACGCATGTTTATATATGTGTATGTATGCATGGTGTGTGAGTCTGTGTATGTTGTCAAAAAAACAAATCTGGACTTTATTGAAAGGATTATTGGGGTGAGGGTGTATTGTAATAGGGGAGGGAGGTTATTGCAATAGAGAAAGCTCTGACCATGAGATCTGAAATGTGCCTCAAAGGTTAGGTAAAAAGGTGGTTGTTTTTCTGGTTGTTTTGTTTTTGTTTTTTACTGTTGTTTGAGAGAGGAATAAAATGGATGTGTGATGTGGGATAAAGAGTGATGTGATTAGAGAGTAGATCTGAGAATATTTTACCTTGAAGCCAACCTATTCTCAGGAGGGTCTGTACGCATATATGCTGGCTGACGTTGAGAGGGTGGGAATGAAGTGCAGGGGACTGGGGGAAAGAGAAAATTGTAACTAAAGTTTGGTTCACAAGCATTATGTTCAGACTGATCCGTGGGGACAAGGAGTTCAGCTACTCTTTTATGAGGCAAAGAATGGGAATTTGGAGGATCTGTGTCTGGCCTTCTCATAGGTAAGCAAGAGGGGAATCCGTGAGTATTTATCAAGTCGTATGAGGAAGAGTGTACTTTGTAGTAAGCCATTTTTTTCTGAAACACAGAAAGATGGGGGTATTTCTTAACCTTTCCTGTTTTCCTGGATCACAGGGCTCAGGTAAAATGCAACTTCTCTCTCTCTCTCTCTCTCTCTCTCTCTCTCTCTCTCTCTCTCTCTCTGCATATATCACATATATATTTATAAATATATATCACATATAACCTTTTATACTAGAAACAAAAACTTACACAATAACAGGTACTTTAAAATAGTCAATAGGAGAATAAGTCAAATAGAAATAATCACAGTTATTAAATCAAAACAGTCAATCCTGTTTCTGAGCAGACTGTGTGTTGTAGCGTCCATCCCCAAGCTCACAGGTGGAATTCAATTAGGTGTTGATATGGATAATGTTAAAATATTTCTAATTTCCTTATGAAGAGATAACTAAAGAGCTGTTACAGGAAGTTCTTAGTGTTCGGACCCATGAGCTACAGCCAGAGTTGGAGAGTACAGACCCCCCTCCCTATTTCCATGTAGCTCATCTCAGGAGCTGACCACACACAGAAGTTTCCCACGCTGCTACGTACTGAAGAATACAATATATTTATTTCCTCAACCATTGTTTCACTCTTTGAAGAAATATTTATGAAACACCCCCTTTCGATTGTGTCCAGTGGAGAACATAAATATGTGATATTCTGTTCCCTCTAAGGGTCTTTCACCTCCCCTATGATTACAGTGCATTAATGACTCAAACAAATAATACAAGACAACAATGTAGAAATGCCACAAGACAAAATCCCTGTAGAGAAAATCAGTGCTGCAGGTTGAGGGAATAACGAGAATAGCGCAATGTGAGAGCAGCCAGCGTGGATTCTGTATCATCTACCTAGATGGTACCGGTGGATTCAGTTGAGAGAAGAAATGTGCACGTAACGGCAGATGTGGGAGGCAGAGCCAAACATCTGAAGGGCGCAGTGGCAAATGTAATCGTTACGGGATCAAGCTGTCTTCCGCATGAGAGCAACGCTCATCCCTGGCTCACCTTGGTTCACGCATTTCCCGACACTGGTGTATCATTGCCTTTCTGTGACTCACATGTACATCTCTGACTATCCCTGGCTGGAGGCAGCTGCGTTGCCCACTAATCTCAACCAGCACTTCCTTTTCTTCTATCTCAACGGGCCCAGGAGAGACTCATAATCAAGGGGTATCCACGGACATTTTATCACAATGTGGCCCTGCCAACAACTGCCTGGCTCCAGGATAAAATAGCCATCATAGTCATTGTGTAACTATCTCTATTTCCAGGAAAGTTGAATCTGTTATTCTTTACTTTGTCATTTGACTGAGCCTTGATGCTTTTTGCCTTGGCTTTCCAGCTCATACATTTTTCACGTTCCTGGTAAGACCTCTTATTTTATTTACTGGTACAACCATGTGTATGTTCACAAGGCAATTTGGAGTCAACTGCCAGTAGAAACACCACTTCTATAAGGTCAGATAAAGACTCTATAATTTAATCAATATCTAATTAAACATATCCCCTTACACGTGTTACTCACTTACATAGGATTTTATATAAACAAAACTGTTTGTAGTCATGTTTTTTTTTCCCCCTTTTCTCCAGCACTGCCTCATGGGTAATTAAACACAGAGTGGTTTGGTGACTGAGCTCAAGTCACACAGCAAAGAAAATCATCTATATGTCACCCATCTCTCCAGCAAATCTGCCTTTACGCCTTCACAGTTTTACTACTTCTGTCTTTACTCTAGAAGGCTTCTACCCTGTCACCTATACTAGTTTTCCTCAATTTTAAAACATTATTGATGTTTAAATGCTGAATGAATTTAAATATAGTTTTTGAGACTAATGGAAGATAGAAATATATATATGCATATATATATACACACACATATACTGAGTTAAATGTACACTTTCAATAACTTTGAACATGTGGATCTGGATGATGTAAAATGTCAAAAACCCAATAAGTTGTATGTTACAATTGAAAGAAAGTGGTATATCTCATATCCATAACTACCAATCTTTCAAGGCCAAGATCATATGTCAGCATATCCAGGAATCGTTTCCTATTGGCCTCAGCTGGAAATGATTGCTCCCTCCCTAAAAATCCAATCACATTTGTTTATTCATTCCTCCCATGACATTTAAATGCATTACTTATCTAGCCAGGCTATGCTTTTATTCATTGAAACGTTAGCATACAAGATGTTAGAATATTTTAGATTCCCAAGCACTTTTACATGACTGCAATAGTTAATAAATATTTCCTGCCTGTTAACGGAACCAAAATGGCCAATGAATTTCTCTCAATTAAGTAGAAAACAAATGTTTTGCTTACACAATGTCATATGTCTTTTCTACTGACATGACTCTTTGGGTGCTATAAAGATTTGGTTATACCAAAGCCCCCTTTTTTAGTGTTTATTATGTTCTCACAATACATTTGGGTTCTCACGGATAAGCATACATTAGAGTAAGCCCAGAGCTAGCTCTAATCAGATTTGTCTCCATTAGGAGGTAAGCCTCGTCTTCCTTTCAGATGGCCGCATTCTACTCCAAACCCAGGAGGGTAGTGGGCAGAAGGAAAGCTTAGGAGTCTCCCCAGCAAGTCCAGAAGGGTAGTGAAAACAGAGAAGTGAAAGTTCACAGTCCTGGATTCCCCTTATCCACATGGGGAAAAAAAAAATAGTGTGGGTATATCCTTAAGGTCATTTATCTCACATTATCCACACAAGTCAAGACCACTTGACTTTCCAAGTTTTTACGTCTGGTTTTAACTTTGTCTTTTTTTAATTTCAATATCTCTACTAGTAGCCACTTTTACAGTTGTTATGATATCTTTTTTGGGGGTGGAGGTCACTTTTTATTTATGAAATTTATTGGGATGACATTGGTTAGCAAATTTATATAGGTTTCAAGTGTAGAATTCTATAATACATCATCTATAGATCCCATTGTGTGTTCACCACCCAGAGTCAGTTCTCCTTCCATCACCATATATTTGATCCTTTCTTTCACATCATCCTTTCATTTACATAGTCTGGGTAGAAAACACACACACACATACACACACACACACACACACACACACACAAAACACAGTCATGCTTCTTTAATGAGCAAAATGAGAGTAAATGAAATGAGGATTCTAAAACTTAAAGTGAAGATATATGCACTTCTTCCCTAAGAGAAGTGGAGTTCATGAAGTTTGTGTCATGCGGTGCTTTCCTCTTTCTTTTTGGTACTTTCAGTCCCGCGTCAGTCCAATCTTATTGCCCCTGCTGCTCCTGCTGTACCAGATATTCTCAGCACCTGTGGTGAGCTTATTGTTTAGTGGTGTAAAAGGCCATCTGCCAGTAAGTGTCTCAGAGTTGAAATTTTTCTCCCCTTCTCACTAATCATGTGTCTTTTCCTTGAGTCCTAGTCGTTCTGCATCCCGATTTAGTTGATATGGTAAACATATTCCTGTAAATTACATTGATATATTAGTGTAAGGACACATGTAATGCATTGTGGGAGTCTTCCACGAATTCACGTAAGGGTGGAATTCAGAGAGAATTGTTTTGGGTAAGCAGTTAATTATCTTTGCTCCTCAGTTCCCACCTCATCCAGCAGTCTGTAGGTCTTTCCTGTTATGAATGCTTCTTATCCTTCTAAAATTTACATATTAGTGCAATACTAATGTAAGAGAATTCCAAACTTGGGTACCACCTTGTTGGAAGGAAAAACGATCTATATATCTGTGCTGGCTTTGATAGCCTGGCATGTCTCCAACACACAGTAAACAGACGACAGAGAAGACCTTTATTCCAGATGCTGCATTTAGCAGGGTGATATCTGATACATTAGAGATGTTTTCCCAACTTTCTTCCTGTTAAAATAATTCATAATGATATCAAGGTCAGTGCAAGCTGAGGCTATTTGTTCTTTAGATACCAGACATGCAAGGTAAACCTCCTAGGAAGCTATTACAAGCCATCAACAAAACACCCGCTAAGGATGTAAATTTTCATTCTCTCTGTAAATTGTCAGCTTACATCTTTCATGGCAACTTCTGTCCATTCATACCCAACACTTCCTGACTCAGTCCTTGTGCGGACTTCAGCAGATAACATTTACTATATAATTTATAAAGCTGTTTAGGACTCAGATCCACCTAGAAATTTCTGCAAAGCTAGAAAATAAATATTTCTTCCATTGTCCAAACATAAGATACCAGGCTCAAGGTTCTTTTCTATCAAATTTTCAAAGCAAAGGGTATGCTAATAATTGAAGAATGTGTATTACAACCTGTTATCCAATCTCCTTGAGGAGATTATTTTTCATGTCCTTATAAATTAGAAAGAATTAAGTCCATTTCATAAAATTCATGGGATATACCCTTGCTCCAGGGTCTGTAACTGTTATAAGAGTTTCAAAATAAAATGTAACCATTGGAAATTTAACAAGCAACTGACATTGCATGTGGCAATGCACTTCCTGTGGGAATGAAAACATATGCATATATTCTATAAATAGTATATATGTGTAATCTACATATGAATATAAGTGTATCATGTATATATGGCTGTCTCTCAAATCATCTCTCTACATAAGAACATATGCATGCACTAAGTTATCTGCAGACCACTAAGTGAAGGGTCAGGAAGGTGTGAACAATTATGAAGGCAGCCTAGTATCCATTCCCTAACCAAGCTTAATAACAGGCCAGCTATAATAAACTGAAAATGGCAGTTAAAATAACTGTTTTCATTATGGGCCTTGTGAGACTACGGAGACTCTAGATGACAAAGTGTAACATAGAGCTAGGTAGGGTTCCAGAACATTATGCTGACCCCTCTTTGGTGGTATGATGCCTGCAGAATGAGTAGTGAGTGAGTTGCCATGGTGTGGGGACAGAGCCAGGAGTGCAGTTTCCAGGCTCTTGTCCTCAAATGGAAAGGTACTCACTCGGGTAGTAAATGGCCATCAACTGTGATTGGATAGCCATCAGCTGTGGCTAGTTGGCCGTCAGCTGTAACCAGTGAGCCATTGGCCACTAGTATAACTGCCGTGGCTATGCTAGGAGTAAATGGGGGCTAGCAAGAAGATGGTAGCTGAGCCTGCAAGTGCAGATTGCAGTTAGCATGGCGGATTGCAGCTAGCAAGTGGTGTTGTTTAGTTGGCAGAGAAGCGGACGGCAGGTTGCAAACCGTGTGGATTCTGTTTCCTGATCCAACCCAGCTGCCAGTGAGACTATAGTGGTATGACTCCCCTATCTATGGCTCCGTGGGTGTTCCTTTTTGGCCTCACCATGTCCTGCGTTCTAATGCGGGGAGTGGGACCAGAGACCCCATGTGGCACCCTGCATGACACACGGTGTTGGCTTAGCTTAAGCACCTTGCAATTTGGGAAAGCAAAGATGCACCCCAGGCAGGAGGAAGATGGTCAAAGGAAGCTCTGTTAAGGCTCCATCCCCAACAGCTGGCAAGGAGATGGCTGCATAAGAGGCAAGGGCAGAGACTGGAGAGAGAAGCTTGTTAATGCATTTGAGTCACCTGTGTAGATTTCCCAAAATGACTGAGGAACATTTGTCTGTGGTGAACAACGTATCCATAAACTGATTTATACTCCACAGGTTGTTCAAGAGGACTGTATAAATTGTTCCCAAGTATCCCAGTCATTCTTCCTTCCCTGACTAATTCCCGGAATCTGTATCATTAATGACATACTCTCTGAGATTCCTCTCTAGTTGTCTACTTCCTATAACACTTCACCCCCAGAACATCTTTTAAGTTGTGATTTTTAGTTTTATTTTTAAATAGGTACATCAAGTACATTATACACATTTGAGTGGTATCAAAAGGTAAACAGTGAAGAGTAATGCTGCCTTTCCTCCCGTTTACTTCCTCAAGGTATCTGTGGTTACTAGATTCTTATGTGCCCTTCCAGAGAAATTCTATGAACATAATAGACTTTATAGCCTATCTTGAGAACACCAATCATGTGCCATATTCCTTAGAAAGGGCCTGAGCACATATATGGTATTCGATAAATAAGTGTTGTTTAATTGAAAAGATAGATTGTTTACGTGTTGTTTAATTGAAAAGATAGATTGTTTCAGTGGTTGTCAGAATCCTGGAATCCCAAGGATAGGTAAAACTGCAACGGTGACAATACTGACCCTTAGACTCTCAGGCAATACACAGTGGTACACATGGATACATAGTTTCCATGCTACTGAATGCAAAGTGTTAACACTGCTGGGAAATTTAAGATAAATTATTCTATGGAGAGTAACAGACCCTGAAAAAGAAAGCTGAGCTCTGGCATTTTACACCTTGCAAAGACAAATGCTTTGCAATGTGTATTAAAAGCACTCTTTGTGATCAAAAGATTTGGCAAGTCATCCAGAATTCTTATCTTTTTCACCACGGCAGAAATCTCATTATGTATAACCTTTCAAATGGGACCAGAGAAACATTTTCCACTTGATTCTCATTGAGCACAACTTCTACCTGGGACTACAGTCCAAATGGAGACAAAATGTATATTAGGTTTGCATTGGACAGGTAGTGCCAACAGCACTGCTCCTCTGTCTCCTTTTGTTTAAGAGCCAAGTAGCTTGCTCACACATTCACTCTTTCTTTCTCTGACACTCACACACACACACACACACACACACACACACACACACACACATCCTAGAGGCTCTTTATACACTAGCTGGGCAATAATTCTTACAAATATGGTCCAGTACCAGGGTCCACCACTCAGTCTGACAACAGTGGACGTGGTGAATCTCAGTTCTAGTCTCCTGGGGGTCCTATGGGGCAGGTATACTTAAAAACATACAAGGCCAACCCCAAGATGCTCTGTGGTGATAGTTTCTGTGGTTGGTCAGTGAATTTCTCTTGTTACCACCCTAGATTATCGCATATGCTCATGATAAATTGTAGCTAGGCCTAGACTTCTGTTGTGTTTGAGCTGTCATTGCATTCTTTCACTGCAAACCATCCCCAGCTACTTTGTCTAGGCCTTGTGCTTGCTGCTGTACATTTAATATTCAAGAAATTATCACAAAAGTCTCATGAGATATATGATTACGACCATTTTATACACAAAGAAACCAAGAATTAAAAAAGCTAAGGCCATTTGATATGATTTAGTATATATGTCAGAATTTGTTCTCAATTCTCCTGATTCTAAAGAGGAAAAGCAAGTGATGGAATGAAACTCCTATTGTGTATGAACTGCTGTAAGTGTGAATATATCTCTTTACATGCAGACACACACATGGTTTCATTTAATACATTTAATTTAATGCATGTAATGCTAGTTATCCTCACACTTTAAACTTTTGTACTGATTTAGCATAGAGAAATAATTTAGAGAGATCTTTGTACGTTTCTTGCTTTCTTAGATAACCATTTGAGTTAGTAAGTGAACACAGCATTAAAGATTTTCTGGATTGGTTGACTTCAAGAAATATTTAATCTCTCTCTCCAATAAATTATTATTTAATGTGTACCATTTACTGGGCAATTAATAGTGGGATATGCTGGAGATTCAGTGATGAAATTAAAAAAAAAAAAAGAAAGAAAAGTACCTTCGCTCATCAAGCTTATGGTCTATGAGGGCTGCACCAGGAGTTAGAAAATGTTTTCTGTAAAGGGCCAGATAACAAATATTTCTAGCTTTATGGGCCATATGGTCTTTGTCAAAACTACTCAGCTCTGTCCTTGTAGTACAAAAGCAGCCTTAGACAAAATGGGAAAGAATGAGAGTGGCTGGGTTCCAATAAAAAGGTATTTATGAACATTGAATTTTAATTTGATATAATATTAGTGTGTCACAAAACCTTTTTCTTTTCACTGTTTCAATCCTTTAAAAAACGTAAAAAGCACAGACACTTTCTCAAAATAATGGAACACAGTTATGCAAAACACATAGCAACATCATTCTTACAGTGAAAGAGGGAAAGCTTTCCCATTGAGATCTGGAGCAAGACAGCAACGTTGTCACTGCTGGTTGACATTGCACTGAAAGTTCTAGCCAGAGCATAAAGAAATGAAAGACATCCAAATTGGGTAGGAAGAGATACTATGAATCCATAGGTGGGGAATCCCAAAGAATACACTCACAAAAAGCTACTACGGCTACCATGTTTCCCCGAAAATAAGACCTAACTAGAAAATAAGCCCTAGCATGATTTTTCAGGAGGACATCCCCTGAACATAAGCCCTAATGTGTCTTTTGGAGAAAAACTTCATATAAGACCTGGTCTTATTTTCGGGGAAACACAGTAATAAACCAATTCAGCCCACTTTCAGGGTACAGGATCAACACACTAAAACCAGTTATGTTTCTATACACCAATAATGAACAACCCAAAAAGGGATTTAAGAAAACAATTTTATTTATAACAGCATGCAAAAAAATAAAATACCTAAGGATAAATTTAGCTAAGGAGGTGAAAGATTTGTACAATAACAACTACAAAACCGTACAATAAAAATTGCTGATAGCAATTAAAGAAGACATGAATCAATGGAAAGATAGCTTGTGTTCATTGATTGGGAGACTTAAGAACCCCTAGCAATCTACAGATTCAAAGCAATCCCTATCAAAATTCAAATGGAATTTTTTGTGTGAATTGGAATATTCAGTGGTCTAATTCATAAAGAACTTCAAGTGGCCCTAAATAGCCAAACAGAATTAAATAAAGAAGAACAATATCACACTTCCTGATTTCAAAACTTACCACAAAGCTACAGAAATCAAAACAGTACAGTACTGGCATTAGATTTATTGACGAAACAGATGGGATAGAATTGAGAGCACAGAAATAAACTCATACATCTATAGCCCATTGACTCAACAACTGAACAACAAAATGTAAGCACTCAATTAGAAATGGGCAAAAACCATGAAGGACCAAAGTACTTCTTTATCCAAAAAAAAGATATACAAAGTATCAATCAGCACATGGAAAAAAAAAAAAAAAGCCAACATCGTTAAGTCATTAGGGTAATGCAAAACAAAACCACAATTAAATACCACGTTCTACCCACTAAGATACCTATAATAACAAATTTTGTAAAATAACAAATATTAGAGAAGATAGAGAAAAATTGGAACTGTTGTACATTCAAGAATGTTCAACTTCTGTGGAAAGCAGTTTTGCGGTTCCTCAAAAAGTTAAATACATAATTACCATATAACCCTTATTTCTACCACTAGGTATATACATGAAAAAATTAAAAACAGATATTCAAACAAGTTCATGTCTATGCCTGTTCACGGCAGCACTAGTCACAATAACCAAAAGATGGAAACAGCTTAAATAGTCACAAATGGAAGCATGAATGAAAAATTTGTATATATGCAAGTGTGTACACGCACACACGTATATATGGAGTACATTTCATTATATATATATGAATATATTCCATATATATGTGTATATATATGTGTGTGTGTGTATATATGATGGACTGTATATGATAGAATATAGGTAAAACTGAAATATTATTTAAAAATAAAAAGGAATGAAGTATCGATATGCTATAAGGTGGATGAGCCTCCAAAATAGCACATATAATCAAAGAAGCCAGATCAAACAGGTCAAATATTGTATGATTTCATTTATATGAAATATCTATAGATACATTTACAGAGACAAAATTGAGATTGATGGTTACCAGAGGCTATGGAGAGGGGAGAAGAATAGGGAGAAACTGCTTAATGGGTATTGGGTTTTACTTTGGACTATTGCAAAATGTCTTGGGACTAGATAGAGAGGGTGGTTACACAGCATTGTGAATGTATTAAATGCCATCAAATTGTCCATCTAAAATGGTTAGTTTTGTGTTATGTGAACTTCAACTCAATAAGTTACTCTTTTAAATATGGTGGCCCCTGATTAGACCAATGGTTCTTAAGTTTGCTGCATAGTAAAATCACCTGGGGATCTTTAAAAAATGCCAATGACAGGCTATACCTAAACTAGTTAAAGCAGAATCTCTAGAGTTGAGCTACAGAAATCAGTGTTTATTTTTTTTTATTTAAAATTCCCACATTATTCCAGGGTGTAATCAAGTTTGGAAATAAACAGTGTGCACCAGCAATTCTCAAATTTTGTCTGGGACCACCTACATCATCATAAGCTGGGGACTTGCTAGATATGGAAAGTCTCAGGTGCCACCCCAGACACACTGAGTCAGAACTCTCGTGGAGAAGCCAAGCACATTGGTGTCTTAATACGACCTCCAGATGCTGCTGATGCAACCTCAAGTTTGAGGACTGTTAGTCACTCTGAAGTCTAGGTTGTCTTGGTCTTTGACGTGCAATTATCTAGGGATCATTTTAAAGTAGAAATAGAGATACAGTTGTAGGACCTGAGCACAAGTAAAGTCTCAATTAATAGAGTATTTTTTTTATAACTCTCTCGGTGTTGCCAATGTGTAGCCACGATTAAGAACCACTGGCCTATATTGAGAGACAAATATTAAGCAAATAATGGCACAATTTATCAGTTAATCACAATTGTGAATGAGTTTTCATTTATTTCTCTACGTTTTTGTAATCAATAATTGAATCACAGTCACTGAGTGCCTTCCTAAATTATGTGCCAACTTTTGGGAGCATCATGCATAATCAAATACTGTGTTTGTCCTCAAGTGTTTACAGTCTCCTGGGTGAGATTAAACGGTGAACATAGTGGTTAGAAGGGTCAGTACAGCTCTCAGGCAGAATTTTGTCCTGTAACTGGTTGGTCAGCTTTTAGTACATGGTAATCACAATATAGACAAGTAAATCACAGGCTTTCAAAATTAGAAAACATTTTATAGGTTATTACATTTACAACTTTATTCCTTGGTATCCTTGGGTAGGGAAAGACGGCTTGTTGGTGCATTGGTGACTGTAGAAGAAGAGAAAAGGAGGCAGAGGAGAAAAAGAAAAGAGGAAAGGAAAGTAGGCAAGGCAGTGAGACTTGAGTTCTTTATACCATTTTGCTTAGATGAGATAGCTTCTGCCCTAGGTTATGTAGGGCATTCTTACTGAGATCTGCTTAAAAAATGGGTTCCTTGCCAAGTAAAAATGTTTAATTTATATATGTGTGTGTTTGTGTGTGTGTGTACATACACATACACACACACACACACAGAAGGTGTCAAAATGTATACACGTTCTAAAAAAGGAAAAAACTCCATTAAAATTGTAATACTCTATGTATACTGACAACAAAAGATGAACACAAGTCACATTTGAATTCTGCAACTACAAGAGGTGCTCAAAGTGGTTACTTTACCATCAGTATAATATTTTTTTAATTGAAGTTTATTGCGGTGACAATTGTTAGTAGTTACATAGATTTCAGTTGTACAATTCTGTATTACATCATGTATAATCACCACCGAGTCAGTTCTCCTTCCATCACCATATATTTGATCCCCTTTACCCTCCCACCCCCCAACCCCCTTACCCTCTGGTAACCACTAAACTATTGTCTGTGTCTATGAGTTTTTGTTTCTCATTTGTTTGTCTTGTTCTTTTGTTGTTTTTGGTTCATATACTGCATGTCAGTGAAATCATAGGGTTCTCTGCTTTTTCTGTCTGACTTATTTTGCTTAGCATTATTAATGTAATTTTAATACAGTTTTTTTCCTTTTTAAAATGTATATACATTGTTTTGGCACCCTCTTTCTCTATATTTAAATAGAGATATATGTATATATGTATGTGTATATATATATATATATGTATATGTATATATATATATATATGTACATTTTAAATATATATGCATACATTATTGCAATTATCTTAACTTATAGGTGGGAGCAAACATTGAATATGGACCTGTGGGTTTTAACCTCACAAATTATGCTCACTTATGGAACATTTAAAACATACTGAAACCAATATTCTAGACCAAGATATTTGGTCTGGGTGGGGCCTAGGCACGGTTATTTTTGAGTACTCCTCAGGTGATTTTCATGTAGTCTTGGGTGGAGACTCCTGATAGAGGCCATGGTACTCTCAGGAGTGTGAATGGACATGATTGAAGAAGGTGTCCCGGACAGAGCTCAAGAACAATGAGCTAAGCTTCAGAGAGAGCAAGCAAGAAAGAAGAGGGTGTCTGGACAAAGCCTTTTGAAGAAAGGAACAAATCTGGAAATACACAAGATTCATTTGAATGATGAAGCCAGTGAACAAAGGAGAGCGATAGCACAGAGAGGAATCACAGGCTTTGAAAGGTAGATAGAGGTGGTATTTTTTAAACAGCACTTTGAGATTGCAGCTATACTATCACTGTCTTTGAAAGCCTATGCTATGAAATGCTGTGGAACAACCAGTCTGCCATTGGAACTTCTGATTTCCATTTTCTTCCCATGTTTTTGACAGAGCTAGGTTCCTGTGGATGACTTTCCTCTGGTCCCATGGTGATTTAGGGACTTGGAATAAACACAGAACTTTAGTTTCCTGTCTGGCGCTTTTCATAGTCGTGACATTCATTTTGAGATCTAAAAAGAAAAACAAAATAATGGGAGCTATAAATTAAACTCTCCCAGAAAACTGGCTTGAAAGGCGCATACAACTGATAAATATGTCAAGATATAAACATTGTCTTACCTTCAAAAGAAGCGAAGATTACAGAATTTCTTCAGTAATTTCTAACATTACAGTAAATCTAATTTTTTCTTTGTCATGGGTTTTAGTAATCTAAAGGTGCTTCTACAAAATGAAAATATATATGTGATTTGATATTAAAAATTCACTCATATTATTCAGTGCACTTATATAATCTCTTCCTAACCTAGAATCCCTGGACCTTCAATATCTTTATATCATAATGGACAGGGGAGGATTCTGTTCATGAGTTACTTCCAATATCTCCAAAAGTCTAATAGAAATCATATGTTTACTCATGATGGAATTGCACAAAATTAGCTCATTTTAGTTACTTTTGCTTTAGACTGAAATTTAATGATTTCTCTGTCCAAATAATGCATTTGGATGTTCTTTGTGTTTTTCAGTTAGATAGAAGTTTTGATTACTTGCAGATGACATCAAAGATATATGAGGTCATATGGAAATAAAATATGGACAGGTGTCTTTGTTGATTAAAACATTTGGATAATAGTTATAACTTTGCATATTTCTTTGTAAACATTTTATGTACATGGTTGAGTTATAAAAATTTAGTATTGACTCTACTTTCAAATTTGATCCTCTTTGGAAATTGGAAGATGACTTTATGATCCCTCAATAGCCCTTTCAAATCTGAGAATCTATATACTGAAGTTTCTAAAAATGAGGACTTCTGAGGAAGTATGTGCTGGTCATAAAATAATGGAATCATAGGAAATCCACCCTAGAAAATACCCATCGGCCTGGTAGGAACCACAGGAAATACCTATCACAAAACTCCCTTCTGTAGTACTCATTCCTTCATCCATCCACTCATTCATTATGAATACCTTTCAGCTTCTCCTCGATCATAGGCATTCTGTTATGCCCCTTATAGGTATAAAAATTGCAAGACACATTGGTTTTCCTTGATTTCACAGTCTCCTGGAAGCTTGATGTTGTTCATTTAGTTCATAAATCACACTTTTCAAATCTTGTTGATGTGAATGAATTACTAGAGATTAAGGATGTTAAGATTAACTAGAGCAAAGCAGAATTTGAATCCTAAAGAAAATGGGAGATTAGGAAACCAGTGGGAGTAGGAACTCATACATTGAGTCAACACGGTGGACTTCATCAGGAAGAATGAACCAGGAAATTCCAGATCCTGGAACTCACACATCATATCTGTATCTGACTATCAGTATCTCTAGCATTGCTTATATTTGACTTTTGGTCTGTTGCTCCAAAATTTTTCCTGATTGGGAACAGAAGTTTTCTAGAACCTGGGATGGAACTAGACCTACAATTATTGGCTAAACAAAAGACATGATATTGCAAAGTCTGATATGGCAGACAGAACACCAGGGGCAGTATGACAGAGGACAGAGCTATGCAGTTAGCTTTGTCCTGGGGTTTTGTAACTTTACCATGCCATGTAACTTTAACATTTAGTTTAACTAAATGTTCTCTAGAATTGCATATATTCTATCCAGTGAAGGTAGAAAAAGTAGGAAAGATTGACTCAACTACCACTAGTCGAAATCTGGCCACATGAAGATGTTCGATAAATATGTTATTATTACATAGATGTAAATGGGTTTTGAAGAATTGTATCATAATAATTATGTAAACTGCAATAAAATATATCCAGTTCTGGCTTCCAAATCTATTCAAAGTGCTGTGAACTCCTTAAACAGTAAAATAATATTCTGTTCATCTACTAGATTCTAAGTCAGGAAAATGGCCTTGAATATTTTAGAACTATTTGAAACAACAACAAAATCTGGTTTGAGACATAGTTATATTTGAATGTTAAATTAACCAGAGGTCTCGTTCCTTGGGAATTCTAATTGAGTTTTAGTCCATATACACAGCTTGTTAACTATGCCCTGATCAAAAAGGAATGTTTTGTTATCGTGGGAGAAGAAAAAGTAGTTGATAAAGACATACTCTATGTACTCACTGTGTAAGCAAATTCTTCCATAGAGAGTTCAATATGTCTCCCATTTGCCAAGGCAGACGAGGCATATGGGTAAGTTACCAATTCTCTATTTCATTGGGTATTTAACAAAACCAGGAATGCCTTCTTATTTACAGCTGAGAGAATCCCCAAGAGGTTTTATGAACGTATACACTGGTTGGGAATGTATTTCCAGAGACCAGCTCTATGTGCCTCTCTCAATTCAGCAGCAGTTCATTCTGCTTAGGGGCTGCAGGATAAAAGAACATTTTCTACCGGGATGGCATTTAGAGGTACCAGAGCAGACAGACACATGGCCCAGGGACATTACCTCGCAGTTAGACCAGAAGTATTGCCAGATCCCCATTATCTTTCACTTGGACAATGTGGAGGGCACTTTTGCACTTTATCCTTGGAGTAAATTTAGTCAGTACAAGTCCCTCTTCCTCTCTCCTAGTGCTCTCTGCTCAGAACCTCCAACATCCGACAAATTGGAACAACAAGAAGTGTAAAGTGGTGAAGCTTATCTAACACTTAAGGAAAGAGACATGTAAACAAACAAACAAACAAACAAACAAAACCTTTTGTCACCATTAAAGAAGTAAAAAAGGGAAACAAAAGCTATAGGAATTTCCTGCAGTGGAGAGAGCCAAGCCAGGTGAAGGTCACTCCTCAGATCTTACTTTTGCTTTAAAAGCTGTGTTTAATTGTTAGTCACGATGCACTGTGGGCAGAACAATTAGTTGTATCTATATTAGATCTAAGCTGTAATTATTTGTTACATTAATCATGACTAGAGTGAGAATTTAATTAGTCACGAACATTAAGTGAATTTTTCTGAAGCAGGAGGAAAATGTTTTCTGTTGTTTTGTGCATCTGATTAAAGAGGGAACCACAGCTGGCTGGAAAGGTAGAAGGGGCAGAACCTTCAAGATTTGCTAACAAATATAGACTCAGATGAGCTCACATGATTACATTTGTGTTTCATATCCAAATGGCAAATCCGTGTGCCCTTTCCTCAGCACAAATTAGGGAGTACTTGGACATTGAATGTCACCCAATAATCCAGAAGGGCCATCTGATGTCAATTTTACCCAATTCTTATTTGTTTCCCTTACTTATTCTATATGTCTATTTTCATGATGTCACTGGAAATGGGGAAGGAGATGTCCAGAGCGAAGTTTCTATAGAGTTAGATTAGTATTTATCTTTGTGTAGAGTTTTCAAAAGAGCAACTGAGCGTTTGGCATTCATCTAATCACACACAGCTAACGTCCAGTGCCTCAAAGCTCTGCAATGTGTACTCTTTTCAAATTAGAAATATAAAGACTTTTGGGGGGTTCTTGGAGGGAGGAAACAAAGCATCAATGTGGTAGCTGTGATAGTGTGGGCCACAATGTTTGTAATGTGACACATTTAATGAGTTACATACGTAGAGCTGTTATCGCCCCAAACAGCTCTACCCTGCTGATTCGAGTGAAAACTTTTAGACAAACTCAGCGTTCTTTTGCTCATTACACTGACCTGTCAGAAATGACAACTTGGCCCAGTCTGGTTATACCATGCTGACAAGGTACCATTCAGGCTTCGCGGCAATAATGTCAGCTTTTAAAGGTGCAATGTACTTAAGGAAGCTCATTTCTATGATTTGGCCAAAAAGAGCCATTTTCCTTGTCAGTGGTGAGGAATGCCTTAGTTTTCTTTAAATTAGGAGTCGTTTTCATGGAAATTGTTCATAGGAAATCCTGCAGAAAAGAGAGAAGCTATTTTTTGAAAGGTTTAAAATAATTTATTCTACTGAGCAATGGTGCGATTACCCGGTATGTTGAAGACAGCCAGAGATGCTCTGCTCTGTCCAAACCATACTTCAAAACTACCAATAATACAACAAACAAACAAACAAACAAAACACTTCAATTTGGTCATGAACAGTACGCACCATCCCCTGAAAGCAGAGAACAATGAGTTGGAAAGTTCTTTCTATGAAGTTTGGGGCCACAATATGCAAAATCTGGAGAAAGGCCAGAGTACCAATATGGCAAGATGCTATACTCCTGGTCTAGAGGCAATTTTTTTTTCCTTACCTTTGCTCAGGAAGGAGTGACAGAGAGAATGTTAAGACTTAGCATTGGGCTTTACAATAGACGCAGCACAACTATAAAGAAAACTAGTGTTGAGCTACTAAATTGGGACAGGGGACAGGAAAACAGAAATAAACTAACACTTCCTTCTTTGATTTTCCCAATTAATACAATATTGTAGTTGAGTCCACTCACATGCCAAGTTCTTGGCAGGACTGGAATTACATTTTGATGTTCAAATTTAAGTTGTCTTCACTCTATATTTTTTACATCCTGCTTCCAAAATAAGATAGATATTGGTAGAAAGATTAGATAGATAGATAGATAGATAGATAGATAGATAGATAGATAGATAGATAGATGACAGAATTGGTTTTGTATCAACTAAGAAAATGCTTAAGTCATGTTCACCAAGACTAGTGGATTTAAATCCTACTCTACTGGTCTCATGGATTTTTGCTCCCCTTTTCAAGATTCCTGGTTTCACTCTAGGACATACTAATGACAATGTCTAATCAACTTCTGTTCAAGTTACACTGGGCGCTCATAGAAGACAATGAAAACACCAGGTTTTTTGTATTTTTTTAAATGTATATATAATCACTGTTTTCACATAAGAACCCTTTGGGTGGGCTTTAGACTAGATACACATCATACTCAGACTCTAAGAAGCTGAGTACTACTAGCCAACTATTTCCATGTGAGGAAATGCAGGATGACCCAAAACATATTTCGATTTTTCATTCTTCTATTTTCTTAGGTTAAGGAACTAGAATCTTTCCAAAATATTCATGACCAAAATCTATGAGTCAAAATTTCCACAAGTGAACATCCTGAGATTAAATCATCTGAATAATTGAAGGCAGACTTAATCTGAACAATAAGGTGCTGTGATTAATTGTACTTTTTAAAAATTAAATTATTATTTATAATCGGTCTACCAACATATTTTTATCCAGCGGTACTCTTGTGCTATAGTAGAGTACCTTATCCTCAAAGATCTTATAATCAAGTAAGGAAGGCTGCCCTGAAAGAGCAAATATAGAGGATATCACAATATTTGAAGAAAATGTGCCTATATACGTGTACTATGGACATCTAAGAATTCGTGGAACAAATAACAAAGCCTGGATGAATCTAATGGTGTTAAGTGACTGCCCTAGAAAGACAAGTGAATTTGCGTACACATACTCCGAAGGACATTACAAGAAAGAGCTAGTATTAATGAAAACTCATGCAAAAGTATGTTTAAGGAGAGAATGAACTTTGGTTGAAGGGGGCTACTCCAATTGGGAAATACATCACACTGAAAAGGAAATTTGAAACCTCATTGTAGGAAGCCTTGAATGACATGGAACGGTTTAGCAGTGCTATTTTGCTGTAGTTACTTTCTGTTTACCTTCCTCTACATTGCTGAGAATATTTAGTATATCCTTACTTATTTTTAACATATTATCAATGCAAACTGATAATTCTTGTGGTTCAACACACAGTTTCATCTTTCACTATGTGTATTTGTTTCTTATCTGTTTGATTCCATTTATTTCAGTTCAATCTTTTTGTTCAATGCTACTGATTGCTTTGTGTACTGATAGGCTGCAACAATAATGCCAAAGTAAACTTTACGGTTTCTTTTTACTGGGAGCTTATAATCTAGGTGCCCTGAAAACTATGTCCATTGCTGTTTCCTTGGAGAGCTGCTCTCAGACCAATAAGTCACGACAGTGGTATTAAGAAACCAAACTGGTGATCTCCTGAAGTCATTCCACCTGCTTTGCAGAGGATCATGTAGTTAATACTATTTGTTAATTCTATCATTAATAATAACAATGCTTCTTTATTTGTGCAGGTTTTTATGAATAAGGGACATTTTCACATATTTCACTTCTTTTGTGCCTACTGTGGGGCCTTGTGGAGAGAGGGTCACTGGACCTCCCTAGGCCTTGTTCTTCTTGGGACACATGTATGTGTTATATATGTCTCACAGGTGTGAAAAAAGACTGTTTCAGTAGTTCACAAGAGAGAGTTTAAGATTTCAGATCATGGTACATCCCCTTTTTGAATTATGCATTTATTTAACTTACTCAGCACACTTCCACATCCTTTCTCTCATTTGATCCTCATACGTTTATTTTTGTCATAAAGTATATTTACATATTATTCATATTTACAGTTCTTCTCTCATCAAAGGAAACCAACGAAACTTCCACAGGCATTGCATATCAATTTCTTATAACCCAATACTGTCAAAACCATTGCTTCCCCTTGCCTATCGCACCTACAGTTTTGCAACAATAGTTAACCATTCTGGCTCTTTCCTCTGACTCCCACTCATGTATATGCATCAGTGATTTTCAGAAAATCTGTCCCAAAGTTGGTGTTTCTCCCTCTGCTATTTTAGTGAGAAATATAAAGCCTTTCTTCCTATTAGTAAGTTAACCATTCTCTCTCTTTTTTTTTTTTTTTTGTAATTTTTGCGAGTTTTTTTTTCCGGCATGTATTTTAAACACACGGTCATTCAGACTAAATATGGATTTATCTTCTAATGGACGAGTAGGATCTTTCCTGCCATGGAACTTCCTTTGGTTAGATATGGTATCTCTGCTTTGTCCAATTTCTTCTGTGTCCTTTGATCCTTAAGAACATTTCATTTTTCCACATATTTTCTCCTGGGGAAACATGCCCATTCTATCAAGGACAAAGGGAATCATCGGCATTATCTTTTTCTGTCTTCAAGTTAAAACACAAAATATTAAATAACTCTGGAATATACGCTTTGTCTCTTTTATCCTGTAGGTAATCCACATGATATTTTCTAAATTTATCCCAATGTTCCATAGGGCCGTACATAGAAAATTTCCTTTTTATGACCTGCACTAAACCTAATGGTGTGAATCATAATAAATTTTTTTTAAAAAAATATTATCACACACAATGATATTATATAATATCCATGTATTTTTTATGTATTAGTGATTGTTTCATTTCTCAATTATTTGTTTACAAATTTATATTAAAAATATACATCCCAGGAATGAATTTTCGTTTATCATACATACTGTATTTCATCTTAAGTCCTACATGTGCTCTGAAAGACTACTATATTACCTTCCTTCCTCTCTTCCCATTTCTCCTTTCTTCTTCCTTTTCCTCTTCCTTCTGTCTTCATTTTCCCCTCTTTTCTATTAATTCTATTATTGTCATGTTCGACATTTCCCCCCCTCCTCTTAACTTTCTTCATCACTTTATCATTATCACAAGATGGTATCTTTTCCTCTGCCCCTGTGATTCTCAACTGGAAGAAATTTTGCCCCCAAACGACATTTGGTAATGTGTGGAAATATTTTTGATTGTCACAACTAGCAGGAGGGTGCCACTGGAATCTAATATATAAAGACCAGGGAGCCCCCATAACAAATAATTATTCAGTTCAAATTATCAGTAGTTCCAAGGTTGATAAATACAGTTCTACTCCTATCACTGTTGTAATGTCTTATGCATAAACCACAGATGGTTCTAGCTAACACTGCACTGTTACATTTTAAATATTTTCACCGTGATTTTTCAAATGTACTATTTTCATGAGAGAATCTATAGACCACACATAAAGTAAAAGGTCCCATGACATGTTTAGGTTGGCATAAAGATTTTATTTTCACATATCATGTCTGCTGTCCTGAACACATCCAGGTATCATTTTCTAATGGTGATCAGGCCAATTTTAGGTATGAGATATAAAAGATGGCCCGCCACACCGTAAAATAAATGTGCCAAAGTAAAAGGAAGAGTTTAGAAAATTCATGCTTAGCTCCCTATGCAGTCCCTTCGCCCCTGAGTTGTGAGGGCTCACATCTGGTATTATTTGGGGATAAACCTCTCTGTCCCCCAGGCTGTAAGCCTGCTTTGAGCCCTGGTTTTTATTTATCATTTGATCCTCTAGCTCTGTGCCTTGCAGAAGACTTTACAATGATAAATCTGAATAAATATGTTTTTAAGTAACATAACATGACCATTTCTAGCTCATTCCTCTTGTGACTTAATCTCTTTCCAGCCAACTACTAATTATGGCATGAAACATTTTATACCAGCTCACTTGACACACCATATATTTACATGGTTTTAATGAGAAAATTATCTATCCAAATAAAACCTTGTCTTTTCCAAATAAATGCCCACATTACTTCCCTCTGCTATTGTCTTCCATTATTTATCCTGGGACCAATAGAAAAAATTTCCACCTCTTTTGACTTACCACTGGGTCTTCTTAGCACATCCAGAATTGTTATCAGTATTTGTTGTCTCCAGTCTCTAACATTCTCTCTGCTGTTAAGTATAATTGTTTATTTATTTTAATGTTCTGGTCATTTTATTTTTTTCCACATTCAACTACAATGAAACATTCAAAATCTTCCTCCATGTCCTTTCAAAGATTTTTACAATGTCATCAAATCAGCAACACTTTCCTTTCACCAATGTAATATTTAATTTTTTAAATTTATTTATTTTATTTTATTTTTTTAATTTATTGGGGTGACAATTGTTAGTGAAATTACATAGATTTCAGGTGTATGATTCTGTATTACATCGTCTATAAATCCCATTATGTGTTCACCACCCAGAGTCAGTTCTCCTTCCATCACCATATATTTGATCCCCCTTACCCTCATCTCCCTCCACTGATTTGTGGTATATGAACCAAAAACAACATAAGAACAAGACACACAAATGAGAAACAAAAACTCATAGACACAGACAATAGTCTAGTGGTTAACAGAGGGTAATATTTAATTTTTATGGTGATTTTTAGAATTTCTACGATAGATTTTCTAGTACGAATCCTTAATTTTGTCTTTCTCCACGTAGCTTTTTTCTTTCTACTATAAAAAAATAATAAAAAAAAATAACAGCAATATTTTAACCTAGGAATTTCTTATCTCAAATACCACAATCCTTTGTTTTATTATGATTGCATTCTCTAATCTTTTCACAGATAGTGGCTTTGCTCATTCTTTTCTTTTTTAAAAATCTTGACCGGTACCCACAAATTGCCTTTATTCTTTTCTGATTTTTTCCTCTCATCTATGTGTTCTCTATGCTATTCATGTAATATTTCTGTAGCTTGGAATATTTACTTTATTCAGTAAAACTCTGTTTTTAATCCCTCACCTTTGCAAGTTTCTTCTAAATACAATGAAAACTTATTTAAGTATATTGTCCAATAATTAAAAGTTAATAATAGCTATTATAAAGTACCATAACTTTCATTTTATCTTACAAGATAGTACACATTTTTGCTTGTCAATTTAAAAATCATTCCCCTCTTTTTTTCCTCCTAATGGTAGAGTCTGTCTTCCAAAATGGTACTGAAAATGCCAAATGCTTGCTCTTCCAATCTCCCTTGTAGCTAAGGAGGCTTCACAAGTCATTTCTAGCCAAAAGAGATATAAGCTTGTTATCAGAGAAGTTTCTGGGTAAGACCAACTTCTCTAACAAGAGAGAGATTCTGAGTAAATCCTTCTCTCTATCACTCTTCTCCTGATTATGGACATTATCTTGTGAAGAAATGATGCTTGGGACATTAATGCCCTCTTGGCAACAGGGAGGTTTTATCAATATTCAAGACCAGCAGGATAAATTGGTGTGAAAAACTTCACCGTTAGTGGCATTGCTATGCCTCAGAATCAATAATTTATGATAATACTTACAATTGATGCTAACAATAATGGCTGACATTTTTTGGTGGACATACTAAATACCAAGCATTTTTACTCTACACGTATCTTCTAGTCCTGTACATTACCCTAACTGTTTTTAAGAATGATTTACCACATTTTACAACTGAGGAAAGTAAAGAACAAGGGGTTAAGTAGCTTGTATGTGGTCATACAGCTAGTCAGTGACACAGCCAGAATTTGAGCCCTGACAAGCTGGCTCTATTGTTTATATTCTTACCAATATAAACAAAGTTTTACTTTCTCATCAACCCAGAGGTCACCTGTTTCAGACGTTTTGGTACATGAGATAATTGTGTTTGAGCTGTATAAGACTAAGACGTCGTCCCCTAACATTCTGCTATTTCTAAGTGAAAGATCCTTAAAGTTCTTTATCTGTTGCAGATACCGGTTGTCATGATCCACTCACCTTAATTCCTTAATTTATTGGTAATCATATTCTGTAATGCAGATTGTATGAATGAACCATCCTAAATCCTGTATTTTTACCTCTTCCTGTCAAGTGTACTATCTGCTGTACTGTCACTCATTTCTCTACTCTTCCTCTTTCTGGTACCTCATCCCATCTATTTTAATACAATTGTTTTTATTTTCTTTATATGTGCCATGTATTCATTTCTATGAATATTTTCCCTTATGTCTTCATCCTTAAAGTTCAGAACAACTACCTCTTTAGGAGCAAAGAAGGACTGGCTGTCTATCATCAGCATTCTTCACGTTTTTACATTTGTTTGTCTAACTACTCTGCTGCCTTTTCTCCCTTCTTTCACTTCACACCCTGAACTTCATCCTCATTAACCTCTGTCTTTTATTCTAAACCTCTCATCGGCTGTTTGTAACATGTGATTACTGAACTGTGAGTTCCTTAAATGCAGGGGCTATCTTATTATTTATTAGCTTTTTAGTAGGGAGATTTTACAATCCTAGAAACTGTCACAGACCCCAACACCTGCTAGGGCTGCAGTGGTGCCCATGAAAGGTGTAACAAGTGAGTGAATATGTTAACAAGACATCGGGAAATTTTCCTGCATTAATTTGAGCAGATGCTACCAACTCCATGGCTCTTTTTTCTCCTGTCAAGAGTCCTAGAGTTGTCTCTTGTCCTTGGTTCTCTTTTCTTACTATTTCATTTTCTTGTGCAATTTGGGTAGATGTGTTCTCTTTTGTCCCCAGAAGCTATCCGAAGTTCGTTTTACAAATGGTACTTATTCTCTGGACCTAAAACCTTTTTCCTGATTGTACCTTTTATTTGAATAGTTTCCTGAGCTTCATCAGTAGCTGATCTTCAGATGTCCTCTGTGCCACTGTAACTCATCTCAGTTCTTAAAAAGTGCCTGTAGGTACTGTTTCATCCTCCAGCAAGTGAGCGGGGCCTCCAGCCTTGGCCTGTTCAGTGGAAGCATCACAAAGTTCTCTGAACAGTGTTGGTCCTTTTTACTTCTGACACCGTCTCTATAATAAATTCAATTTATCTTCTCATCGAATACTCATATCACATTTCTTGCTTCCTGGATTTAGAATGACAGCATATATGTCCCTCCGTTTATCTGATGGAATTAATAATCAGAGGCCCCACAATGTAATATCTTGCCAGGCCTCTGCTCATACCTCTGGTGTCACTATTTCCCAAACAACCACCCCCACTAAATGATTTCTTACACTGTTGGAAATGTACACATATGGTGATCTTCCCTTCTTCCTCTTCTTCTTTACAAGGGTACTCAAAAAGCCTGTTCTATCTTTGTGTTTTCATACTGTCATCTTTTCATTCTTCTTACTTCCTCTCCACTTTTTTCTGTTATTCCAATTATTTGGCTTTTCTCTGATCACCCCCCCCAGTATTATTAATATTTTTACTTTGTAATAAGGATAATTAATGTTGTTACTGCTATTTATCAAACACATATTATAAGCCAGGTACTCTACCTGGTATATATATATATATATATATATATATATATATTTGTGTGTATATGTGTATTTTAAAACTCAAAAAAGCTAAATGAATTTATGAATGAGAAAACTGAGATATCGTTTTTAAGTAGCTCCAGATCACCTTTGATGATAAATTTGTGAATATATGCATTTCATTTAATTTTCCAATGGATCTCATATGTGTGTATCTCATAATTGCCCAATGAGATAAGTATTACTGGATCCTTTTTTAAATGAGAAAACTGAGATTTAAGAAGGTTGAGCTGTAGACAGCTGGACAAATGCAAAAGATGTACTTACATGGAGTTTAGGAGAGGTACTTACATGGAGTTTAGATTCTAGCCAAAGCTTGAGGTTTCAGATAATTGATATCCATTCCTATCTCTTTCCTCCCTCTACCCATTATGAGTCAGAGAGTTTCGAAATGCAAATTTTGAGTTTGCTCCTGCCTTGAATTCTGAAAAATGAAGAAATCACACTCAGCTCCCTAGTGAGCTTTAACTGACAGTGTCTGAGCGGCACCATAATTACACAATAGTGTCTGTTTTCTTAGACGAGCTTTCAAGGGGTCTAGCCACTTGCTTTGGGGTGCTGGGGAGGTGATTGTCAGATGGCACTTTATGGACTTTATGTGCTTCCCAAACTACAACAGCATGATTCCAAATGGTGACTCATTAGAGAGGCCTTAGTACAGTAATAAAATTTGACATGTTTGATAGTCAAAATAGTCCAAGAACAGAGCTGAAAGGAACAAAAGATGGCAAAAGGAAAAATAGGCCTGGGAATCAATATGTAAGTTTCTGAGTGGTTGATGTTTTCTTTAATAGGGGAGATGAGTGAGGTTCTGAAATTATTTATGATCTATATGGAGTCTGACCTCCCTTTGGTACCACTTATCACTCTATTAGCCCCTCATAATGGTTATTTCTAAGATGAAGTTAGTCTTACATCATAAATCATTTGAAATGGTTGCTTATTAATATATGCTAGTGTATGTTGCTGAGGTAGGAAAATTCTGGTTACAGAATACTTCCAAATAAAATTTTGAATCCAGTATTCTGCCTGAAACATCTATTGCGATAGCATGTGGGGTAATGACTCTCACACGAACATTTGGCATTCCATGCTCCCAGTGCCTTTTGTACCATCACCTGTTTCTACTGGGTTTAGAAACACCTAGATGCAACACTGATCCAGAGGCAGAGTCTGGAACACTTGTCCTGGGCTCCCAGCATTAGACCAGTAGCTAGTAGATGAACATCAATATTACCCTTTCACACTGGCTTCTCTGAAGGTTTCCACTAAACTTAAGTTTCCCCAGATGGCCTTTTCAGCAGCAGAATATCTCCTGAGAGGGCTTGAATGTATGATATTTCTCCAAAGACTTTATCTTAATAATTAGGATTCACATAATTGAAAAATAGGATGAAAACTTAAAGGTGTTTAGTCCTTTCTCCCTATAGTATAGATAGAAAATTAAAAATCCAGTGAGGAGAAATTGTTTCATAAAAATCACGCAAAATGTTGGTGACAGTCTGCTCAACAGGGTTGAAGTAGCTTTCTTAATGACTAGGTGGTAAAACTCACCCTTATTTCTTAAATAGTTGGTAAGTTCAGTTTTTATCCTAAAGATAAACTATTTTCGAACATAAAACAGGATAGTTTCAAAGTTGATAGTAATAAGGTAGCTAGATAAAAACAATTAAAATTCTTGGACTCTATCTACATTATCTACCTATCTGTCTGTCTGTCTTCCTGCTTGTCTATCTATCTACCTATCTATCCATCTATCTCATCCATCTATCTATCCATCCATCCATCCATCCATCCATCCTTCCATCCCTCCCTCCATCCATCCATCCATCCATCCATCCATCCATCCATCCATCCATTCTTTGACCTAATCTATATTCTTAATGCATTTATGAGCTGACATGCAAACAAGAAATTTTTAGGAATGATGAAAGATAATAATACACAAATTAAAGAAAACAAAAGAACTTCAAGCACAATATGTAACAAGAAATCCCCTCCTAGACACTGTTTGGTAAAACTACAGAACACAAAGACAAAGAGAAAATCTGAGAGAGAGGAGACAGAGAGGGAGAGGGAATGATTACCTTTCAAAGAAGCAAGAGTGGCAGCTGACTTCTTATTACCAAGAGAAGCCAGAGAATAGGAGAAGGAGATTCTGAGAGAATATAACTCTAGCAAATCTGATAAATGCAAGTATTCAAACAGAAGTCTGAGTTCAAAGTCCACACTTTCAAACCACAGGGCCATACAGCCTTTGTTTCAGCCAGAGTCAACCACATGTGGAACTCATTGCTGAAAGAAAGAAGAATGACCACTATGCAGTGGCTCTAAGTATTTATCTTTTATACTCCAGAACTGATACTTCTCCCACCTTCACCATTTTTGACTGTGCCTTTTTCCATCACCATTTCCCTTAGTTTTGGCTTTTGAGTAATTGTCTACTTCTTCCTCTTTGTCATTGTCTTCTGTATGTTTCTCAGTGACTTATTAGTAATTCCTTCTCCTTAATGTCAATAGAAGATGACCTCTGCTCTTCAAGTTAACAATTACATGCCAGAGTCACCTTTATCACTTTATCTCTAGAAAAATAATTCCCAGGAAGCATAGTTTACATTTCTTAGGATCCCTATTACATATTCTTCTAAAAATTTAATCCATTCTTTTAATCAGCAAAAACATAATGAAAATATTTTAAAAGTTTTGTTTTTTTTTTGTTTTGTTTTGTTTTGTTTTGAGGCCACAGAATGCTTTCAAGTACATTACCTAACCTGATCCTCATAATCCTCTGAGTTGGGTGTAGCCTTTATTCCCATTTCACAGGTGAAAATCGTGACTTAATAGAATTAAATGATTATCCCAATTCACATAATCATTGAACTACAGCTGAAACATACTGTGGGGAAGAACAAATTTTCCTTTACCCTCAAGTTTCTTCTGGCTGATCTAATAGGCAAATAGACGTGAGAAAGACTAGCAAATTTAATACATACATATGTATGGGAACCCCATATATATGAGAAAGTCAGAGATCCCACAGGCAAGAGAGAGTCAGAGAACACGTGGGTATACAAGAAATCCTGAGCTAGAGATGAAATAAGGTGCCTTGGTGGCTACAACGGGTCATTGCAGGATGATAAGAACAGATGCTTAGAAAATAAAGTTTGTCTTGTCATATAGCTAGGTCAAAAGAAGTTATCTTGATAATCTCCTATTATGGTCAAGGTCCCTAACTTAAGCTTTTCTGGGTCCTTTCGTGGGGTAGGGAGGGGATTCCTTGAGCCTGAAGCCAAAATTTCCTTTAGCTCAAAGTAATCCACATTCCACAGAGGCGCATCTTGGGATGGCTTATTCTGAACCCCCACACTATGCCACTTGCATATACACCTCATACATGTTTTAATCTACCATTGAAACCCCTCCTATCCCCTCCTATCTTACCCGATTTATGTTCAAGGAGTTGATTTTCCAAGAGATACTCACCACACGAAGCCTGAGCATGATCCCGTGGGTCGCTGCTAGTTAGGTGGTTGCTCCAGAGATTAAGCAATGGAACTAGCAAAGGTATTACTACTGTGGCCCTCCCCCTCCTGAGTTATAAATGCAACAAGCTGGTTATTATGATGATACTTCATTCCAATAAGAACTGAAATAGGACAATGAAATCATGATACTTAGCATTTATATAGCACTATTCATCTTCTGAGCTCTTTATAAACAGTAATTAATTAGAGGAGGGCAACAGAGAGTTCAGCTGATCGGGTGACGCACAGGTAATAAACCAACTCCTTCGGAATTAAGATCCAGAAGGAAAGTGCCTACTTGAGATCCAGACTGAAATTGGTGGGGAGAGGTGGTAGTAAGGGGTCAGGAGAATGTTGTAGAAAACCAAAAACTCTCTTCCTTCTGAGTTGTCAATACAATCAGCCTTTGAAAATGGTCTGTTACCATTTTAATTATAAGAGGATTCCAAATAGGACAAGAAATGGAAGCTAGTGGCATGAAGAGAAAGAGCAGATTAAAAAACAAACAAACAAAAAAACAAACAAACAAAAAAAAACACTAAACTATATGATGAATTCTATAAGAGTACAAAAAATTATGGTTTCATTATCAAAGAAGGAAAATGTGCAGTTCATCTACCTTTGTGTTACCTGAGGATTCTACCTTGAATTATTTAACAAAATGTGTCCTGGTGGCTGAATAGGTCTTCTGATTACTCTCTTTTTAGGAAGAGGGACAGAGCAAGTACAAGGTTTGTGTATGAGGGGAGTGTGGGTTGGCAAAGAAGTAAAATAAAGAAATAAAGAAATAAATCAATCAACCTCAGGCTCATAAATCAATCCTTCCTTCCCTCTGACTCAAAATGCGTTCCTTGAAGCACTCACAATGTCCAGTTACTGGCCCTAAGTCTGTGTCTTCAGGATTACTGAATGGCAGTCATTCCCCATCATTCTATGTAACAACAAAATAGAAGGCCCCTGGTGTTTGGCATTTGTAAGCAGGTGCACTTTTTTTCTCTTCTCAGCAGCCTGACTCTGGTCTTATGCATTTGCCTTGGTGCGATTTCAGAGGCATCAGAAAAGTTCTGGAAGACAATCAAAATTTCCAGCTCTGCTTGTGGTCAATTTGCTGACAATTACTAGTAGGAATTCCAGTAGTAGAGAGACAGTGCCTTCGCTTCCACATTACTTGTTACAGAAAAACAAGTCGTCGATACTGGGGACCTTCGTTTCTCTGTTTAGGTCTGAACAACTTAGTCTCACACTTGAGTTCAAATTCTAACTCTATAATTTACTGACTGAATGAATGTAGGCACATCACCTGAATGCCTGATCTTCAATTTCTCCACCTGCAAACTAGAAGCAGGGCTTCATTTACTCATGACCTTTATTTAAGGCTGCATTAGACGTGAGAATACAAAGATGGAAGATGTAATTACTCCACTCTAGGGGCTCAACATTTGGTGGTGATCACAAACAAATAAGCACTTATTCAAATGGGGTATGGTAAATTGGTCCTGGGAAGCCCAGAGGAGGGAACTCTGAACTAACGTAATAGGGGGTGAGCAATGATATGTTGGCAAATGTTTAAATGTTGGCACCTGAGTAAAAAAAGGGTAGTTTTCTATACAAGCCTTATCATAAAGCTTACTAATATAAAAGATGGACAGCCAAAATTAATATAATATACAATATTTAACAAAAATTCCATACAGCCCATTGATTCTGAAGGGAAAGAGAGTTTGCCACCGTAATATCTGCATCTTTGGCATAAGGACTATCTTGAGCTGGCTATTAAAAAAACAAAAACAAAACAAAAACAAAAACAAAAACACGAAAAACAGACATGGGAGAAGCTCTGAAAACCACTAGAAGTTACCCTTTTGTAAGGGATATTTACATTTTTAAAGAAAATCTTTATTTATATGTGTCTTCCTCTCTGTACCAGGAGAAGGATGACTAAATCTCTAGAAACTCTTACTAAAGGAGAATGCAAGGACTTCAATCTCGTACAACCTTGTCCAACCTTATCCTGATAACCTCCCATAAAGGTCTTCCTCCTCATCCCCCAACATCTTTCTTTTTTTTCTTTAGCTGGAGATGGTATTTAAGCTGTGGCTTGGGCCGTTTCCTGGTGTCGCTCAATTTCTTGGATATTTCCCATGTATACAGTAGGTATACACATTATTAAAGTTCTGTTTGTTTCTCTCCTGTTAATCTGTCTCTTTTTATTAAGGTGGGAGGGCAGAGTGTTAGCCAAAAACCTGGAAGTATAAAGGAAAAATTATTTTTCCTGCCCTACAATTCTCAGAGAATCTTGCTATTGATTTTTGCTGTCTCTGTATCCTTACTAAATCTATAGAAGCAATTGATAAACTAGGGTAGTTAGGACATGAATGTTGTTTGGTATTTTCATTTATGTTAACAAATAAGATGAAAGTGAAACACAAAAGATATACATCCAAACTTCACGTATTCATCATATCAGAATGTTCTTGGCCAAACTGAATAACAGAATAACACTGGAAGCGTTGCCTTTTTTTTCCTCCCCAGTTTTGTGTGTTATTCACAGACATGGAACACTTTTAAGTTTATTTTGCATCATTAACATTTGCCTCATTATTTTCTTACTGTGGCAATTGACAAATTAACTATCTAGCCCTGATATTTAATATGTCTTTAACCTTGGCCGACTTCAAGTTTCCAAAAAGACATCACTGAATGCAGAGTTGGGAAGAGATGCACAATAACATCGCTACGAGGTTTTTACAGAATGAACATGCCACAGAGGTCAGTAACCTCAAAAGCATAGATAACAGTACAGTGTAGTAAAATATTTAGAAAATTATGAGTTTATGCATTTATTGCCATGGTTTAAATATAGTTTATTTAATTTTAAGTTGTTTTAATAATGGCTATGTTTAACAATGGTGTAACAATAGGCTCACAAATTTCTAAAGATGTAACAATCTGTTATCATGAGCCAGTATGGGTTGATTTCATCACACCATTGGGGATAAGGACAGTCTTTAAAGCTGCGGAGCTAATTACTGAGAAGCCCACATAAAGATGATGGAGAAGAATGTTCCTCCAGCTGGAAAAAGTGTTTGCAAATAATGAGAGGTGAAAGATATGGAACCTGTGGGCAGCAACAAACAAGATAGGGCTTACTATGATACCTGTCAGCACCAAGAGAGTTCAATGATATGAGGTATGTGAAAGCTACCTTTCCACAAGTATTTGGATTTTCAGGTGTAGTGGTAGAGAACGAATTTCACCAGAATGTGTCACCCTGACATGCAGGTTATTTCAAGCTGAAAACAATTAAAGCCCAACGAACTCAGGAAGAGTTTTTTGCTGTTTTTTGTTTTGTTTTTGTTTTATTTTGTTTTGTTTCATTTTGTACCTGCCTAAAGGAATTAAGGTAGAAAAATCTTCTTCAGGAAAGGAGCCTACTGACATTAGAATATATGAATGAAGTGTGGCAGACAGACAAGACCTAAGCAAGTCTATTTGGTAGATTCTCCTCTGGGTAGTATTGCATCTGAGTGGCCCTGCAATAATTTGTTTACCAAATGTTTGTCTTTTTCATCTACCTGTGAATTGCCTACTTTCTTCTGAAATCTCAGACCCCTACCTTCCTCTACTTTGTCCAGATGGCATATAAGCTTCAACTGTCTAGTGTGTCCTCAGGTCTCATATTCTTATGAAACCCACATATGTACATATATGATAAATCTAATAATTTTCTTCTGTTAATCTGTTTCATGTTGATTTGATTATTATCCAGCCAGAAGAATTTAGAGAGATGAGCAAAAATTTATTTCTTTGCCTCCACAAAGGACAAAAATGATTTTTTAAAAAAATTATGTGTGTAATATACAAAGGACATTATCACAAATAACACTATACAGGATTCAAACCTGTATTGCTTTTTGAGGGGGGAAAAAAAAAGCAAGGCCATTTCTACTACATAACACATTTTAAAATAATCTGAAATGGAGATTAACTTCCATTTATGTCTAGGGAGGGTACATATTTTAGATGTGTTGATGTTGCTGCTTTCAGCTCTAGTTAGAGAGAAAGAGAGAATATGAATGAGAATCACATATGATACAGTTACATGTACAATCACTGGTATCCTAAGTCTGACAGAGATAGTCAATAGTTTTCCTGAGAGAAGGACTGAAATTGGACATCCAGAAAAGCAAAATCTCTTTTAGATAGATGGTGATCTCAGAGAGACTATACAGTGGGAAAAGGGAGGGAAGAAATAATGATGCCAGCAATTTGGTCCCTTATGATCCCATTAAGTGTTGGAAATTTTTGGAAATTTAAATTTTTGCAGAAGTTGGAAACACACACACACACATGTTTAAATATTTACATATTATTTAGAAGTCTACAATGTACTAAAATTTATATTGAGGAAATTATCATCCTTAATACAATTCTGTTGACTGGCTACCTAAAACCTGTTTCCAACTTCGGTCTCCCTTTTTTCCTCTCTCTCTGGACATCAGCATACATTTTCAGACTCTCTTGAAAATGGCAGTGGCTCTGTGACCAAGTTCTGACCCATAAGGCATAAGCAGATATCTGTTAGAGCCGTTGGAACATGTTTATGTTCCAATAAACATCTGGAAAGGATTTATTTTCCTGATAAAAAGGGACATGTGGAGCTAGTATGGACTTTCTTCTTCACCCTCTTCCTCCCTTCATTACAAACATGATGTCTGATACTGAGGGCAATCCTGTTGCAACAATGAGGTAGTGAATATAACAGAAATTCACTACTTTTAGCCCAGGTTATTGGTTGTAAGCACAGGAAATATTTACTTAAATTAGCTCCAAAGGAAAGGAGATTCCCTGAGTCAACCAATGTTCTGTCGTTGAACCCTGGATAAGGGTGCTTGGCCATAATTCACTAAGGTTTGAAACCAATGGTTCTTTCCTCATGCCACAAGATCTCCCATTTAACCTTCTCCCTAGACATCTGCTTCATTTCTCTCTCTTTCTCAGTCTCTATCTCCAAACTTTTCCCCCCTCATCTGCCTCTTGATTTATGTTGTTTAAAACAAAACAAACCAAAGACATAAAAAAGTGTTGTCCCTGGATATATTATGTGCCATTTAAGAATCAAAGCCAAAGAGGATGACTTCAGCCTAGAAAACAAATTCCTCATGTGTTAGTTTGCTATGGCTTCCATAAAAAAATACCATAGGGTAGGTGACTTAAATAACAAAAAATCATTTTCTACATTTTTGAAGACTAGAAGTATAAGATCAAAGTGTTGGCAGGATTAGTTTCTTTTGAGGTCTTTCTTTTGGGCTTAGAGGTGGCTGCCTTCTCATGTTCAAATTTCCTCTTTTTATAAAGACACCAGTTAGATTGGATTAGGACCCTTCCTAACAACTTCATTGTAATTTTATCACCTCTTATTTATTTTTAAATGTATTTACAAGAAGGTTTTTATATATAAGATATGTTAACATATGATAAGAATACATTATAGTTTAGAGATCATATAATCACCAAGAAACTATATAATAGTTTCACAATTCTTTTATGACAATACTACAATATTCCCAGAGACAAAAAAGAGGTTATTGTTTGAAAGTACATTCCAACTATATTTCTACCTTGATTTTTTTTTTAAGGTCTTATCTCCAAATGCAGTCACATTCTGTGGTACTAAGATTAGAGCTTCAATATATGTTTTCTGCTGGAACACAATTCAGCCTGTAACACCCTCTCTTAACCATGTCTCCTTCTGGCTATAAGGCCCACCCTGTGACCAAAATGAGAAGGCATGTAGGCAGCAAAGAAAGAAAGGCAAAAGGCATTTGGGACACAATCAATCAAAGAATCAGCAACTGTTTCACTCATACTTCTTCCTATATAAAAATACTACCCTAGGCAGAGAGGTAAATCAAGCTATTAATTAGTTGATTGGACAGATAAGATGGATAAGTTCAACTGGCACTTTCAAGATGTATATATTTAATGTCCAACATATAATATGGACAATAAGTCCTATAGCATTTTAGGGGAAGAAATTATTTCATTCACCTGAATTTACAGAGAAAGACCTTAGGGATAGCTTATAGAGAAAGACCTTAGGAAGAGGTTGAGCAGGAAGAATGATTATTAACTCAGCAACTGGCTAGGAAGGAGAAGAATTTCAGGAGGTCTGGAACAGTAGCAATGAAGGAAAGGGGCAGAAATAAAGGATGACTTATCCCAGGAATAGCGAGGAGTGACAGGCAAGGCTACAAATAAAGCTTGAGATAAGATTGTTGAGACTTAAGATAGAATTTTAACGTGCATCTGTTAATGCAGTCTTGTAAGAGTTAAGCTGAACACTTTTATGTTGGAATTTTCTGATGTATCTGAGTTGGCCATCGAAGCTCTCCTCTGGAATTAATACAGGGTTTGAGGCGACCTGGAAGGTCAACTCTTAAGATAATTAGTACCAAAGAGCTGCACTCTTGCCATGCTGCCATTTCAGCCTTCTCACAATCTAGCAATTTTTCATGATAAATTGAATCTAATAACATATTTTTGCAGCCAAGACACATGGTGGATCATTGTCTTGTCACTTTGATAAAATGTTTTTTTTTTTCCTTCAGTCCAGACTTCACGATAGAGCAGGTGAAAAATCTACAATTATGTCAAACTAAACAGAAATATAACAATTTCCTGCAACATGGACTTGGAAAAATCATTAATTCTCCGAGCAAAATAATCCACAGATATTACCTCTGCTTCATGATTTAAATTCATTTTGTTTGTATTTTAGTTTTTAGGGTTCCTTTAAAGATACACAACTGTATCTATGAAAAGGATGTAAAGGAGAAGCAACACAATCTATCCATGGGACAAAAATTTATTCAAGTGTGTTGAACGGACAATTTTGGTATTTTTAACTTGAATCTATACCTTATAATAGTTAGGTCTTATGTGATCCAAAAGAGAAGTTTGTATAGCGAAATGGATCACAACCTATGGTTTGCAATCCAACAAATGGAGTAAGTCTTTCTTGGCTTTGTCATTTAACTTGTCTGCATGGCTAAGCCATCCAGCCTCCCTACAGCCACTTTCTGTATCTGAATGTATAAAGTGCCGAGTCTAATAGTGCTAAGAATATGAAACGAACATAATGAATGAAAAGAGCTTAACACAATGCCTGGTACTTAACAAGTGCTCACAAATTTACATACAGAAGGGTGCCAAAACAATGTATACACATTTTAAGAAAGGAAAACTGCGTTAAAATTGTAATACTCAATATATACCAATGACAAAAGATGAATAAAAGTCACATTTGACTTCTGCAATTACGAGAGATGCTCAATGTGGTTACCATCAGTGTCCAGACACTTCTGATTACAGTGAACTACTGCTTGAGCAACATTGACCAAAGCGTCCAATTGTATAAATTTTTTTGGCACCCCAGGTATTTATAAAATGTCTTTTATCTCTACATTCAAGATATCCAATTTAAAATCACACTATTTTTTTCTCAATTAATAGAATTTTATTTTTATTTTTTTTTCCTTCTGAAGATGAACGTACTTTGAAATCATTAAAAAAAAAAAATCCTTTTGGTGACGCTACTTCCGGTGCACGGGTTTTAGGCGAGTCATTTCCGGTGTGGAGCTTAGCGCGCAGCAGGAGTTAGAGAGACTGGCTGCAGGCCTCAGTGTTTCTGCTGCTGTCGTGCAGGGTCTCAGCTCCCACTCCCCGCCCAAGAACGCAGGACACGGTAAGGCCAAACAGGAACACCCACGGAGCCATAGTTAGGGGAGTCAAACCAATATATTCTCGCTGGAGGCTTGGCTGGAGACACAGGAAGCAGGATCTACATAATCTGCCTAACAGCAGTCCGCGCTTGCCAGCCACCATCTTCTCGCTAGCCCCCATTCCTTCCTTGCTAGCATAGCCACAGCCGTTATATTAGTGGCCAATGGCTTACGGGTTACAGCTGACGGCCAACTAGCCACAGCTGCTGGCATCTGATCACAGTTGATGGCCATTTACTACCCGAGCCAGCACCTTTCTATGTGAGGCCGAGAGCCTGGAAACTGTTTTTTTGGGGTTTTGTCCCCACACTCCACCCCTACAGGGTCTCGCCTCACAATCTACGCGACAAGCGTCTTCTGCGAGGGTCCCTGTGCGAGGAGCCTGGAGGTGAATGCAATATCCTAAACACAGCCAGGCTCTCTGGGCACAGCCAGGGTTTCTCAGGGCACCACCAGTACTTCTGGGCACAGCCAGACTTCCTGGGCTTCTTAGGGTACCACCTGTTTCCCTGGGCACAGCCAGGGCCTCTCAGGGCACCACCACAGTACTTCTGGGCACAGCCAGACTTCCTGGGCTTCTTAGGGTACCACCAGTCTCCCCGGGCACAGCCAGCTTTTCTCAGGGCACCACCACAGTACTTCTGGTCACAGCCAGACTTCCTGGGCTTCTTAGGGTACCACCTGTCTCCCCAGGCACAGCCAGAGTTTCTCAGGGCATTGCCACTCTCTCTGGACACAGCCAGACTTCCTGGACACAGCCAGGGCCTCAGGGCACTGCCACTCTCTCTGGACACAGCCAGACTTCCTGGACACAGCCAGGGCTCTCAGGGCACTGCCACTCTCTCTCTGGGCCTCTCGGGGTACTGTGCTGGAACAACAGCGGCTCACATCAAGGTGCTTACATATTATCAATGGCGGCCAGTCAAGACACAAAAGCAAACATCAAACCAGTCCCACTACATTGTGGTATGTTCCCAAACAGTCAAGCGTCCAATAAATTAGGGATAGAAGGCAATTCCCCATAGTCCATAGTCGTTCGCCAGGGCTGTCCTGGGGGTGAGGGATGACCTTGACCTCACCCTCATCTCCCACGGAGGACTCAGCAAGCGTTTCCTCCTGGGACTAGAAGTCCTGCATCCGGGCTGCCTCAGCAAACAGTTCCCAGCCCACAGGGCAGCAACAACCTTCGCTTTCTCCGCTTTCTCCGGCCTCTGCTGGTTGGGGAACCATCCGCATCTTTCCACCCCTCCACGGGAATCGAGCTCTCGGCAGCTGCTCCTCCTGGTCTTCCTCAGACTGAGCTTTCTTACGCACAAACTGCTCCACTGCCCTTCGGAAAGCTTTGGCCAGCACCGTATCCTGCCGACTACGCCATGTGTCGGGCGGGGGATCCTGCTCACAGCGCCATTTGTCGTGCAGGGTCTCAGCTCCCACTCCCCGCCCAAGAACGCAGGACACGGTAAGGCCAAACAGGAACACCCACGGAGCCATAGTTAGGGGAGTCAAACCAATATATTCTCGCTGGAGGCTTGGCTGGAGACACAGGAAGCAGGATCTACATAATCTGCCTAACAGCAGTCCGCGCTTGCCAGCCACCATCTTCTCGCTAGCCCCCATTCCTTCCTTGCTAGCATAGCCACAGCCGTTATATTAGTGGCCAATGGCTTACGGGTTACAGCTGACGGCCAACTAGCCACAGCTGCTGGCATCTGATCACAGTTGATGGCCATTTACTACCCGAGCCAGCACCTTTCTATGTGAGGCCGAGAGCCTGGAAACTGTTTTTTTGGGGTTTTGTCCCCACAGCTGCCAAACTTGAGCAAGCTGTCCTTGCATAGGCTCCCTGCAGTCACGCTCAGACTGTAAGCTGTGACAGTGTGTTATGATACGCCCTGGACTCTACCAATAATGCCAATTTGCTTGCTACATTGCTGTTTTTGGTGCCTTTCTCATTATCAAAGGCTCCCTCCTCTAGCAAAGGGGAGGTCCAGGAGGCTGTCCACCCTGGGATTTTACCACCTGCGCATTGCCTATGTCACGCGGTGGACCCTGCTCGCTGCGCCTTTTGTCGTGCAGGGTCTCAGCTCCCACTCCCCGCCCAAGAACGCAGGACACGGTAAGGCCAAAAAGGAACATCCATGGAGCCATAAGTAGGGGAGTCAAACCAATATATTCTCGCTGGTGGCTGGGCTGGAGACACAGGAAGCAGGATCTACATAATCTGCCTAACAGCAGTCCGCACTTGCCAGCCACCATCTTCTTGCTAGCCCCCATTCCATTCCTGCTAGCATAGCCACAGCCGTTATTTTAGTGGCCAATGGCCTACCGGTTACAGCTGACGGCCAACTAGCCACAGCTGCTGGCCATCTGATCACAGTTGATGGCCATTTACTACCCGAGCCAGCACCTTTCTATGTGAGGCCGAGAGCCTGGAAACTGTTTTTTGGGGTTTTGTCCCCACAGCCTACTTCACATCCAAAGGCTACTGGGTCTACTCCAACGATGGCATTCTAGACTTTGATGCCTAGCACCCACCTCGGAAGAGGCACACCTGGGACTGAACCGCGCTTTAAGACATTGAGCAGAAACTACAGGTAAGACAAAGGAATTGTGCAATTTGCGTATGTTTAACAAAACATTGGCCAGATTTTATGGGTCCGTCCTAGAGATGTTAACTGAGTTTACAGTTACTAGCTAATTAGCATATGCTGTGTGGGGTTTTTTGTTTGTTTGTTTGTTTGTTTTTGTCTCCTGGTCCTGGCAAATACTCCTGATGCATTTTTCCACATGAATATGTATCATAGAAGAGTTGCAGTGTTAATTGTATAGGAAAACAGGAGGTTATTCTGTAGTGGAAAGTGTTGCTGCCACCTGCCTTTTGAATGTTGAGCGTTTCTTTTTAATAGTCATTGTCAATTTGTTCTTGTGCTAAATGGAAGCGTGCAGTATATCAAATTTCTTATTACTAAGTAATTTATTTTGAAAATATCTAGGTATCTTATCTCCTACATTCATCTCTAAGTTGGTGTTCTAGTGCAATGGCTTTGCAAAATCAAATATGAGTATGGCTGTATTGGTAATAAGTTGTACTTGCTTTCCTACTAACAGCAACCAGGAATTTTTAAAACCTCAGTGCAAGTTTTTGAAATATAAACACTTTCTCTGTTCACTAATCCATGGCCACTTCTGATCTAGTTCACCAATTGATTGGCTAGCATTTAATCTGGGTCATTCTGATCTTTGGAGATCAAGATGTTCTGTATATCCTGCCTTTAAAGACTGTACTTTTGACTGCTTTCTAAAGAGAAACGTAGGCAAGTGGTTATTGTTTAGAGTTTATAATTCTTTTGTTAGCACCCTGTATTATCATATCATTTGGATGGAAAGACTGGGCCTGGAATCCCTAGAGGTCTAGACTGCCTTAGTTTGATTCTGTTTCCTGGCTTGCAAAAAGTGACATATTCAAAATGTCACAATCTAAAATAAATAAATATTTTTATTGTGAAATAAAACACAGATAACAAAAAGGCAAGCCCAAAACACCTCAAAATGTGGCTTAGTAAATGACTATAAGGTAAATACCATTCTGGTCAAGAATTATAATCTTGCCATCTACCCCAGAAGCACCTGCTATGCGTCTTGTCCCGATTGCAATTCCCTCATTGCTTCATGAGTAACTCATGTCCTGACATTTGCAATAATATGTTCCTTGCATCGTTCATAGTTTTACAACCCAGATGTGTATTAGCAGACACTGTAGTTTATTTTTCTTATATTTTGAATTTTAATCGATTTTTTTGAGTTTTCTTTTTTCTCTCTCTCTTTTTTTTTTTTTTTTGGTGTATAGCTCCCCCCCCCCGCCCCCATTCTTTTCAAGAACCTGGACCATTGGACCTATAGAGTCTACCTCAGTCTGTATATTGCTGATTACACACACGTGATGCATGTCAGTAAATTAAACAAGTCCTCTATAGTTCCTTCCAATTTACAAGTGGATCCAGATATTGGATCAGACTAAACTTCAATCCCTTTGGCAATACTATAGGTAGTTTGGTAAATCTAAATGAAGTACATGATGTTTGGTTGTCTCTTGTGATCTTAGCAACAATTGATTATTAATGACTGCTTTTATGTATTAAATAGGAGTTGCAAAATGATGATTTTCTGATTTTATTATATCTGGTTTTGTGTCTAAGTTGTGATATTTTTTATAAAGAGACATGTCTTTTCATTTATCAATTGGCTATCCAGTGGTGCAGGTTTGTATAGGAAAGACGGGATTATTTTCCTTTGTTTACCAGTTTCTAAGATAATGAATTACTTCCCTATTATCCTATGAAGGTGACCGATTTTCAAAATATAATTATGAAATCGTGGTTTTAAACATATATAATGAAATTTATGTCATTGTGAGTGTTATAATTACTGAAGCGTACAATGTACCGTATTTGGCTAATGGGGGCCTCTTCAAGGGGTGTCTGGGTCTCTAACATCACATTTGTAGTTTTTCATAACTTACTTAGCATTTAGTATTACAAGGTATATAAAACTCATCTTGTGCATTGCTACCCCAGATAGGGGATCAGCTGTTTCTCTGTAGATCCCTGATAATTTCTTTTAGTGAGAAATGGTATATCGAGATCACAGTATGGACACTATGGATGTTCATTACTACTGGACTTATACACATAAACGCACACAGACAAACAATATAAAATAAACTATCATGGGTTCATATTGATAATTACAATTAAAATTTCAGACTATAGAACTTTTTATATCTGTCTCTTTACTTCCAAAAAGGGAAGAAAGGATTTTTCATCACTAAAAATCCTGCTTCTCAAGGACAGAAGGATGATACAATTAAACAGTACCAGGATTACTCATTTTTTTAATAGGATATTACAAACACAACAGTCTCAGAGTAACAATACTAATACCATCACCAATATTATTACAAGAGCTATTAAAATTATTTTTGAATCTGCTCTCTTCATTCTCTCCTTATTTTTTTCTAATAGTTTAACTTTATCTTGTCAGAATGAAGAGAGCCTATTCCAAAGTAATAATAATTGATTGTGATGGCTGTTACAGACATTGAGCAGAAACTACAGGCAAGGCAGAGAAATTCTTCAGTTTGTATATGTTTAACAAAACAATGGTCAGATTTTATGGGTCCATCTTAGAGATGTTAACTGAGTTTACAATTAGCTAATTAGCTAATTAGGGCATGCTTTGTCTTTTTTTTTTTTTTTTTTTTTTTTTTTTTAGTTTCTCTCTCTTTCTTTCTTGTCTCCTGGTCCTGGCAAAAGCTCCTGATACTTTTTTCCATATGAATATGTATCATAGAAGAACAGTAGTATTAATCGTATGGGAAAGCCGGAAGTTACTCTGTAGTGGAAAGTGTTGCTGCCACCTGCCTTTTTTATAGTTGAGCATTTCTTTTAAATAGTCATTGTCAATTTGTTCTTGTGCTACATGGAGCATGCAGTCTGTCAAATTTCTTATTGCTAAGTAATTATTTTTGAAAATATCTAGGTATCTTATCTCCTACATTCATCTCTAAGTTGGTGTTCTAGTGCAATGGCTTTGCAAAATCAAATATGAGTATGGATGTATTGGTAATACTTTTTACTTGCTTTCTTATTAACAGCAATAAGGAATTTTTAAAACCTCAGTGCAAGTTTTTGAAGTGTAAACACTTTCTCTGTTCACTAATTCATGGCCCGTTCTGGTCTAGTTCACCATTAGATTGACCACCATTTAATCTGGGTCATTCTGATCTTTGGAGATCAAGAAGTTCTGTATATCATGCCTTTAAGGACTGTCCAAGTTCATAAATTGTAGTAAAATTTTACTGTATTTAATTAAAAATATTTTTTTAAAAATAAAGATGTGATAAAAAGGATTTAAGTAATAGTTTCTACTACTGAGAAAGAGATTGAGCTCCATATAATAGGAATCACTGATTAAAAAAAAATAACAAAGGAAACAAAGGAAATACTAAAAACAATAACTCAAGAAAACTCTCCACAAATTGTATATAAACACATTGTGTGTATGTGTGTACATTTGAAATCAAATTTTGAAACAGTGTACCATATATTTCATAATGTTAAGAAAACAACAAACCCCAAACCTATTCTAGTAAAAATACTAGACTTTCAAGTTTTAAAAAAAAATCCTTTGGGCATCTAGAAAATCACGTGATTTACAATGAAAATTGAAAAAGATTTTTTAGAATTTTTGTAATTATTTGTTCTGTAAGAAAATAAAATAGCATATTTAAATCATGAGAAAAAAAAGTGTGAGCCAAGGATTTTATGCCCAGTAAATCTGACTCTCAAGAATAAAAGGTAAAAAAAACAAAAAAGAATAAAAGGTGCTGTTATCAGCATGCAATTACAAAAACAATATTATTCCAGTGAATATGTTCTATGGAATCTACAGAAGAATGAGTTTTAGACAACCAAAATAACTAGGGGGACATTGACATAAGATTTAATGGTGAACAAAACATATATGGTCATTTATAAAACTAAGAATAAACAAAGAGGGAGACTATGATTTTGGATTAGTCTATTTCTCCTTTCAGTTCGGTATGTATTTTGAAGCTCTTTTTTTAGGTCCATGAACACTTAAGACTGTTATGTCTTCTTTTGTTTATTTATTTATTTATTTATTTAATTTTGTTATAGTTGACATTCAATATTATTTTATATTAATTTCAGGTTGTTACGTATTCTTGATTAATTTACTCTGTTGCACTACATAATGTCCCAGTTTGTCACTGATTTTTTTGCTCTATAGTTGATACTGTTTGATATTAATGTAACTACTTTGGCTTTCTATTGATTCATGTTTGTATAGGAGTGTGATTTTAAGTTTTTAAACAATTAACTTATTTCCTTCCATCTTATAGACAGCATACAGATGTTTTATTTTTAAAATCTTCTCTGAAAAATCTCTTTTAATTGATGTGTTGAGACCATTTACATTGAATGGAAGTATGGAAACATTTACTTTAGGTTACTATTTTATTTCATTTTGTTTATTCCCAGTTCCCTATTTTTAATTCTCTGTTTTTCCTTTCCTGCCCTGCATTCTTTTAGATTAAATCTACACTTAATTTTAACTATTGAGTTTTTTACTATATCTCTGTATTTTAATATTTGCACTATGAATGACAATGCTCATACAAAACTTTCTACAGTGTACTAGAAATTAATATTTTTCTACTTGAAGTGAAGTGTTGAAATTTTATGATCTATGGATCTCCTTACCTTCCCTACCTTATGATATAGTTGTCTTATGTATTATGCTTATACATATTGGAAACCCAGTTAGATAATGTTGTAATTTTGGCTTTCAACCATCAACTGAATTTTAAACAACTTAAAAGGAAAAGAATAGGCATGTGTGTGTGTGTGTGTGCGTGTGTGTGTGTGTACACCGAAAAATATATACACATTTTAAGAAAGGAAAAAAAATATATTAAAATTACATTGATGGTAATCATTTTGAGCACTTCTTGTAATTACAGAAGTCAAAGGTGACTTGTATTCATCTTTTGTTAAAGGTATATATATATAGAGTATTACAATTTTAATACAGTTTTTTTCCTTTCTTAAAATGTGTATACATTTTGGCGCTCTCTCTCTCTCTCTCTCTCTCTCTCTCTCTCTCTCTGTGCGTGTGTGTGTGTGTGTGTGTGTGTGTGTATCTATTTATATATATAAAATCTCTCCCTTTACTTCTGTTGTTCCCAGTTTTCTGGTGGTATCATAGCCCTTCTACATTAAGGCCATCCTTTAGCTATTATTGAGAACAGAGTAAAATGGTGGATTTTTTTTAGTTTTCCTTCACCTGAAAATGTCTTTATTTAACCTTTATCCTAAAAGATATTTTCGCTGAATATAGAATTCTGCGCTGATAGCTCTTTTCTTTTAGTAATTTAAAAATATTCTGTTTCCCTTGGCCTCCATGATTTCTGAAGGGAAAATCTATAACTATTTGGATATTTAACGTTGTTTTTATTAGGCTGCTTTTAAGAGTTGTCTTTGTCTTTAATATTCATCATTTTAGGATATATCTGGCATTTGTTTTGTTGTTGTTTATTTTGTTCACTGAGCTTTGTGAATCTGTAGATTTATACCATTCCGAATTTGGGAATTTTTCATGTTTGATTTCTTTAGTTTGTTTCCTATGTATCACTCTCCTCGCCTGGAATTCTGATAACACAGATATTAGATATTTTTATACTGCCCTGCAGGTTGCCGAAAAAAATTATTCGTTTTCAATATTTTTTTCTTTCTGTTGATGATATTGGATAATGTCTATTAATCTTTTATCAATTTCATTAATGTTTCTAATCCACCATGTCCACGATCCTTTTGAATCCATCCAGTACACCACACACACACACAATTTTTTTTTTCTGAATTTTTGGCTATTGCCTTTTTTAATTCTAAAATTTCGACTTGCTGCTTCTTCCTTACATCATTTCTTTGCAGATAATTTCTATCTTTTCATGTCTAATCATTGTTCACATTACTTCTTAGAACATGGTTATCATAACAGACTAAAATCCTTTAGTAACTCCAACATCTGTGTATGTTGAGGTTGGCACCCATTGATTGTTTATTCCCTTGCAAGTTAATTTTTCTATGGTTTTGTGACTCTCAAGTGATTTTGGATTATAGCCTTGTCATTTTGATTAGTACGTTATGAGATTGGGGGTCTTCTTTAAGTCCTAAAGAGGGTGTTGATTTACTTTATTTTCTTAAAGCTGACAATATATCTCTAGGTTAAGCCCATAAATTCTAGCTTGCTTTTTGTGAACTGTGGTTACAATCAATGCCAATTTAGTTTTCAAAGACTTTATAGCGCTATTTGGATGCTTCTAGTATGTGTTCCAGCCAGTGGCCTGTCTGGGATCTGGGCAGTTTACTAATCTATACCTTAATCCTCAAGGTTTGTGTATGTTTAGAAACAAATTCTTATATGTGCCACTCAGAAATTAACTCGGGTGATCAATCAACACTTTAGGGAGTTGCTGTATTGAAATCTCTATTCTCTGCATTCCAGATATTTTCTAGGTTAGTGCAAAAGTAATTGTGGTTTAAAAGGTCAAAGATAATTGCAAAAACCGCAATTACTTTTGCACCAACCTAATACATCCTGCGATCACCTTTTTCAATCCACTGGGCAGAGAGATGGGCCTATAGTTTCCCTTCCTCCACCTGCCTCTGAAATGAACCAACTGATTGGAGAAAACTGAAAGCCGTAAGGAAAGCCATTTGTCTCCTACTTTTGGAGCCACAGTTCCTTAAGTCAAATTGAAAGGTTCCTGTTCTCAGAGTTTTAAGTATCTTCCTGGGCCTGTTGCTACTGCCAACAACTTAACACCTTCAACTATTGCTTCCAGGGATGAAAAGTTGCCTGATGTTTGTGCATGAATGTATTCAGTCATCACATGACAGAAATGCAGCCAGGAGTAGAGCTAAGGTTATAGCTGGAATCAGGATGAAGTCATCTGTGGAGGATGGATTGGTAATAGAGAAATTAGGCTATTGGTCAGAAGAACCAATATAATAGAATAAAAAAATGATGTATAGAATAGAACGGATTGAAAAACTCATGACATTAAGTCCACAGATACTGGTCAAGGGATAGTATGCATTTTTTATATATAGACTTCCATATACTTCTTGGGTCAAGTTTTGCATAGAGAATATTCTGTGGATCTTAACCATGAATAGCGTCTGAACGGTTTGGATGCCCAAGAGTTATGTCTAACTGATTTTGTCTTCAGCCTATAATTCTCCCTGTTCTATTAGAATATATCCAGACTTTTAACTTAAAATTCAGTGCAAACCAAAACACATATATAACTTTTACTCTATGTCTCTAATCAACTGGTTACTCTTCTTCTGTTTTTGTTACCAACCCAAGCTCATGATATTTTAGTTTGATAATTCAAAGGGCTCTCTCATAATGTTCTCCCCACCCTGATTATGTTCCTTGATGTTTATTTCTTTTCAGTATCCTAGCCATTATTCAAAGCATAACACTTGTCTGAACCCTTTGTCGATCCCTTCTACAAAAACTAACCATAATTTCCCTCTATCATTTTTCTGTCTACACAAAGCATTGAGTATTTGGGCTACACATTTTGTCTCTTTGTTATAGTTTTTTTCCAAAGACTGTTTATTCCAAACTATCTTGCACTGGTTTCAATTGGATTCATGTATATTATCAGTTTTCCTCTACAACAGGATTTATGAGCACTTCAAGTATAGAAAAACCATCTCAACAGTGTCTCACATAACAGTAAGGCTGTATGCTTACAGAGTCCTTGTTGATTAAATATATTTACAATCTCATATTCTTTCTCGTATGTGTTGATAATAGTTTAGTGATGGGCCTCAGGCTTTCTCATGGCTTCCAAACAAAGAATTCTCTCCCTCCTGAGAGAGGTAAATCATTGAAAGCAATAGGCAAGGAACACAAGTTAAAGCAAGGTGGACGGACCTTGAGCGAAAACAGGAAGATTTAGGATACCTGTAGAAAGACAAGTCAGCATTATATAGAGACGAATTAATACTTTGGGATTAAACTGTCTGTGAAGGATAGAAGCATGGCAGACTAAAAATAGGCATGGAGTAATTCAGAAGCTAATCAGGCTCTGTCACAGATAAAATTAATAAGTAAAAAAGTTTTAACAAGACATTAGCTGTCTGAACAGCCCAGAAGGCCTGGGGAGGGAGATGAGAGTATTATGGCTGCAGCATTAACATCACTGTTATTAGATGGGTGATGATTAACAGGACATGGACCCAGAAGGAGCAAGGTGAGCCTTCATAGGACAGCACTATGTCAGGAGATGATGGTCTCAAATTGTATAGCAAAGGTGAACTGTCTGGTAGGAGGGAAATCAGGCCCAAGGACACAAAACAAGGGCTGGACCCGTCTGGGTAGGAATAAGAATTATACCAGGGAAAGAATACAAGTGATATAAAATTGAAGTAAGACATAACTTTGTTACAAACAGCCACACCTATTAGTCTTTGCTTTCCATTCCATGTCATTCATATTTTGGGAATATCAGGCCAATGTTTCTTTTGGGTCCACTCAATTTTGATTTTATGAAAACGAGTGAATTGAATCTATGAAGCGGAAAACCAAAGAACTTCATAATTGCTTCACCCAGGTAACTATAGGAATGTTTTATATCATTTATTATCATGAGAAATTGATTGAAAGCTCCCTGCATTTAGAGTCTATTGCTAAGTGTCATGGGGAATGAAATGGTAACCTTAAGCCTAGATTTTCAGAGAAGCTTACAGTGTAGTGGAAAAAGAAACACCAACAAAGATGAAAAACACTGATAAATTGGAATGCCTACATGGTACTGTGAAAGTACAATCCTTTGGGATATGAGTATATACTGATATTTTTAAAATAACCAAAATGACGAATAGGTTGGTGTGGATATTTTCCTACAGATGAAGATTCTGAAGTATCAAAGGGAAGGAATATGATTTGGTGGGAAGGAAATGGTGAATCAAAAGGCTGGATAAAAGACTTAATTTTCAGAGGAATTATTATGATTGATAAAATGTGTGCATTTAATCAAATAACCCTTTGCTTTGTAAAGTTGGACATATGCTCTTAGCAACAAAATACTGTATTATTGTATCAGGTAACTTGTATTAAAACAGTGTTTCTGATATGATACACATTTTATCAACCAGCATGATTCCACTAAACTCTCTGAAAGCTGTTTTTTTTAGTATCAGTTATAGAAACTTGTCTAAAATCAGTTTTAAGCTATAAGGAATAGTCACTTTTACATAAAAAAATGTAGAAGTCAGGAATCTTCAAACTTCATACAGATAGAACTCCAACCCTGTTTCTCTATGAGTTTGCCTCAGCAATGCACTATTCTGTGCATTCTCTTAGTCTTCTGTCATGTTTTTAATATTGCTGCCAAAAGCACATACTATGACAGAGAAAAAAACCAACATATCCCCCACTCATTTCTCTTAAGAGAAAGGAAGTACATTCTCTAAAGAACTTAGAAACCTTATTTTTCAGATAGTAAGTAGTTCTATTCCTATTTTTACACACACACACACACACACACACACACACACACACACACCATGGAGTAGAGTATTAAGATGCTATGCTTAGACAAATACAAATCATAGCTCACCCCTAGAGCTGAGTTGAGATCCATGTTCTTTCAATCAACATGAGTTAAGATTGTAAATAGGGAAAGTTTCTTGAATGTCATTGGGTTTCTTACAGGAAGCAGAAAGGAGGGAATGCATATTGGTGGGAAATTAGCAGTGACCACCGTTACAATATCTAGAGTCAACTCTCAGGGTCCATTGAATAAATTCCTATTTTAATTTCTTATAGGCACAAAGAACATTGAGCTAGAAGTGAGACCTCGAGGTCAATCCCTGTAGCAGATTAAATAATTGTGTTACGTGTGCACCTTACAATTCTCATCTTTTAAACAAGGATAATTATGGTAGCAGTTAAGTCATTGGGTAGTTATGAAGGCAAAAGGGGTAAAGTGTGAGGAGTACTTTAAAATCTACTCAGGCCGTGAGGCTCTATTTGTTCTGCCTCTTTGTGTTCTTTTGCTCCTGTGTGCTTTTAGGATGCCTAGATGCTCTTTCAGACAGCAGGGAGTTGATTGCAATTATATTTATCTGTCTTTATTCTTTACTTGCCTCTTTTAATATTGATTTTAGGTACCTAAATTACTCCATCTTCATTGTGAGATTGTTCCAAGCCAAACCTATGTTGTTTCTGGAAAACTGCAATATATATGACATAGACAACCACTGTCGTATCCATGTAACATCTTGTATACATGACATTTGCAGCTGTTTACATGTATTACTCTGTCAAAGCAACAAAAGAAGATATTGATGATGAAAGGAATACAGGCACCACAAGCTCTCATCATTTACTTGCCTCTTGGTGAATTCACCATCATAAGATTCTCTGGTAGAGGGGCATCAGTGTGTTTCTAAGTGATTTGATTTTCTAAACCCTGAGAATAGAAAGCAGACAACTCAACATTTTCACAATTTAGATATTCACAGGACTGACAGAGGTAACACATGCTGAGCAGAGGTTCTTGTCCTCTAGGATGATGTATTTATACTGGGTTTTAATTTTCCTGCTTGAAAGTTGAGCATAATTATATAATTTTAAATGCTTAGGTCAATGCTGTCTTCCATATGCAGTGGTACCTCGGTTTTTGAACGTAATCCGTTCTGGAAGACCGTTGGAGTTCTGAAACGTTTGAAAACAGCCGACAGCTAGGCCTCAGGATCTTGCACTCAGTGGAAGCCATGTGACATGTTCGACTTCTGAGGCATGTTCGAAAATCAAAGCATTTACTTCTGGGTTTACAACGTTCATAAACCAAAATGTTCGTCAACAGAGACATGAAACTAATAAATAAATTAAAAAAAAAAAAAACTGAGGCACTACTGTACACCTATAGAAATGTATTCAATCTCTATTAATAAAATAAAGCTCAGATACTCTAAACTGTGAGCAAAGGGACAAATCTTCCACATGATGAAAGAAGGAAACTGGGTGATGTGGCCTTCCTTGACAATTCTCTGTTTTTGCATTCAAGTGTTTTGAGGGTTATTTATTTGTTTATTTTTTTAATAGCCAGTTTGGAACAATTGAGTGTTTGTAAGAGAGTATTTTGGAAGAATTTCACTCATTTTATTCTTACTTTAGTGTGGCAAACTCAGTTTTCAAGAAAGATGGATATTATCCTCTATAAAATATACCTGAAGAGAGAGATGGAGTACAGATTGGACTGTCACAGATTTTTGGGAGGGTATCACTTATAATCCCATCTATTGCAAAGGGAGAGTATTGTATGATCAAAGGCTGTAAATTCTGATTTTGATAAAATAATAAAATAAAAAAGAAACCCACATAGTTTTTGTCTATTGGGGGAGGGATACCTTCTTTACATCAGTTTTACCTGATTAATTGAGATTATTGATGAAAACAATCAATTGTTAAATTAAGGCTTATTTCAGGTATTAGAAGAAGAATGACACCGGAATAACTTTTTAAAAAATAATTGATGATACCTAGAGGGAACAAAAAAAAGAAATTTAAAACAGTAAAATTAATAATTTGATGAACTACTTGAGACTAAATGTAAACTGACAAAAAATGAATCAGGGTCTTCTCTGGCAATTTTGTTTTGCACCCCATGGGCAGATGATGCTTTAGAGGTGTGAATAATGAGAAACCTCATCATTCAAATAAGCACTGTTAGTCCCTCTGGGAATTCAATACTTATGCCACTGATTCTAGATCATTCAAGACATTTCTAGAACTTTTTTTTTGTTTGTTCTAAAACTTCTCATGGCTCATTTCCACTAGAGCCACTTTATGAACAAGAAAAAAATCACTGCACACATAGATATCATTAAATTATAGCCACATTTCCCTTATGTATTTTGTCCAATATCTTCCAATTAGACTCTTTCGTCTTTCCCTGAAGTTTTACACCAGATTTATAACAGATTTAACTCCAGTAGAGTTTTTGTTATTAAAAATTCAAGTATTCTCAATTTGAAGATTATCCTTATGCTTACTTTGATTAAGACTTATAGAAAAATATTCACACAAAATTGTCATCCATACTAACTTGTAAAATCCTAAAAAATAATAATGAGATTAAACAAATAATTGTCTATATCTCTTTCACTTTTCAAGAATCCTGATTAATTTAGAATATTTATTTAATCCACATTAATTATGAAGCAACCCTTTTGGCCTATAGTCATATTCTGCTAAGGGGTAAGATTGAAACTACAGGTGTTATTTCAATTTTGACATATAAATAGCTTGGAAGTCATCCTTACAACAAGAAAAAAGGTGAACAAACCAAAGAAATAAAAATAAATAATAGCTATTCTTGGAGTCATCAGAGAATGGAAGTTTCAAGGCAACTGTCATGTGCAAACCTGAACAGACAGACAAATACAGAGAAGTAGTTGAGATCAGCTTACCTGAATGCAGAAGCCACTGGAGACATGAACTGGTGGGAATATTTATTAGGTAACTTGGAGGAATGGCTGGAAGCTGTATACTAGCTTAAGAGACAGAAACTCCTGAGGTCTGCAGATAGGGGAGGGTCACACACTTTTCTGTGTTTTACCTCCAAGTATCTCACCAGTTTATCATGGTGAAGAGTCTGGAAAAAAATAGAATGAGAATGCCTTTAGCAGGGGAAGAGGAAAGTAATCATTTTGAAATATACCCAATATATTTTTTCATAACAAACATGTACTTTCTGGTGAAAAATGCTTTATCAGAGACTTATCTCGCATAGGCAGGAAGTTAAATTAAGCAACTACAGTCCCATATAGCCTTCCTGTGTCACCTAAAGGAAGGAGAGAGAAACATTTGTGAAAACTGAAGCCAAGGGATACAGGTCCACTACAAAACAGATTTAAACATATGATTGTAAAATGCCTTCCTCCTCCTCTCCTTATAACCATATTAATAGGACTTCACTATAAAATCGTGAGTTACAGCTGATGTGGCAGCAGGGCTCAGACTTAACTAAGATGCAGGTTTCATGAATTTATAAAGACAACAAGGAAAAAAAATCAACGACACTAAAGGAATTTGACGCCCCTAACACCTACAAGTACAATTGATATTAAACACAGTTCATTTCTAGCCATGTTAACATAAAAGCTCACACTAAAGACCTGTTTAACTCAATTTCCATTATCAAATATATATGTCTTCGTTTTCAACAAAATTTTAGCAGGCATGCTATAGGTGATAAAGGAATACCATCTTAAGAGACAAAGAATGATTGGAACCAATCAGATATGACAGACATGTTGGAATTATAGGAAATTTAAAATGTCTCTGATCGATATGTTAAGGGCTCTAATTGAAAATTAGCCAACATGGAAAGCAAACGGGTGATATAAACAGAGATGGAAACTCTAGAATATAATCAAAAGGAATATCAAAAACATTGTAACAAAAATATAGAATATCTTTGATACTCTCATCAATAGCCTGGCTATAGCTAGGTAGATAATCAAATAATTTGAAGATATGCCAATGAAAACTTCCCATACTAAAATGAAAATTTAAAAAAAATGATGGAAAGACAGAACATAACATACAAGAACTGTGAGACTTCAAAAAGTGTAATTGGTATATTAGAAGAAGAGGAAAGAAGGAAAAAAAAAAAAAAACAGGAGAAATATCTGAATCAATAACAGCTGAGAATTTTCTAAAATTAATGACAGAAAACAAACCACAGATTGAGGATATTCATAGAACACAAAGCAAGAAAAATAATGAAAAATGTACACCTAGGCATATAATACTCAAACTTCAGAAGACCAAAGACAAAGAGAAAATATTGAAAGAGACAAGAGGGAAAAATCACTTTATCTAAAGAGGAAGATGGGTATAACAGTTGATTTTTTTTCCCTCAGAAATCATTCACATACAAAGGGAATTGAATAAAATAGTTAAAACATTAAAAAAATGACCAACCTAGAATTCTGTAACCAGAAAAGCATCCTTCAAAAGTGAGGAGAAATAAAGATTTTTCTTAGACATAGAAAACTGAGGGGGTTAATTGCCAGCTGACCTGCCCTGTAAGAAATGTTAAAAAGAAAAGCTAAGGAAGTACTTAAAAAAAAAAAATAGCATTATGTCTAAGGGAGAGAGGAGCACATCAAGCTCCCTACAGCCACAGCTGGAAAAATTTGAGAAACAAAATAAAGCAGTATTGAGTTATAACTCAAATTATAAAATAAATATCCACAGTCCATAATTACATAAATAAATGATTGAATGAATCAATAAACTATTAATAGGGGAGAAAATATAAATCTCCCTTGCAGAAGAATTCCAAATAATTCATGTGGCTACCATGCCCTTAATGAAGGGAACATAAATCTTCACTTATTAAGTATTAGCCGTGCATAGTAACTTCCATCCAACGAGTAAAGTATGGAAAGGTAGAAAAAAAAAAATGAGAACCTGATAAACCCTGCATCAGCCATATCAACAGTAGAAACTAATGTTCATAGTATATACATTAATATGTGATGAAAATGACACTTAACTTCTATGTCCTTTCTTAACAAACAAAAACACAATCTTAGTCTAATCATGAGAAAATCATCAGAAAAAGACCAAATGAGGGACATCCTACACAATACCTGGCCAGTACTCCTCAAAACTATCCAAGTTATGAGCATATGGAACGTCTGAGAAACTGTCCACATCCAAGAGGAACCTAAGGAGACATGACAAGTGAATGGAATGTGATATCCTGGATGGGATCCAGGAAAATAAAAAGACAGTAGTCAAAACTAAGAAACTCTGAAAAGAAATGTGAACTTTACATACTAATAATATGCCATTAATGGGTGATTAATTGTAACAAATGTATCTTACTAATATGTTACGTCAATAGTCTTTCCTGCTGTTTCTGTTGTTTCACCCTTTTGTTACTGTAGGGTTTTGCAGCCTCCAAAGAAGTTGTCCATACTTGTTTATTGTTTTTTTAACTCTAATAAAGGGGCATCTATCGTTGATCAGGCTCCAGGTGGGAGGACATGCAAGATTATCCACCTGCTATGGCATATGATTATGTTGAGTATAAGATATAAGGGGAGAGGAAATGTCCTATTGTTCATTAGTTCTTTCAAGCTTAGACCTACGTTACAGCAAATAGCCCACATACAAGAACAAACTCAGCTGGGCACCCTTAGGAAAATGTCTTCCTGTTTTTTTCTTCCTGACTTTAGATACCTGAAAAGAGTACTTCTTGGATATTATGTCTTATCTATGGATTTATCTCAGGGTTGTCCCAACATATTGTGATTATGGGTTTCTTGTGACATGCATTATTATCATATGTCTAAATTAGCCCAAATCACCGTGAAAAATCGAACCATTGACCGGACACCTTGTTAGCAGTGAATGAAATTGCCTGGTTTCTTTTCAGCTTGCCATTCCCTAGTGTTCAGCCTCCCCAGCCACAAACCTTTCTTCAGAATGCCTTCCTGTGTATTTTCAATTTTGTGCTCAATGATTTCAATGCTGGAACTCAAGTCTATGACCTTAATTACACTCAGATATTCACAACAGTGGGGAACATAGTATAGTAATTTAGTACATAGTTCACAAATCTTATATTTCTGCACCATCCCTTCTCTGCTGAATGTTGGAAGTTCACTATATAATGTTGCTTTGGGTAAATGAACAAACAACCTCTATCTTCTAAATATGGGCATTTATATGGTAGGAAGGTCACAGATTTATCTCAAGCTTATGAGATTTGGAGGACTTTAGCAGAAGAGGAAAATACCACATTTCTCATATTTATGAGCGTCTTTGAACCAAAGAAGGGTCTCATTTGTATACATCTAGATAATCTATCTATATATTTAAGGAGTTTCCAAAGCAAGGCAGGGGAATGTAACCTTGAAAATAATATAAAATAGTTGTATTAAAAGATGTTGTAAATATTAGTTGAGCACAATGAGACATTTGCTAGAGGCTGAGGAACCAGAAAATTGCAAGCATTTAAGAGAAATATCTCTTACTTTAAATTCTCTTGTAGTTCCTGGTGACTGAAAGCTGCTAAAGGAAAAGAGAAAACAATAACAGCAGCAACAAAATCCCTCATAAGTTTAATAGCCACCCATTGATAGTAAATGTGAAGAGAACCTCTCTAAACACAAAGCTGAAAAGTGAACGAATCCTCCTTTATTAAAGCCCCTGACCTCTGGACCCATTAATGGGCACACTCTGAATACCACATATGTGGCAAAGCTTTGCAATGTTATTCGATAGAATTTTATTTTCACTTCCTGGAATCAAGTTTTCGTTCTAGCTCCAGACATGTTTACATTTTTTTTTTCCTAATCCTGATTTCCTCCAGTCAGAATTATTTTGTTTATTCAGTAAAAAAAAAAAAAAAAAAAAAAAACAACTCGTAAAAAAATTTTTGACAACACAAGATGAGTGTCTTTCCAGAAACACTCATTACCCATGTCCCTTTCTTCCTGGGGAAGTCTGGGTTTTCAAGTGTTAAAAGGAACAAAGAAAATATGTAATAATGATACCACACAAAGGTGAGAGTTTGTTTTTGAAATGACTTTACAACCACAGCTGCATTTATAAAGGAACCTAGTAGAGTGTGCAGAAGAGATGGAAGAGCATGTCTTTCATTAAATTTGGAAATTTAGTACTTTTTTTTTAAATTGATTGGGGTGACAATTGTTAGTAAAATTACATAGATTTCAGGTATACAATTCTGTATTACATCTTCTATAAATCCCATTGTGTGTTCACCACCCAGAGTCAGTTCTCCTTCCATCACCATATATTTGATCCTCCTTACCCTCGTCTCCCACCCCCCCGATCCCCTTACCCTCTGGTAACCACTAAACTATTGTTTGTGTCTATGTGTTTTTGTTTCTCATTTGTTTGTCTTGTTCTTTTGTTGTTTTTGGTTTATATACCATATATCAGTGAAATCATATGGTTCTCTGCTTTTTCTGTCTGACTTATTTTGCATAGTATTATAATCTCAAGATCCATCCATGTTGTCACAAATGGTCCTATTTCATCTTTTCTTACCGCCGAATAGTATTCCATTGTGTATACATACCACAACTTCTTTATCCATTCATCTATTGAAGGACATTTTGGTTGTTTCCATGTCTTGGCCACCGTAAACAAAGCTGCAGTGAACATTGGAGCACACGTGTCTTTATGTATAAATGTTTACAGATTTTTTGGGTAGATACCCAGGAAAGGGATTGCTGGGTCATATGGTAATTCTATTTGTAATTTTTTGAGGAACCTCCACACTGCCTTCCATAACAGCTGCACCTGTCTGCATTCCCACCAGCAGTGTATGAGGGTTCTTTTTTCTCCACAGCCTCTCCAACACTTGTTACTATTTGTCTTGTTGATGATAGCCATTCTGACTGGGGTGAGGTGTTATATCATTGTGGTTTTTATTTGTGTTTCTCTGATGATTAGCCATGATGAGCATTTTTTCATATGTCTATTGCCATTTGTATGTCCTTTGGCGTATTGTCTCTTCAGGTCGTCTGCCTATTTTTCAATTGGGTTGTTTGTTTTTTTGTTGTTGAGTTTCATGAGTTCCTTGTATATTTTGGATATTAGCCCCTTATCAGAGGCACTGTTTGAAAAAAATTTACTCCAATTCAGTTGGTTGCCTCTTTATTTTGTCGATGGTTTCTTTTGCTGTGCAGAAGCTTTAAAGTTTGATATAGTCCCATTCGTTTATTTCAGCTTTTACTTCCTTTGCCTTTGGAGTCAAATTCATAAAATGCTCTTTGAACCCAAGGTCCATAAGTTTAGTACCTATGTTTTCTTCTATGCAGTTTATTGTGTCAAGTCTTATGCTTAAGTCTTTGATCCATTTTGAATTAATTTTGGTACATGGTGACAGATAGCAGTCCAGTTTCATTCTTTTGTACGTAGCTATCCAATTCTGCCAACACCATTTATTGAAGAGGCTGTCTTTTCTCCATTTTATGCTTTTTGCTTCTTTATCAAAATTATCTGTCCATATTTATGTGGTTTTATTTCTGGGTTCTCAATTCTATTCCATTGGTCTATGTGTCTGCTTTTCTGCCAGTACCATGCTGTTTTGATTATTGTAGCCCTGTAGTACAAGCTAAAGTCAGGGAGTATGATGCCTCCAGAATTGTTCTTTTTTCTTAAGATTGCTTTGGCAATTTGGGGTCTTTTGTGGTTCCAAACAAATCTAATGATTTTTTTTTTTTGTTCTATTAAAAAAAATGCCATTGGGATTTTGATGGGGATTGCATTAAATCTGTATATTCCTTTGGGTAATATGGCCATTTAACTATGTTGATTCTTCCAATCCATGAGCATGGAATATCTTTCCATTTCTTTGTATTTTCTTCAATTTCTTTTAAAAATGTCTTATACTTTTCAGCATATAGGTCTTTAACAGTCTTGGCTAAGTTTATTCCTAGGTATTTTATTCTTTTTGCTGCAATTGCAAAAGGATTTTTTTTTTTAATTTCTTTTCTGAGATTTCATTGTTAGTATACAAGAATGCAATGGGCTTTTGTACGTTGATTTTGTAGCCAGCAACTTTACTGTATTTGTTGATTGATTCTAATAGCTTTTTGGTGGAGTGTTTAGGCTTTTCTATATATAGAATTATGTCATCTGCAAAGAGTGACAATTTAACTTCTTCATTCCCAATTTGGATGCCTTTTATTTCTTTCTCTTGCCTGACTGTTCTGGCAAGAACTTTCAACACTATATTGAAAAGTAGAGGTGATAGGGGACAGCCCTGTCGTGTTCCTGAACGTAGAGCAAAGGGCTTCAGTTTTTCACCATTAATTATGAGATTAGCTGAGGGCTTGTCATATATGGCCTTTATTATGCTAAGGTATTTTCCTCCTATACCTATTTTATTAAGTGTTTTAATCATAAATCGATGTTGTATCTTGTCAAATGCGTTTTCTGCATCAATTGATATAATCATATGATTTTAGGCCTTTATTTTGTTTATGTGATGTATCACATTGATGGATTTGCAGATGTTCAACCATCCTTGTGCCCTGGGGATGAACCCCACATGGTTGTGATGAATAATTTTTTTAATGCATTGTTGTATTCGATTTGCTAAAATTTTGTTTAGGATTTTTGCATCTGTATTCATCAGAGATATTGGTCTGTAATTTTCTTTTTTTGTGTTGTCCTTACTAGGTTTTGGTATCAGGGTAATGTTGGCCTCATAAAATGAGTTGGGAGTACTGTCTCTTCTTCCATTTTTTGGAGAGTTTGAGCAGGATTGGTATTAGATCCTGTTTGAAGGTTTGGTAGAATTCACTAGTGAAGCCATCTGTCCAGGACTTTTGCTTTTGGGAAGATTTGGATGACTGATTCAGTTTCATTACTGGTGTTCGATCTGTTTAGATTTTCTAGTTCTTCATGGTTCAGCCTTGGAAGACTATATGTTTCCAAGAACTTGTCCATTTCTACTAGGTTATTGAATTTGGTGGCATAGATGATCTTTGTATTTCTGTGGTGTGCGTGATAACTTCCCCTTTTTTATTTCTGATTTTGTTAATTAGTGTCTGTTTATCTTAGTGAGTCTAGTCAAGGGTTTTTCAATTTTGTTAATCTTTCAAAGAACCAGCTCTTTGTCACATTAATTTTTTCTATTGTCTTTTTGTTCTCTATTTCATTTAGTTCTGCTCTGATTTTTGTTATTTCCTTTCTTCTGCTGACCTTGGGTTTCATTTATTCTTCTTTTTCTAGTTCTTTAAGGTGTAACATAAGGTTATTTATTTTGGATTTTTCTTGTTTCTTGAGATAGGCCTGTAATGATATACACTTCCCTCTTAAAACTGTTTTCGCTGCATCCCCCAAATTTTGGTAGTATGTATTTTCATTGTCATTTGTTTCTATGTATCTTTTGATCTCTCCTCTAATTTCTTCTTTGAACCGGTCGTTTGAACCGGTTGTTCTTTAAAAGTATGTTGTTTAATCTCCATGTATTTGTGTTTTTTTCCCGCTTTCTTTTTTTTTTTTTTTTTTTTTTTTTTTTGCAGTTGATATCCAATTTCAAAGATTTGTTATCAGAGAATATGCTTGGTATGATTTCAATCTTCTTAAATTTGCTGAGGCTAGTTTTATGTCCCAATATATGGCCTATTCTTGAGGATGTTCCATGTATACTAGAAAAAAAGGTATAGTCTGAATTTTGTCTATTTCGTCAAATATGTCATTTAGGGCTATTATTTTGTTATTTATTTTCTATTTGGATGATCTATCCATCGCTGTCAATGATGTATTTAAGTCCCCTAGTATAATTGTGTTTTAGTCAATTTATTCCTTTAGTTCTGTTAGTAGTTGCTTGGTATATTTCGGTGCTCCTTGATTGGAGGCATAAATATTGATGATTGTTATGTCTTCTTGTTGTGTAGTCCCCTTTACCATTACGAAATGTCCATCTTTGTCTCTTGTTACCATTTTCACCCTGAAGTGTGTTTTATCTGATATCAGCATGGCTACATCTGATTTTCTCTGGATACCGTTTGCTTGGAGTGTCAATTTCCATCCTTTCACTTTGAGTCTATGCTTGTTCTTGCAGCTGAGATGTGTCCTTTGGAGACAGCATATGGTTGGGTTTAGTTTTTTGATCCAATCTGCTACTCTGTGTCTCTTTATTGGTGAGTTCAGTCCATTTACATTTAGGGCGATAATTGATATGTGAGGATTTCCTGTCATTCTATCTTTAGTTTTCTGGTAAGGCTGTGTCTCCGTTGTTTCTTTGCCTTTTTGTTGTTGTCTATTATTTCTGTATGGTGGTATTCTATGATGTTTCCCTCTGTTTCTTATTTTATTATGGTATATGTTTCTGGATTTTTTTTTTGTTTGTTTTGTTTTGTTTTTGAGTGGTTACCCTTAAGTTTATGTAAAGGAAAGTTTGATATTTATAGTATTCCATTTTCTTCAGCACGCTTACTTTATCCATTTCCATATTCCGGTTCAGGCCTTACTCTCCCCCTTTTTATGTTTTTGTTGCCACAGATTGTCCCTGTTGATGGTGGTCGAATAGCCTCCTTTAGTATTTCTTGTAGTGCAGGTCATGTATTAGAAAATTCCCACAGCTTCTGTATGTCTGGAAAGGTCTTTATTCCTCCTTCATTTCTAAAGGATACCTTTGCTGGATGTATTAGTTTTGGCTCATAATTTCTCTCTTTCAATAGTTTGAATATTTGGTTCCACTCCCTCATGGCTTGTAGAGTTTCTGCTGAAAAACTTGATGATCTAATGGGCTTTCCTTTGTAGGTTATCATCTTCTTTTCCATGGATACTTTGAGGATTCTTTCTTTGCTGTTGATTTTAGACAGCTTCAATGCAATGTGCCTTGGAGAAGGCCTGCTGGGATTGAGATAATTAGGTGTTCTATTTGCATCTTGGATTCGAGGATCCACTTCTGACCACAAGTTTGGGAAGTTCTCATCAACAATTTGTTTGGATATATTTGAATATATTGTCTTCTCTCTTTCTTCTCCTTCTGGTATGCCCATTATTCTTATATTGCTCTTTCTGATGGAGTCAGAAAGTTCTTGTAGAGTTCTTTCATTTCTTTGAAGTCTCAAGTCTCTTTCTTCTTCCATCCGTGTCATTTCCAGATTTCTATCTTTGATGTCACTGATTCTTTCCTCCATCTGGTCAACTCTACTACCTAAGCTGGCTATTTCATTCTTCATTTCTTCTATTGACTTCTTAATCTCCAGAAATTCTGTTTGGTTCTTTTTTAAAATTTCAATCTCTTTCATACAATGTTCATGTTGTTCGTTGATTGTGTTTCTGAGTTCATTAAACTGCCTTTCTGTGTTTTCTTGCATCTTGTTGAGTTTTTTCAGAACTGCAATCTTGAATTCTATGTAATTTAAGTTACATATTTCCATATCTTTAAGTTCCTTTTCTGGAGACTTTTCACTTTTTTTCTGAGCTGTCTTGTTGCCTTGGTTATTCATGGTAATTACTGATTTATTATTTCTCTTCTTAGACATCTACAGGAGTGGCTTTTACAACAGGTTGATAGGAAGATGTCTTTATATTGTTTTCCAGTACTTGTTGGTAGAATGTTTTATTTTCTCTCTGACTGCAGCCTTTTTTTCTCTCTCACACGGTAGTGCTATGTTTTCTCTGCACTATTCGAGCTTCTCACACAATGGGGGGATTCCCTGGGAGATGGGTTTCTCCTCTGTTAATAGTTCGCCTGGGTCACAGGGCGCAGTGTCTATGTGGGTGTGTGGAGAGTTTTTGATGTTCCAAAGCTCTTCCTGCACCAGATTCAGAGCCTGTATGTTTCAGCAGTTCTGTTTACTCCTGCAGGAATCTGCCCAGATAGGTGGGGCCAAGGGCGGGGTGAGTTGTGAGAGGTGGCCCAGAGCAATGGCAGTGACCACCACTACCACTGGTCCTGCTTCCACAGCTCCCTCACCTTTGCCAGAACTAGTTGGGCTGCAAATCTGTGTCTGCGGTCCACAGTTCTCAGAACTGCAAATATTCTGTTCTTTTGATCTGACACTGCTACTGTTCCACTTCTAGCACCGGGCAGGTGGGGGCGGGGCGAGCTCTGGGAGGGTAGGGAGGGGGCGGCTAATCTCAGTGCCTATGGCTTCTGTTCTCTCCTTGGCAGTGAGGGCTTAAACCTCCGTTTTCAGCCTTCTTCCCTCAGTCTTTTCTCTGAGGTCTCTGCCGTGAGCGTTGGGTTCAGCAGTTTTATATGCTGCCACCTCAGCCCTGTGGGCCGTAAGTGGAGCCCTAGCAGTCCGAGTTCTTCCCTCTTCCGCAGCTGCGGTAGTTCTGGGATGCAGCGAGTTCGGAGCACTGAACTAGGTCTTCATCCTGCGCCTGCACTGCTCTGTCTCTGTACTTCTCCTTTCCTTCCTCCCCCGCTTGCTGGATTCGCCCACCTTTAGGTAAGTTTAGTAGTGGGCCTCTTTGTCTTTCCCGTCTGCTCTGTAGGGAGTCCTTTATGAAGTTAAAGTTGTTTGATTAGTTGTAAATTCTAGGGGAGATTTACAGAGGCTCACATCACGCCACCATTTTGATGACGACTCTTGGAAATTTAGTACTCTTGACACCTGTTTCCAAAGACATGATTGAAGTTAATTTTTAATCCATTCTTACATACATAGGCCATGTTTTGCTCAAACTGATAGTGTGTGTGTGTGTGTGTGAGTGTGTGTGTGTGTGTTTGTGTAGGATAAGAAAATTGAGAAAAATAACCTAAAGATTCACAATCTGGTCAACAGGTGTCCATGCAAAAATCAGTACTTCCTCTATATTCACTTATTTATTGATTATCTTACTGCCTCATCTGGAATATAAGCTCCCTCTGGGCATGGGTTATGTCTGTATGTTCACCCGAACAATGCATGAGACACAGTGAATGCTGAAAAATACCATGTTGAAGGAATGTTGGCAATACATCTGAGTGTCCTGTACGCTCAGAGAGCAGGATATATGAGTATGTTCCCTCCAAATACATATGTTGAAGTCCTAACCCCTAATATCTTAAACCGTGACAGTATTTGGAGATTGGACCTTTCAAGAAGTAATTAAGTTTAATAAAATCATATAGGAGAGGCACTGATTCAATATCATAGGTGTCCTTATAAGTAGAACAGTTTAGGACACAAACACGTGCACACACAGGAAAGACCATGTGAGGACACAGAGAGTATGGCCATCTGCAAGCCAAGGAAAGAGGCCTCAGGAGAAACCGAACCTTCCAATGACCTTAATCTCAGACGTCTAGCCTCAAGACTTGTGGGAAAATAAATTGCTGATGTTTAAGCCACCCAGCCTGTGGTATTTTGTTATGGCAGCCCTAGCAAATGAATGTAGTACCTACGATAGTGTTACAAGATAAAGTACAGGATGTCAATCAAATTTAAATTTTACATAGACCATGTATTTTGTCTATTTGTTTTAAGTATGAAGATGCTTCATGCAATATTTGGGACATTCTGATAATACAACAACAACAAAGTCACTGTTTATGTTAAATACAAATTTAACTAGTTATCCTATTTTTTATTTGTGAAATCTGGCAACCCAAACCTGTGAGAGATGGAGAGGACTTCACAAGGAGGTGAAATTTAAATTAGATCACAAAAGATTACAAGAAAATGTGTAGTGGGGGGAGGAGTAGAAGAACACTGAGGCTAAAGAGATCAATGTGAACAACCCCTGTGGAAATTTTTAACCAGTTTCCCCCACTGTGTTTATACTATTGCAGCCATCACAGCTCATAACCATTTTAAGTATTTAGAAATTAAAATTTAATTAGATATGGAAGCTCTAATTGCTATCTATCACTCAGTGGTTTCTAAACCTGGGAACTTCAAAATGAAAAAACAATTCTCGGGGACTCACCCAAACTAATGGATCGCTAATTTAATTGACTAAAAAATCAGTTAATCAACTCAATCTAAACATATCCTACACCCATAAACCAAACAGCAAAGGCTATGATTTGTTCTATGGACAGTTGTTCTACAATTGAATCTGAAACCTTGATAAACCCTATGCTGAAGGGAAAGCCATGTTATCATAACCCCTAGGTTACATCTCTGTTTCATAAGATTGCATCAGAAATTAAACTCTTTAACATTTTCTTAACAGGCTAATTTTTTGTTTTTGTCTGTGTGTATGTGTGTGTTTTCCCTTAACCAGATTTTACAATTACCACCTAATTCCATTTCATTAGGGAGGGTAAAATTAAATAAACAAAGCATGAAGTTTTACTTACAATTTTAAGACTATTGTCCCTTGGTAGTGGAGGAGCCCTTATTCTTGATACTTAAAGCCACATATTAAAGTCCTATTGACACAAGACACTGTTCAAAATAGATTTATGCAACATAGTATCTGTTCAACAACTGTTTGTAGAATTCACTGCATCTGGAAGACTATTTTATAACTTGCATATTAAAGTTCAAGGGAGGTCTGTTGGTAGAAGGGAGAATGCTAACTACTCTTGTTGGATATAAAATAATTGGCCAACAGTGATGTGTGTGTGTGTGTGTGTGTGTGTGTGTGTGTGTGTGTGTGTTTTCACCCAAGCACACTGGACTGATTGAGTGGGACATTATGACTCAAAATCATGGAGCATAAGCAGTAGCAGAAGTCACAAAATGAGACTAAGAAGAAGGAATTAGGAGAGAAATCAAGTTTAATATAAGAAGTAAAGGGAATACACATAGACACATAAAAACTGGACACATTAGGACCATTCATATCTGCTTGGCATTATTACTTAGAAATGCATTCTGTGGAACCACATACATATATGGGAGTGTGGAGGAAATCTGTTCTGTCTGCCCAGTTCCCTTGCTCCTTTCCTCTGGTGATGAACTACATTTACTACTTTTGAAGGAGACCTCTTGTCCAAAATGAGACTGCCAGGACTCCCAATTATACTGACATGCCCATTTGACCATTGGGATGAGTGTGGAAATCAGGAAAGTCAATCAGAATAGCGCATCTTGATGGCCGCAGTTTGGCTCAGGAAAGTATATATGCCCAGTCAATCAGACATCTCCTGGGAATTTTTTTTTTTTATTACAGTCCCTAGGAGAAAGAACATATTTTTTTATTGGATAGCAAGCTGTAGGGCTGTGACCTCAGAATTGTAAGTGACTATGTTCCCTGACATGTACAGAGCCCTCAAAGACTGAGGCCAACACACGTTTAGAAAATGGAAGGTGAGCACAAATGAGTATGACAGTTAAGTTCCTGAACTTGTTGCAACAATGTTGCTAACTTTTTTTGATATCAGAGGGATTATTCATTATGAATTTGTACCAACTGGACAAACAGTTATCCAAGTTTGCTATTTGGAAGTGCTGAAAAGGCTGCATGAAAAAGGTAGATGAAAACGACCTGAACTTTTTGCCAACAATTCATGGCTCTTGCATCACGACAATGCACCAGCTCACACGGAACTGTCTGTGAGGGAGTTTTTAGCCAGTAAACAAATAACTATTGGAACACTCTCCCTGCCACCTGATCTGGACCTCAAATGACTTCTTTCTTTACCCAAAGATAAATGAAATATTGAAAGTAAGATATTTTGATGACATTCAGGACATCAAGGATAATACTACCACAGCTCTAGTGGCCAATCCAGAAAAAGAGTTCCAAAATTGGTTTGAAGAGTGGACTAGGTGCTGGCATCGGTGCATAGCTTCCCAAGGGGAGTACTGCAAAGGTGATCGTAGCAATGACGGGGAGTGTGGAGTGTGCTGCCATTACAATGGCAGCAACCTGTGACGCTATATAAAATGGCAATATGTTTGAAGAAGAGACAGAGCTAGGTTATCGATGTCTGAGTCGCCATTAGCTAGTTTTCTGGTTTTGTGTGAATAACTTATCTTTCTGTGCCTTGGTGTCCTTTTCCCCAAACTTAGATTGTTATTTATGATAAGATCAGTAATTTTCAAAGACAGGAGATGAGGCAAATAAGAATCACTTGAAGAACTTTTGCAAAATACTGCTGGCAGAAAAATGTTTCCTTTCACTTTCTCTCAACTTCACCTTTCTCCAAAAATCACTGCTGGAGAGTCACTTTTGCCAGTTCTTAAGTACGTCACGTCTGAGAACTGTTAATCCAGAGTATTGCTCAATAGTAATCTATTTAGCACTATCGAAGATTTTAAAGCATCTCATTGTTGAAAGTGCTGTATCTCATATCTTTCATTCTAGGCCCATATGTTTTTGACTTGATAAACTTCTGTTTTAACTTTGATCATTTTTAACATTTTATTGGGTAATTCTTCCATATTGCATTTAAAGAGGAAGAACATATGCATTAATGTTGCACTTTTTCTAGAATGAGCTTGCAGATGTAATTGTCAGACCTCATATATAGTCTAGACCATTTTCTCTCTCTTCCTTTGTCTGTCTCTGTCTCTTTTGCACTTATGCACGCACACAAGTGCACACGCACACACTCACTATCGGTCAACCTTTTATGGTTGACTTCATTGCTGGCTCTCTTCCTATGGTGTACATGTGAATGTGTTTGTTTGCGCATGTGTGGTTTGGTTAAATGGGCCAACTAATTCTCCTTTTTGCTTGAACGGGTTTATATTTGATTCTGTCATGAACAAACAGAAAAGTCTTGACTGATTCTGAGCATCATCTTTACTTTTATGTGTCCATGAATTTATTTGAACTTTGCCACATGCCATTGTAGCTGACCTAGAGTTATTACAAGGAAGGAGAAGCTTCATGTTTATCTTGATAGCTATCCTTCTGTGTTTGGATTCATTCTTCCTTGAGCTTCTACTACCTTTAGCTCCTGTGAAACAGAACATAATATTGCAGGGTTCAGATGAGGAATGGATAGTCAATGAACTGAAGATTGTTCTTTCTGAAACATTATCATGCATGACTGGGCCTGTCAGTTTGTGGTCTCTTAAGGATGCTTGGAATACTTTCATATTTGGATCACTGCTTAAGCTCCACTTACTACCCTGACATTGACTCTTTCCTCTTCTTCTTCTGACTGAATTCTTTCTAGTTTTCAATACCTTTCCTAAGGCTTCCCATAGCAAGGAATTTGTTTGACTCAAGCCATATCTTTGAAGGGCATTATGTCCTTATACATCTTTTTCGATTAAGTTGAACATGAACTTCTTTTCATAAAGTAAGGGATAAAATGTCTTTTAGAATTATCGTTTAACTTTTTTTGTTCTATAGAGATTAATCTTCACTTGCATTGTAAATGGTGATTTCATGGAGGAGGAATATTCCACATGGATCATAAAAGACAGTAATCTAATATGATTAGAAGCACTAACTTCCTGATTTTCTTTTGGAATGACAGAGGCAGTTGAAGTGGAAGATGAGATGGAGTGGGGACAAATATAAATTTATTTATAACCACTTTCTAACTTTTACGGGGCTTATAGGATGCCATGCTTCCTTTGGTCTTGGATCTTCGTGTGGTTATTACTTAAACACTGTTTTTTTATTTTTAATTCAATTAGCTTTTTTTTTTTTTTTTTTTTTTTTCTTAAGATTTCTGCCTTTTGGGAATGCAATTAGACTTTCCAGTACATCTATCTGTCAATAAGGATAAGGGCATTTCCAGTGCACATTTACCGAACAGGAATCTTGATCTAAGGCAGGACGTTAGGGATTCCATGGAAACAACAGAAAGTCACACTCACCTGGGCCTGGTAATTTAAGGGGACTGGCCATCCAGCTGCAGTTAGAAGCAGCTCCTCACACAGAAGTCAACAATTATTCTCTCAGATGAGGTGACAGATGGTAGAAAAGCATTCTAGGCCCAGGAGCTTGGCTTCTATATTTGTGAAGACATTTCTCATCAGGCTTCTTTGCATATTTATAGTATGACATGCTTCTGTATTACAGAGGACCAGACTCTTTCTGCCTCTGTCAGGCTCTGCTCCTCCCTTATTCCATGTATCTTCAGTCTCCTTCCACCAAGCTCTAGTTAAATCAAACAAATAGAATGTAATCTATTGAGATATTTCTGTGTACACTGGGGATGCCAAAAAATGTATATCCATGACTTATATTCATCTTTTGTTATCAGTGTATATTGAGTATTACAATTTTAATATAGTTTTTTTTTCCTTTCTTAAAATGTATATACATTTTTTGGCACCCTCTGTGTGTGTGTGTGTGTGTGTGTGTGTGTGTGTGTGTGTGTGTGTATTTATATATATATACACATATACACGTACAAAAACATACATACACATATCGGGGTCTGAAAATTAAATTTGTGAACTTGTTGCAACTATGTTGTTAAATTTTTTGATATTGGAGGGATTTTCATTATGGATTTATACCAACTGGACAAATAGTTAACCAAGTTTACTATTCAGACGTGCTGAAAAGGCATGACAAATTTAGAGAAAAATGACCTGAACTTTTCGCCAACAATTCATGGCCTTTGCATCATGACAATGCACCAGCTCACAACACTGTCTGTGAGGGAGTTTTTAGCCAGTAAACGAATAACTGTATTGGAACACCCTCTCTGCTCACCTGATCTGTGTCCAGATGACTTCTTTCTTTACCCAAAGATTAAGGAAATATTGAAAGGAAGACATTTTGATGACATTTAGGATAGCAAGAATAATACCACAACAACAGCTCTGAAAGCCATTCCAGAAAGTTCTAAAATTGCTTTGAGGAGTGGACTAGGCACTGGCGTCAGTGCGTAGCTTTCCAAGGGAAGTACTTCAAAGGTAACCGTAGTGATATTCAGCAATGAGGTATGTAGCACTTTTCCTAGGATGAGTTCGCGAACTTAACTGTCTGACCTCTTACATACACACACACACACACACACACACATATAGATAGATAGATAGATAGATAGATACATACATACATACATACATACATATACACATACATGTACACACACATACTTACACATATATTATCTATATATATAAGTATATATATATACATATATATATATATATATATATATATATATATATATATAATACACACACAAACACACACACACATGCATATATACATATTTTAGACTCTCACTTAGCTTTGGGAGAATAATCCAGTTCAGAAAATCCTGTACATTTAGAGAAAACAAAACCAACTGTGTTGGAAAACAGGTTCTTGGTTTACGCTGCAGGAAAGAATTCAAGGACTCACTGAATCAGCCAAGCAAGCAAAGCCGAGCAAGCAGTGGATTTATTAAAAGAAAAGAAGTTAGTACACTCCCAAAATAGTGGGAGTGGGCAGGCCAGGAGGAGTGCAACTGTGCCAAAGAACAAAGAGGCTTAGGATTTTCTTAGAATGAGGGTGCAAAATATTCAAGTTTTAGGGGTGGCTTTATAGGCCTTTCCAAGGCAGGTCCTCACTGACTACTTCCCCTTGGAGGTGGGATTCCCTTGTCCTTATTTGGCCCTTGTTGGAACTGTCATGGCAATACAGGGTGGAGATTTTTCCCTGCCCACAAAGCTAATAGTCTTATAATCTGTTACAATTAGCTAAAATTCACTTGAAGGGGCAGGATGGCGTCCTGGGTCTGTTCCTGGCCAAAATCTAGGTCTGGTAGGCCTGGGAGTTTCACCTCTTCTTAAGAATGATCTCATGTCCTCCATCTTTGTCTCCCCTTACTTCCTCCTTCCCCCTCTCTCCCTCTGGCCCTATTCTTTCTGCCTACAGTAACAAAACAAGCATATAAATAAGCAATCAAAAAACATTTTCAGTTGACTGGCCTCTGGAGGAATATTCCATTTATACTACTACGTTCACCCTGGTCTTTCTCTTTCAACTTTAAATTCCTTGAGGCCAAGGACTTTGTTTTATTCAAACGGTCATTCTAAACAGCCCTTTAATATATGTTTGTTACATAAATGGATACATTAACCATTTAATTGATAAATTCATTGAGAAGACAGTACTGACATGCTGCAAATAGATGGAGTTTCGTGGTTGAAAAAGGGAATGGTTTAGTTGATGAGAACCCACTGGCTCCTTGAAGGTGGAAGGCAGTGTTGAGGAAAATTCCGTGCTATTACGTTGGAAAGAATTTATTAACGCCATATATCTCAGCCAATCCAGCCCAAACATTTGCATGGATACCAGGTTGTTGTGACACGAGGCCTAGAGGAGTTTTTTCCACAGTCTCCACCAGCACCTATTCCCACCAGTCTTTATAGGCACCTAACCCCAGAGTGTTTCTCATCCTGACAGTTCTTATGCTAAGTCTCAATTTTAAGGCTATTGCTGCTTACTTGAAGCCCTGTCAGCATTATCCAGACTTAGCCCCCATACATACACAAGGCTTATTCTTACCTTGTTTCCATCTCAAGCCTGCTTCGTGACCATGCACTCCTAAGACTTTGGCTGTAAGATTGAACCCCACAATTTGTGACAACTGCATGTAACATAACAGGAAGTCTTATGTGTGAGCTCACACACACACACACACACACACACACACAAACACTCTGTACTAACTGAAATACTGTATTTAATCAACATTACAAATTTATGTTTTTAGGGATGGTGTGAAAATTAAGTTTTAATTTTAACATTCAGTATACTCTTTCTTCCCTTTTAAAGAAACTCTAGCACAAATTTATACGTAACATAGCATGAGTTCCATGTGACAGTTTCAATTTTAGTAGAAGCCTCTTGACATCCAAAGACTGAAGTGTTTTAGGAAGTTGACATTTACAGGCTGCATCATGGGAACACACAGCTTCTCATAACCCACAAGATGTGTGCATGGCAGCTTTACGATGGACATAATTTTGAGGCACATGGAACACCAGTGCTTTATTTGTATTTCTTTTTGGATTAAACTTATAGTCATATTTAAAAATAATAATAATTGAAGTATTTATCCATGGAAGTAAAAAAATAAATAAATAAATAAAGTAAAATCTGAAATCTTATCCAAAACATCGTGAGACATGTTGTTTGGTGCCTAAGTGATAGGCCTTCATCACTTAGAGTGTTGGTTAGGCATACCAGCCTCTCTGGCTTAATAGAAGTATAGTGATATATTCCTGAGATTTGGCAATTTCTACCCCCTGAATTGTTTTGCCTGGTAGCGAGAGATTGGGATTTGTTCTGTTATATACTGGCATAATAAAATTTTGTCTCAAAGCTACATCAACTATGTATCTTTTGAAAACAATATGACATTTAGGCATTCAGTTGTAATACCAGTGTCATTCAATGCCAATACCAGTGATTTGACCAACCTTGCAATAAATGGTTGGATACCATTAAGGAAAGCTACTTACGTTGGTAAATTCTCAGCCAATGATGAATTTATCTGAATTTGTTCCACATCCAGCAGCTGGCAAGTGTGTTTGATACAAACTGGAGAAGAGTTGATTTTTTAAAAATGTTTTAATGTAAAAACCATAACAAAACAAAAAACAGAATCATGTGTCTTAGAATCAAAAACATGATAAATCAAGGAAATCTTCATGTTATTAATACGAACCTAAGTATTCCCAAATCCTCCTAGTCTGTAACTATAAATTGGAGGAATTTAACATATATAACTAGGGGGCTATCAAAACTGTGTGTCAAAATTTTCTGTTATTTTTAAGCACCCCCAAGTATGTCTTATGCCCAGAAAGTCAATTACTAATCCTTCCAGAGCTACCTCTATGAAAACCTTCATTTCTGGTTGTTCTATTAAGCATAGCAGGGTCAACCAGTAGGCCATAGTTCAGTGCCACGGTCGCTACTACACACATGCCTCCTCAAAGGTATGAACGGAGAGCCCTTCTCCCCATCTCACCTTGTCTTTATGTCTCCAGTCTTCAGTTTCAAAAACCACATTGTCACTCGTTATTTCAACTTTTTTCTGCCTGTAACTTACCTCTTCGTAAGAGGTGAGATGTAGTCCCAGGAGTTTGACCAGCAATATGGACAACATGTGGTTCTCTGTTTCTATATTTAACAGTAGCCTAAATTTCGGGGATGGAAGGTCCATCAATGCGCTGGCATGGTTATGACATGTGAATATGTGTTGAGAGCTTACCTTGTTCCAAGTGCTAGGAACCTACAGCACAGTGTGGAAAACTAGTACAGACAGAGAAACACAAAATTGTAGGAACACCACACCATTTTGGTGAGTGTCATGTAGGTGAAGAATGTCATGCTTTGAGAGAAAGTAATAAAATCAATGTGTTTAATATGGGATTAGGATGGCCAGTTAAAGGAAAGGCATAGGTGAGAAAGTGACTTTAATGTAGAGACCCATGAGCTGAGGAGGGGCCAGGAAGGTAGAGGAACAGCATGTGTCCTAGCGAGAGCATCATTAGGGAAAATACTATGGGGTGGAAATCAAGGTAGCATTTTCCAGAAGTGAAAGAGAGACCCTGGTAGCTAGTTTCTGGAGCAAAGGTGAGAGTGACAGTAATTTAGGTTAAAGAAGGAATCATGGCCTTGAAGATCATATTCTAATTTCTATAGGTAATCATTGAATGTATTCAGCTTGATAAGATTTACTTTAAAAAATAATAATCCTCAGAGAAAGTTGGCAAGACCAATGTCAAGATTTTATCTGTGTGTGTGTGTGTGTGTATGATGTGTGTGTGTGTGTTCTCTCTTCTCTATTTCAGTATTCAAGTCCCAGAAATGTTACTTTTGTGACTGACAACTAGAAAACATAAAAGGATAATCTAGAATACACTCACTTTGTGAACCAAGGTTGATCAATGTAATATTCGATGGGATGCTTTTGAGTGAATTCATGTTGGATTTGGTCTCAGACCTTGCTTTTGAGATCAGGACTGTTACTACTAAGTCTGAGCATGCCTTTGAGCATCCATGCACCATGGTCAAACATCGTATCTTGTGTATCATCTGTGCTTGAGGAGTAGGGAACTGTTAAAGTTACTGGATTTCTTGTTTCAGGAGGGCTTAAATGATCCAATATGGAATGACCTGACTTGGGATGGGGGCACTGCACAGTCGATCAATTAATATGAGTGTCAAAATTCAGCTGAACTCCCAGCTTCTGGGATTCACATTGCCAGGAGAATACAGGAGAATGCCTGATTTGGGTATGTGAAGGCTAACTCTGCACTTACTCTGGGAAGGACCGTGTGTCTCCAGACATCCCACTGGCAAAGTGGGGTGCCAACCCTACAATTCTCAGTCCCCGGTGACCTTACATGTGAACTCAGTGTCCTGGTTTTTCTGATCCTATAAATTTCTAAGCCAAGGATCACATCCATACCTTGAATTTTATTTATTTTCTTATTAATGTTTCCTTCTTTCTTAATATTATGCCATAAATCTGACTCTTTATTAATTAGCCTTTACTAACACTTTTGTTTTGTTTTGTTTTTTAAGAAAATTCATCTTGAGTCAAGATACAAAGAAATACAAAGATTCCTTGACTCATCTTGAGTCAAGACACAAAGATTCCTGGGTACAATATAGTGTTTTCTCATTAAACTTTAGTGGTTTCTAATAACTTTTCAACTTAACCTTGATTTTCTTTCTAATGCTAAGGAGAAAAACACCTTCAACTACTTTTTCATGAGGACAATTATTCAGGATCTCTTAGTATATGCTGCCGAGAGAAGAACATGAAGAGAGTTAAATAGGCACTCACACTGACCTTGAGTAGTTTATGATCTAAGTAGAACATTATGATGCAGAAATATATCTTCGGGGAACACATTAGAGACCTTACATTACTTATGTGTTTAAATTATGTGCGAGCAAAAAGGTAAGGGAGTTTAATTCAGTGATGAAGAAGGGAAGAACTTCAGTTTGAGGGAAAGTATCAGAGATTAGCTATGAGCTTAGGAAGACTATTTGAAGGCTAAGCTGTTTTAGAAGTGTCTTTCTAGAAAGAAACAAGTTTTAGTATATCGGGACTAGAAATTTCATGCATGAGGATTTATCTTAAAAGATGTCTTGGTGGCAGTTATATAAAACGTGAATGATGTTGTTCATGGATATATTTGCCTAGAAAATGTTTTAGGTTGGATGATAGAGTATACGGGTTTGAGTTGTTAATAGAAATTAAATGATGGATTGGAACTATATGGGTTTGGGTCAGCAATGGAAAGATTTACTAAGGAAACTGGACTTGGACTACATGTTAAAGTGTATGTAACAAATTAATGTAGAAAAGTAAAGAGGGGCCATTAAGCAAAATAATAAAAGAAGAGATATGTTTGGGCAGATTTATTGCAATGTGTAAATTTGGGCCAGGTGATGGAGAACCGTAAATGGCACAGAGCAGATCAGCGTAACTGGTCTCATTTTAAAGTAAAAAAAAAAAAATCTGGAAAGGGGAGTATAAGCATGTCATATGAGACATTTCTTTCTGGTCTGGGAGCCAATCTGCCTGTAAACTGTCATTATCTTCAACTTCCTTTCTGTTCCCAATGTTCTCCATTCAACTTTTCCATGTATTGTGTTTGCTTCATGTTGGATATAACACTCCCATGTTATGGGGAACGGAAAATGCCTTGGCTGATATCTTGTTTCCAAACCACTGTCATACACATACTTAACAAGTGACAGTGATCACCTGATAACCTACAGATTCATCCAAAGCAGACTGGGCGAAAGATCTAAGGCCAAACTTGTATTTTCACTATAATTGGTTTAGTTCCATGCAAAGAAAGGTGCTTTGTGATTTGTATCTGGAATTGCCTACCCAGATCATCTAAACCTAAAGAACAAATGGACATTTAAAGGCAATTTCCAATACTTCACATTACTTAAATTATCTTTCTCTTGTAAAGCTCAGCTCAGCTCTTCCTCTTGTACAAAGCTTCAGCTGAATATTTAATACAACTATAAATTCCTCCTCGGAATCCATAGTTTATTCATCTCAAAGCTGTGAATTATATTCTGCTCAAGAAATAGGTTACATGGGCCTCTAGAGAAGTAACCGAGCCTTAGTCTTTTCTATCTTTTCCTTAACTGTAGTCTACACATAAGAAGGAGATTGTCAATATGTTAATAATAATCGGACTCATTCAGATATATGAACTCTCCATCCCAGCGTTTAGTAATTGGTATCATCTGGCTACGGGCCCTACTCCATCACTAAAGTGCTATTCACATCATTTCTCCAACTCACTGCTATTCAGGAAAATGGCACCAAATATTCTGCCTTGTGAAATGAGGTCAACAATTTCTTACCCTTCTTTCCCCTTTCACTCATTTTAGGAAACAATACCGACTAAAAAATGAAACTCTTTGAACTGCCTAGAAGAAAAATCCCACTTAAATCCTTCATATTATTAACCAAGCTCCAAACTTGAAAGGTTTAGTTTTGCTTTGAAACTTCAAATCCACCACATTCTTGAAGAGTTGGAGCTTCATGACTCATGTCCTCCTACATCTCTCATTATTGGCAACTTTTGATCCTACTCACCTGGGGAATATATGACAGGAACAGGAAGGAGGTAGGTGATGGGATGAGTGCTGTGGGGGGAAGTTCAAATTCCTTAAATATTCTAGAACTTCAGTTTCATGCTAGAAAGAAAATAAATGGATGGCTGAGAAGGGAAATTGGTTGGTGTATGCCACCAAGAATAAAACTATTAATAATACTTGATCAACTTGCCCTCAGTTGGGGCTGTTTAATTCCCCTTGTGGAACATAGAAAATGGGCCGTCGCAAGCCAGTTTCCGCCTCCAATTGTTGCTTGCTAGGTTGTCTTACCGCAAACCTGGCACTCCATGTCTCTGTTCTGATGTGGAATAATAATATATCTATGTCATGTAAACTTAATGAAGGAGTTAAATAAAAGTATAAGTAAAAATGAAAATTTTTCTGGAGAAAAAGGAAAGCAGAAATTGTATTATTTTGGCTGTGAAATGATTAGTATGGCTGATCTCAACAACTAAAAGCAAATTCTGTTATTTTAAAGTGTTCACTTGTGCTATAATATTAACTTCCTGCATCTACCATATCCTCTCAGAGTTTTGAAGAAGAGGAAAGGTGCCATCTATAAAAATGAAAATGAACATTATGTCCATCTTCCCCTTCAACCTACATATGGAAACATAGGCAGAATCACTCTGAGAGTTTACTTATGATGGGAGAAGAGACATAAAAGTTTGATGACAAAGTAATTTTAAGAAATTAACTTTGGTTAATTTATCTGACCTTGCTTTAAGAGGTGCAGCTGTGCTGAGTCCACAGAGAGCTGCAATCAAGCAGTGCTTTGACTAGTGACTCTTTAGCAAGTGCAGTGGTTTGCTATCATTGTTCTTCCTTCCCTCTACATAGGGTGATGCTTCCCTTTTTCCAACTTTCCTTTCTCTCAGCATAGGTCTATGTTTGCCTGGAAATACTGAGTTGTTGTTGTTTTGTTTTTTTAATCTCCCTTGCTAATGGGAAAACTGAGATGGTAAGAAACAATTCAACCATGGACTTCTCCAGATCTCATGCACTGGTGTGAACATTGTAAGGAATAAATATTGAAATATTTTACCAGCAGGAAGGGCCTTTCTTCATTCTACTATGTTCTATGGAGATATATATATATATATATATATATATATATATATGTATATATATATGTATATATATATATATACATATATATATATAATCTAACAGTAATCACTTTTTGTAGTTCCCAATGACCTGTATTCTTATTACTATTCTATATCATATTTCATATGATATTTCATATTATTAACATGTAACAGTTTTCATGGACTGCTGACTCTATGCTAAGCCCTGGGGAAGTCCCTAGAGATAGACCGGTAGGTAAAATAGAAATCTTGTTTTCTACACTCATGGTACTTACAGTTAAGAGTAGAGAAAGAACTTAATCACACAAATTATATCTGAATTTAGTGTTGCATGGCACAATCAAATTATTATATTTCATCAATGCATAATATATTTTACATGAGTAAGTGATGATTAAACTGAGAACTAATAGGAAGAGTAACTGATATTTATTGAATCCAAGTTAAGATGACAAAGAAGTAGAACATGTTTCAGGCAGAGTAAAGTAGCTAGAGTTATTCAAATAAAAGTATAGGATATACTTCTGGAAAGATGGAGTAGACAAAAGTTTCCCTATTCTTTCCACTAAATGTAACTATAAACCCTGTTCATTATATGTAAAAGAAATATAAGAAGGCTCTGAAAGGCATTGAGAGAAGGCATACTGGATAGGGACCTCAGGACTCAAGGAATAACATGGTTATGAGTTCCCTGGGTTTGCTTTTTATCTCATGCATTCTATATTTGGAACTGAAGAATCCAGAAATCTAGAAATGTCAGTGACACAATTTTAAAAAACCTCGACAAAAACTTGCTGTTTTTAGCCGAAAGACCAGAAAAGAGCCTGACTAGGAAGTGGGGAGATGTTTATAAAATAAGTACTGTCTTGCAGCCAAACACCACAGGAAAATCTGTGGTTCCCTCCCTATCTATTCTGGCCAGAAGAGGCTGAGCAGGGAGCCTAGACTTCCACTTGACCTCTAATAGCATGAGGCTGTAATGAGGTACCTTAACATCTCTGTTGAAGTTGTACTAGGATGGCCAAATACAGTTCTGGGACTTCCAAAGCTGACGGCTAGCATTAAAGCCACTCCTTGCCACATCATTCCATAGTATCAGTAGAGATGATGTGGGAAGCCCGGACATTCACCCCGACTCACCAATAACACAGCACTCCTCTAGCTCTCCACTGGAGTAATGTCAGGCAATGCTTAATGGAGAGTCAGGATTTTCACTATCATCCAGCAATATCAAGGGCCTTCCCACTGTGGTGTCAGTAGAGACCATGTGGGGAATAAAAGTTATCCCCACTCAACAGTATAAATGAGACTTCCCCATCCACATTCATCTACCTTGGATGGCAGTGAAGACAGAAAGGGACATTTGGACTTCTGTCTGTACCTGATAGTGATAGGTGACAACTCTGTCCATTGCTGGTGCAGTGTCACAGGAAGTCAGCTAATACAAATAGTTTGAGTATGGTCCCAAGTCTCATTTAAAAAAAAAAAAAAAGAAGAATATGTCCAAGTGTCATTTGAAAATCATTTCCCGTAATAAGACCTGGGAAGATCTCAAAGTGAATGAAAAAAATGCAATCAATAGATGCAAACACTAAGAAGATGGAGTTAGAGTTACCTAACGAACATTTTAAAACAGCTATGATAAAAATTAGTAATTCTGAACACACTTGAACAGATAGAAAGATAGAATACCTCAGTAAAAAATTACTCATCAAAAAAATAGAAAATATAAACAACTAAATGAAAATTTTAGAATTGAATATAATTGATAATTCTCAGTGGAAGAATTTAACAATGAAATGGAGGAGACAGAGGATAATATTAGTGAATTGGAAGATAAAACAATAAAAAAAACAACAACAAAAAAAAACCAATCAGCGTTACAAAGAAATGCATGCCAAAACACATCACAAACTGAAAACTAAAGGAAAAAAAAAATGAAAGCACCCAGATAAAATTTACACCCTAACTATAGGGTAAGAGTCAGGTGTCTGACTCTCATCAGAAACTGTGGAGACGAGAAAGAACTGTCAACCCAGGATATTATACCCAACAGAATGTCCTTCAGGATGAAGGGAAATGTATGATATTCTCAGATGAAGAAAAACTAAGTGATTTCTCTAAGGATATGTTAGCAGACATATCCTTAGAGTATATATAAAGAAAGTTCTCTAAAGGGAAAATAAATGATAAAAGAAGAAACACTCAAACATCTGGATGAAGAACAATCATAGGAAAAATATGGGCAAATGCAATGTTCTTTATCTGGTTGAGTTATCTATATTATGTTTGATGATTGAGTAAAAAATGTTTAACACTGTATGTTGTGGTTCTAAATATATGTAGGGGAAATATTTAAGACAATTTTATTTTAAACAGTGAAGGGTAAAGAGGTAGAAAGGGAGGCAAGATTTCTATACTTCATCTACCCGGGGCAATGACACTGAAAGACTATGATAAGTTATATTTATAAAGTTTAATAACTAGAGCAAAACTGAAACAGAAACTCAAAGAAATATGATAAAAAGTACTACAGATAAAGTGAAAAAAAAATGTTTATGTAACCCACAAAAGAGTCAGGACAAAAGAAAGCAGAGAAACAAGAAACAGAATAAACAGAAAACAGACAAAAATATATGTCAGACTTCAGACTTAACATATAAAATGTATTAAATGTTTTAAATACATCAAGTAAAAGTTAGAAATTGGCAGTAAATTAAAAATATGATCCAACTGTATATTGTATAGACAAAAGTCACTTGGAATATAATAATATAGACAGACTGAAAGAAAAAGGGAAAAAGATATATCATGAAAAGTTTAATAAAATGGACAAAGAAGCAGGAGTGGCAATTTTTATATCAGATAAAGTAGAATTCGGAGCCAAGAAAATTATCCAGAGAAAGAGGAACATCATGTAATGATAAAAAGCTCAGTCTACCAACAAACTATAGCAATTCTAAATTTGTATTCACTAAACAAAAGAGATGCAAAATATATGAAACAAAAACTGATAGAATTGAAAGATGAAATAGATAAATTCATAATTTTATTTGGACAAACCAGTGACCCCCTCTGAACAACTGATAGAACAACTAGACAGAAAATGAGTAAGGATATAGAAGAACTCAAGAATAGTATCAACCAGAGGGTCTGTTTGACATTTATAGAGCACTTAATAACAGCAGAACACATATTCTTTTCAAGTGTCCATGGAATACATATCAGAATAGATTATATCCTGCATCATAAAACAAACCTCAATATACATAAAATAATTGAAATGGGCTTCTCTGAGTATGATGAAATTCAAATGGAAATCAATGAGAAAAAGATAACTGGAAAATCTCCTAACACTTGGAAACTAATTAGCCCATGGGTCAAAGAAGAGCTCTCAAAATAAATGAAAACAAAACTATATATACATACACACACACACACACACACGTATATATATATATATATATATATATATATATATATATATATATATATATATATATATATATGTATATATACATATATACATATATATGTATATATGTATATATATATTATATATGTATATATATATTTGAATGAAGATACCATATCAAAATTTGTAGAACACAGCTAAAGTAGTCCTGCGTGAAAAAATTTATAGCACTAAATGCATACATTAGAAAAGAAGAAAACTATCAAATCAATAATTTAAGCTTCCACCTCAAGAACTTAGAAAAAGAAGAATAAATAAATACAAAACAAAGAAAATAAATAATATAAGGTCAAAGATAAATGAAATTGAAAACAGAAAAATAATGGAGAAAATCAGTGAAACAAAAAGTAGGTTGTTTGAATAAATTCAATAAAATTGAAAAACCTCTAGTAAAACTTACAAAGAACAAAGAGAGAAGACACAAATCATCAATGTCAGGAATAAACTGGTATATTATTACAGACACTGCAGACATCAAAAAGATAATAAAGGAAAACTACAAACAACTGTACACATACAGATTTGATAACTTAAACAAATAGACTTTCACCTTGGAAAACACGAACTACCACATTCACCCAATATGAAAATAGATCATTTGGATAGCCCTAAACCTACTAATGAAATTAACTTTGTAACTTTACAGCTCCCCAAAAAGAACTCCCCTGACCCATACCATTTCATTGGAGAATTCTAACAAATGTTTAAAGGTGAAATGATATGCATGTTTTATCTCTCCCAGAAAATAGAAGCAGAAGGAACACTTCCTATCGCGGCCTGTCAGGCAAGTATTATTCTGAAACAAAAACTAGATAATGACATAAGTGGAAAAGAAAACTACAGACTAATATATATCATGAACTTTGATGCAAGTATCCTCAAAAATATTAGGAAATTAAACCCAACAATGTAAAAGTTATTATCCACCACAACCAAGTGGAGTTTATTTTGTGCATACAAGGCAGGTTCAGTGTTCAAAAATAAGTAAATGTAATCCACCATATTGACGAAAAAAAGATACATTCATGATCATATCAACTGATACATGAAAAACATTTTCCACAACTTGATATAGGACATCTATAAAATAGCTTTACTGACTCTGGGTGGTGAACACACAATGTGATATATGAATGATGTATTACAGAATTGTACACTTGAAACCTATGTAACTTAACTAACCATTGTCACCCCAATAAACTTTAATTAAAAAATGTATATACACTTCAGGGTGAAACCTGAGTACTTCCTCTGAAAGACTAGGAAAAAGGAAAAGATATCCACTGTCACCACTCTTATTTAAAATAATGCTGGAAGTTCTGGGCAGTACAATAAGTTAAATAAATATATAAATAAAAGATAGGAAAGAAGAAATAAAATTGCTCATATTTGCAGACATGATTGTTTATGTAGAAAATGATAAGGATTCTAAAAAATAAAATTAAAATAAAAATTAAAAAATCTTAGAAATATTGCATTCAACAAGAGCACAGGATATAAGATAAACATATCAAAATCAATTAGATTTCTATATACTAGCAATAAACATGCAGACATGGAAATTAGAAATTCAATGCTATTTACAATTTCTCCAAGATGAATTTAAGTATAAATCTAACAAAATGTGCACAGGACTTCTGTGCTGAAAACTGTACATTGTTGATGAAAAGAATCAAAGATCTAAATATATAAAGAGGCATACTGTGTTCATGGATTGGAAAACTCAACATAGTAATAAGGATTTCAGTTCTTCTCAGATTGATATAAAGCTTTAGCAAAATTTCTATCAAAATTCCAGCAAGGCATTTTTCTAGATATATACAAGATTTTTCTAAAAGTTCTATGAAAAGGCAAAGAAACTGGAATAGCTAAAACAACTTCAAAATATAAAAATAAAGTAGGAGGACTTAATGTACTCAATTACAAGTATTGTATAGCCACAGTAATCAATATCTTCTGGTATTGGTGAAAGGATAAATACATAGATGGACAGAATAGAGAACCCAGAAATAGAATCACACATATATGCCAAGTGATATATATGACAAAACAACAACAACAAAACGTTAAAACAATCAAGTAAAGGAAAACAACAGTCTTTTCAATAGATGGTAATGGAAAAATTGAACATCCATTAGCAAAAACAAAAAAAACTAAACATTGACCTAAGTCTCATGCTTTATACGAAAATTAATCGATAATGAATCCCAGACTTAAATTATAGAAGTATTAAACTTTAACAAAGTAGGAGAAAAGTTTTCAGGATCTAGAGCTAGGCAAAGTATTCTTAGACTAGACAATAAAAACATGATTCACTGATGAATTTGACTGTCAAACTAAAATTCCTTTTTTCTTTGAAAGACCCTGTTAAGAGGATTTTTCATCCTCTCCATCAAGCTGTAGAGTGGGAAGAAATATGCTCAAGCCAAATATCTGACAAAATATTACTATCTAGAATATGTAAATAGCCTTCAAAACTCAACAGTAAATAAAGTATATGCAAACCAAATATCTGACAAATGACTACTATTCTGCATATATAAAGTACCCTCAAAACTTAACAGTAAATAAACAAATAATCCAACCAGAAAATGGGCAAAGAAGCAGAGATGTTTCATCAAAGAGGACAGGGAGATGGCCAATAAGCACAATGAAAAGTTCAGTAGCATTCACTATTAGGGAAGTGAAATTAAAACCATAGTGAGCTATCACTACATCCAGGATGGTAGATCATTCATAACTACCTGGTGGGAAAGAAAGATGGTGCCGCCACTCTGCAAAACAATTTGTTAGTTTCTTAAAAAAAATAAAATAAAAAAAAATAACATACAACCTACCATAAGACTCAGCAATTGCAATCTCACTCTTGGACACTTACCTTAGAAAAATGAAGACTTACATCCATAGAATAACCCATACACAAATGTTTATAGCAACATTGTTTGTAATGACCCCCGAGTGGAAACAACACAGATGTGCTTTAAGGAATGAATCGTTAAACTATGATGCATCCATATTATGGAATACTATTCAGCAATAAAAAGGAATGAACTATTTGGACACACAACAACCTGGATGAATCTCAGAAGATTATGCTATGTGGAAAAAGCCAATGACAAAAGGTTCCATGCTGTGTGATTCCACTTATATAACATTGATGAGATGATACATGATAAAAGTGAACAAATGACTGATCGCCAGGAGTTAAGGAGGGTTGTAGCTATAGAATGGATCCTTGCCGTGATGGAAATATTCTATCTCTTGATTATGTTGTCAGTATCCTGGTTGTGATATTATAATTTTGCAAGGTGTTACCATTGGAGAAAACTGAGTAAAGAATACAGGGATCTTGCTGTCATTTCTTACACTTTCTGATGTATCTAAAATTATCTCAAAATAAAGTATTTAATTAAAAATATAAGATGCCCAATTAAATCTGAATATTTCACGAGACATACTTATAATAAAAAAATACTCATTTTTCCCCCTGAAATTCAGATTTAACTGAGTGTTCTATATTTTATCTGGCATCCCTGGTGCAGAAGAAATCTATGCAGTCTTTCTGTGGAATGGAGACCATGGTACATTGAGTGGAACTGTGGGAATGTTCAGAGCAGCAAACAAAATAAGATGTGTTTAGCTAAGTTTAGTCTCCTCAACAGCCCTGTTTTAAAGCTGGAGTATGTGATTCAGACCATATACCTAGTCAGTATTCTTTCTGTAACAGTTCTTCACAGAAAAGTGGGGGATACCTCATCTATGTTTATGGAAAAGCAGCATTTCTTTCAATATATTATTTGATGTACAGACTTCTGAGTCTTCCTTTCCTCTTTCTCTCATTTTTGCTCTTGCGCTCTTTCTAATTCTCTAAAGCCCTATTCTATATGCTAGCAGAACTTAGAATTGAAGCAGAAGCTGGGTTTAAAAAATAATAATTTCTATTTTATTCCAGCTTGTGCCTTATGAATTATTTATTCCTGCCATAATGTTTCAAGAAATCGCTCTTTCCCAAATTGTTTGAAAACACCCCTTTTAGAGCTTTAGCTTGACCCCAAGCATTTTGGAAGATAAGTCATCTGAACTCACTCTCCCTAGCTTGTTTTCACAGAGGTCTCCTCCTGTTCAAAAATCTATCCCTCTAGTCTGGGAATTTGAGAGAGGATATGCTAAAGCATTGCCAGCCCGCCCCTTGAAGGCTCTGTAGAAAACAAAGGATTATTCAGGGCTTTTACACTGAGAAATGGAGCAGGCTTTGCTTAGGAAGGACACTGTAAGGCGCATGCAGGGATGCAGAGCTGCTGTTCCTGTGTGTCCCCACCCTCCTAGCAGCACAAGGCACAAAATGTCATGTAGACATCATCAAGCATGAGACCTTGGCTTATCAGTCATCTCTGCCTCTTCTGCGTGTGTTCTGGGTATTGTGTGCATGGCTATCTCTCCTATCAATTCAGCTGGGCCTTTCTTTTATAAAAGCAACTTTCTTTTCTCTGAGTTATCGCTTACCTAGAATTTTCATAATAAATGTGAATCAGAATGAACAATCTGCAAAGAATATAGAATGACAATGCATTGTACCTTCTCATCTTTGAGTCGCACAAATAATGAAGACTGAGTGATAACATAGTCTGTGCAGTACTAGGGCACTCTGCATTGTTACTGAGCTGTGCAAAGGAGCCCCACAGAACTTGTGAAGCAGGGGGCCAGTGAGAGCTGTGAACACTGTGTTGTTCGGTCCTGTAGCTATTCTGGAAATTTCATTGTGGGGTGACCATAAGTCTTTGCATATATCAGCTATATGTTTCCTGAAAATAAGATTTAACCGGAAAATAAGCCCTAGCATGCTTTTTCAGGGTAACATCCCCTGAACATAAGCCCTAATGTGTCTTTTGGAGCAAACAATATAAGACCTGGTCTTATTTTCGGGGAAACATGGTAGCTCATCTCGGCAAGTAAACAGAAAGTGAATAGAAACATCTTTCTTCCTTTACCTTGGTAACTGGCCACAAAGAGCAATTCTATTTTTATTGCCTTTTGGTATAGACCTAATAGAGTATATTAACAAAGTCAAACGGACTTTACCTGGGAATAGCAATATTTTATCAAACTAAAATCTCTCCAGTAATTTATTATCTAGCACACAGGAGTCATTGATGGGAAAGAATGTGATGAAAGAAAACTGGGTACAATTCTAAGCGTGGTCAATAGAGCCATTGCATTGCTCAAAATGGTGAAAATGATGAGGATGGTGCCTGATGCTGGGATTGGCACATGGTATAGGCACGTAGTGAACGTGTGTTGAGTGCATGAACCAGAAAGAAAAGTGGAAAGCTCTCAAGATAAACTCCCCCTTTATGTTGCCAACACCAAGATTATATCAAATCATAAACACTTTTAGCTGAAAGTGATCTCATAGCATCTGTAACTTCTACTTTATTGACATCTATATTCCTCTATCCCTTTCCAGTGCTCTAAGCTATGTCCACCAACTCATTATGTCATTTCTGGATGACTTGATAATTGCCTAGAAAATTCCCTGACTCAATTTCTTCCCCTTTTCAAATTACCCACTTTGAAATTGACCTTCGTAAGGCACAACTTTCTACTTTTGGTGCAATTTCCCATAACTGTCAATGACTCCTTATTTCCTGAAGGATATAGTTCAACCTTTTTAGGGTAGTGTTTATATGCCCTGTAAACATTTGACCCAAACTAGTCTATAATAGTAACCATACGATTTGACCACACATTACTTCTAACACAATTTTGCTAATCTGTTTATTGTGCCAAATATCCCTTCCCCATCCTTGTTTAAAATCCTAAACTTTCTTTAAAAAGAATTTCATGTCTAACTCATCTCTGTTCTCCATTAGATCTTCTCTACTTCCAATCCCTAGCACTTTGTGATCACTTTCCCTTAGAACTCCTGTAGTGTTTACAGTTGCACTCACTGCTGTTGGGGCACATTTCACACCTTATCTTTCACTGCCTTTTATCTTTAAAATTCTGAATTACAGTGCCCCAACTATATTTTTAGCATCTTTCTTGGGGACTGTGCTTTATAACCTCCAGCATAAGTTTGTTCATTGAATAGAATCCCAAGAAAATGCTTTTCTCCCCCTCCCACTCTCTTATGTCTCATGATTCAGTAAGACATATTCCAAGAAACATCATTGCAAATGCATGGCCCACTGGTGGCAGGAAAATGATTGTATCTTTGGATGTGCTGACAGGTGGTCGGCTCTCTGGACCTGCCCCATCTGTTACCAACTGATAGTCCAGAATTCCATTTCTTCTGCCTGCCTGAGCTTTATGTGTGTGGAAGAAGAGGTACCAGCCGAAGACTTCAGGTGCCTAATCAGAGCTTAAGTGTTGCATGAGCAACAGGGCTCAGCAGGGGGATTTTGCTCCCAACTGAAAGCTTGACAGCAAAAAAATCCTTTATGCTTGTGCATGCGATGCAGACCAGTGAAGCCTTAGTCAAAGTATTTATTTTCCCCTTGGAAGTCACTGTGGTTAGATTGAATAATGTAGGAGTGTCTCGGTGGTCTCCATACTAATAGGAAAGTATGCTATTGTCTGCATTCAGTAAGAGAAAATAAGAGTGGAGGAAAGACATGGCTAAAACACTCGATTTTTTTTTTTAACTTTTGGTTAGTATAGTTTTAGACTTTTACATGAATTACATATTTTTTATTAGTGCTGATATATTCAGTAGACCAATATATGTCCTAGACACTGTATATGCAGAGCTATATGCTAAACAGTAGGAATGGGTGGGAGATTAAGAGGGAAAAGATATTTACTATATTAAAAAAAGCCACAATAACCTGTTAATACAAATTCAGAAGTATGAAATACATTTTTGCAGAGAGGATTCAGAACTTTGAGATTTGTGCTCTATAATCAAGAGTCCAAATGATGTTTTGACTTGAACTTACTGGGAGGACTTGGGAAAACCATTGACCTTCCCTGAACTTCACTTTGCTCCATTTTAAAACAAACATAATGTTGACCTCCTTGACAAACACATACCATGTTTCCCTGAAAATAAGACCTAGCCAGACAATCAGCTCTAAAGCATCTTTTGGACCAAAAATTAATATAAGACCCGGTCTTATTTTACTATAAGACCAGGTCTAATATAATATAATATGATACAGGGTATAATATAATATAATATAATGTAATATAATATAATATCAGGTCTTATATTAATTTTTGCTCTGAAAAATGCATTAGAGCTGATTTCCAACTAGGTCTTATTTTCGGGGAAACACAGTAGGATTGATATATATTATTTAATAGAAGAATAGTTTGTGAACTATTAAATATAACATGAAAATAAGATGTATTTGCTGCTACTATAATAAGTACTGAGGACCTAAACTAGGGGTTGTCCAAGTTGAGAAGTGTTAGTAAGGATAGGTCTTTTAGAAGCAATAATGTTTAGAAAGAATTTTTGAAGATGCAAATAGTTAATGCTGCAGTAAAGCGAAAGACAGAAAACAGTTTAAGCTGTAATGTACATCACAGAATTGTCCTGAAATGATACATTTGGCCAAGGTTATCATGATGAATCTTAGGTATCAGAAAAAATTAACACATATCTTTATTTGGGCTCAGTTGAGTGTTGTGTGCTGAGGATATGCTGATGATGAACCAAGCATAATTTGGCCTCAAGGAGTTTACAAAGAGAAGGAAATTATTACACTAAATGAGACAGTTGATCTGAGTTTGACTAGAGGGGTGAAAACTTAAGTGTGCACACATTTTAACTTCTCATTTCTCCCTATCTCTAATCAGATATCTTTACTTCCTTTTAACTTCACTTAGCATTTACTTCAATTCCAGCTACACTTTTCTCTTTCTTCCTTTCTTATCATGAGTCTCTGCACCAAAGATTATCTGGTCAATGTGAATTATTCTGATCAATAAATGAACATTCTAAGAAACCTACTTCAAAACCTGAAATCTGAAACACAGTTTTCAGTTATATAAACTATGGTAACAAATATTACTGTCAGACATTGGATCATGGGAGAGAATGAACTCTGGCATTATGGGGTAGGCAGGGAAAGATCAAGATCGGGAATAAATGTGCCCCTGAGGTGAAGAAGGGCCTGCCAAAATAGGCCATTCTCTAGTCAGCATCTGCAAAGTCTGTGAGAAGGTGAGGACATGTCCAAATAGGTCAGCAGAGCACCATAATGAACAATCTGGCTGATTTCTCTCAGCAAGCGGGTACAGTGTATATATAGCCTGTGTCTTTCATTAGGAAGCTTCATCAGGCAACACAAGACCCAAAACCTAGAAGGACTAAGGTGCCAGGCAGGTGATTTGGCACCAGGCAAGGGCATAATGTATGATGGATTGTTGACATCCATATTCAGGTCGCTTTCTATATCTTTATTGATACTATTTTCTCTATCTGCCACACTCTCTCTCACCTCCCACTGTGGCCCTGCCCAACTCATTGTCCAAGAAGCCTCTCAGAGCAGTTGCCAGGCGATTCCAATTCTGTGGTAATTCTCTAATGTATAATTGCTATGTTTGGGTTATAAGCCATTGTTTCTTCTGTGGCGTCTGTAGCCTGTGGTAAACATACCACTTTATATTGGCGTTTTCTCTAGGCTGTGTCTTCCTCCTCTGCAACTTAGGACCTCGCTCAGTGTTTACCATACGATGTCACTGAATGTTTGACGATTAAGATGGATAGATGGGTGGATGGATGGGTAGAGACCACTCTAACTGGAAAGAACTGGAAAGTAAAGTTGGGCATACAGACAGAATTAGAATGGGGATTTCAGGTTAAGCTCAATAATCATCAAGAATGATGGTATGATAATTTTTAAAACGTGGCAAGGCTTTGCTGTGCCCAGATCAGGATTGGTCCAAAGGCACAGCTGAGAACGTTAAGTGAATGTTCAAGGTTTCAGAGCTGGTAGATGGCAGAGAAGTATTTTAATACAAGTCAGTCTAACTCTACCTATCCATGCTTTTCACTGACCATACCTTATAATTTTCCCGGGACATCAGAATTATAGCACATCCACAATAATTAAGACCAAAAACCTCAAATTATACATCCTTATATTGATGATGCCAAGAAATCATCATTTTAAGGAATATTCCTTTTTGAAAATATTAAATAAGCATACTATTAAAAATAAATTAAGCAACCAAAATGTCCTTCAGTAGATGAATGAATCAATAAGCTGTGGTACATCCAGACAATGGGGTATTATTCAGTGCAGAGATGGTGATGGAAAATTTGGTCAAATAAGTATAATAGGACTGATGGGAGCCAAGTTTCTTACCATTGGAGAAGAAGTTATAATAATGGAAATGGAGAAAACATGAATGTACTATAGTTATTAGACTTGGAGGTGTCAGTGCAAATTAATGGAATAGATAGATAGAAAACTTGTGTGTGTGTGTGTGTGTGTGTGTGTGTGTGTGTGTGTGTGTGAATTTCCTAGCTCTGTCCCCTGAAAAGGACTGAGAAAAACAATAATGTAATAGCATTGAGAACAGTTAGAGCCAGTATCTGGGCTTTAAGTACTATTTTCCAATTAAATAACCCAGGATTTTGGTAGAAATGGCTGATTCTAGAACTGGGGCAAGAGAAGTGTAACAGGAGCCTGGGACATCTGCAAAATAAAGATGTGCTCAGAGAATGAAGGAGGCACGTCAAAAGGATACAGAAGCCAGCTTCAGTATGCTGCCACTGAGCAGTCGTGGGCAATCTGAGTATCAAAGTAAGTGACAGTAAGGGATTTCAACGTCTTAAATAAAATAAGTAGCTACGAGTCCACAGTAAAGCAGTTAATTAATAGAAAGTTTGCTGTGGGATGGGATATTAACATAGTTTCAAGTAACCTCCCCTCAAAATACTTCTTATTTACAAAGGGAAAATACTATCTTCATAATGAAGAGTCTTGGCAAACACTCTAAAGGGTCAATGTGAATATCATCTTTAATAGCACAAATTGCAGTGGTGTGCTACCTGATGGGATGCAGCAAGAAGAGAGCATCACTTGGTGATAGTCCAGTCAATGATGCATAACTTAATGTAATCAGGAAAAAGCTTCAGAATTGAGGAATATTCTACAAAATATCTGCCCTAGAGTTATTAACACTGTTGAGTTGAGTTCATGAATGTCAAAGCTAGAGTAAGGAACTATTTCAGACATGAAAATTAATGCAATGTGTGATTCTGAACTGAATCTTTTTGCTGTAAAGGACATTGTTAGCACAACTGAAAGTTAAATGAGGTCTCAGTATGAGATAGTAGCACTGTATCAGTGTTAATTCTCTGATTTTAATTGCTGTGTTTTGGTTATGTAGGGGAACTTCTTTGTAGTGGGATATAAATATTAACCTATGTGGCTGATGTAGCCTCCGTTTGGCAACTCATTTTGAAATGATTCAAGAAAAAATTTCTTTGTACTCTGCTTCCAAATTTCTGTAAGTTGAAATTAACTTCTTAAAATTTTATTAGATATATGTAAAAGCAATTATCCTTTAGTATCCGAACCCAGAGACATTTAAAATCTCGACAGGTGTGAGAAGTTTATGAGCCATTTAACTAGCTTTGGTCTACATTTGTAAAAGTTTATATTTTGATCTGGAACTCCACATTAGTACCTGATATCTTAGGATCTTGGAAGAAATTACCTTTTACCATGCTTTCACTCTAATGCTGAATCCAATACTTAATAAATCCAGAGAGAAATGAAAATCATTAAGCATTTTAAAAGGTTGTTTTAGGCTCAGTCAATGACTTGCTGGGCTTGTGCCCAGCAACCATGTGTTCAGTTATGAATTGATAGAACAAAGTAAAGACTATGTACAAAATAAAGGGACTATAGCAGTGACTGACTAGTTCCAACTGCCAAAATGATCTCAACATATTATGGTAGTTTTCAGCACTCTCTTATAATAGAGAACCTTAAGCACATAGATTTGTTTAATTTTCAGTTATTCAATTTTTCTATACCTTTTTACATACACATGATAATAAAAACTGCAGTGAAACACTGTTTCTAGAAAAGTTGAATTCCATCTTTCCTAACTGTAGAGACATTTCAGCCATTTGAGTAGCGAGGCCAAAGAAAAACTATTCCACCTGGTTTTGGCTATGTTTGTGTTCCAGAACCTCAAATTGTGTATTCATATAATGAAGGCATGTTTACGGTAGTATAACGTCACGTCTCTTTGGTGCTTTTCTCTTAAGATTATGTTTATTATATTTTTTTTTACTAAGAATAAAAATGTGATTAAATTTTAAAAAAAATTTCCCCACTGACTCTTGCTGCTTAGTGCTAAAAATTTTAAGTCTTAGAGTAAAATTGCCGATTCATTCAAATCATTGTCCATAGCTTCTGTCCCCTAAAATAGAAGGGGGGTGTTGGAATGAAATAGTCAAGAAAGAAGTGCTAAGAAGTGACATTTTCTAAAAAATAGCAAAACTTTTTTAAATATCACAAATTCATAAATATCAAATAAGCTTGGATAACTGAATCTTAGCCATTTTCATCAAATTTCCAAAAGCCATAATTAAATTTGTCTAGTAATGGCCAGAAAAATCTCTATATCTACTTGCAACTTTTCTTTTGATTTTCAGTACCACATTCAAAATTAATTGCTGGGCACATCTTTTCGGATGGTGCACTGAAAGCTCAAGGTTGTCATAGCTAGGGGAATGTGAATTAAAACCACAATGAGATATTGCTACACATACACTGAATCATAAAATTAAAGTGACAACAAAACCAACAACAAAGACTATACCAAGTATTGTCATTGGCACCTATGTAGAGATACTGGAATTTTCATGCACTGTTGTCAGGAATGTTAAATGGTACAACACTTTCACTAAGAGAAAAGAAAGCATAAGTCCACACAGATTTCTACACACATGTCCATAGCTGCCTTATTTGTTAATAGCCCCAACTGGAGACATCTCAGATATCCATCATCCAGTGAATGGATAAACAAGTTATGCCATACACATGCAATGGGATATTACTCAGCGACAAAAAGTAATCGACTACTGATACACACAACAACATGGCTGAATCGCAATAATTATGCTGAGTGAGAGAAACTAGACAAACATATCCATACTTTATGATTCCATTTTTATAAAATTCTAGAAGATACAACATACGTCAGTGGTTGTCTGTGTAAGGGGGAGAGGAATGAGGGTGGGGAGGAGTAGGGGGGAAGCATTACAAAGGGGAAAGGGAAAACTTTGGGGGTTGATTGATATGTTTATTATCTTGATGGTGGTGATAGTTTCACAGGTGTATACATATGTCAAATCTCAGCAGGTTGTACATTCTAAAAAGTATTTGCGGTTCACTTTAGGTCAATAAAATAAAATAAATGCATATGACTGTAGAAATAAAGATGAACATAGCTAAACTTCACCTTCTCTCCGTGTTTTATAAGTTATTCATCTCTTGTACCATATCTTCTTTATTATCATATACCAGTTACCTGAGGTAGAATTTGGAATCATCTTGGACACCCTTTTCTCATAACCTTCGTCCATATGTTCTCTGAATTCTACCAAGTCTACCTTCCAAAACCAACCTAGATTCTTTCCCACCCTCTTTTTTCCAACACCTACTGTTTGTTAAAAAGATCTCCTTGGGGTCATAAAATGTCAGTTCCCAGGCCAAATCTCCATGCCAATTGTTTTTGTACAGCTCATCAGCTAAAACTGTTTCTTACATTTTGAATGATAGGGAAAAAAAAATAAACTTAAAGGATAATATGTTATCACACATGAAATTAATATAAAATTCAAATTTCAGTGTACTTAAATATAGTTTTATTAAAACATAGTTATGCTCATTTATTTACACATTATAACTGTTTTTGTGCTACTACAAAAGCAGAATTGAGTGAGGACAGCCAGAGATATTTACTATCTGGTCTTTTACAGAAAAACAAAACAAACAAACAAACAAACAAACAAACAAAAAACCCTTTGCTGACCACTGTCTGAGATCATCTCTGTTCTTGGTTACTGCAACTTACTGCAACTATCTCATAATGTTGGCCTTGTAGCCAACCTCTTCTCATCTTAATCTTCTAAATGGTTTCCAGAGCAATATTATGCATATATGGACTTATTAATACCACTATATTTCTGTAAAATAAATAGAAGAAAGTTCAGATTTCTGATCGTAATATACCTGGCCTTTCATAACCTTTTCCATTTTAAAGGCAATTACCTTGTACCAACACTATTTGCACTCCCTTCATACTAAAATTTTCAGAATTCTCCAAACACCCATTGTTCTAGTATAACTCTTTGCCTTTGAATTTCCTTCTCATGCCATCTGACAAACACCTACTCATATCCCGAGAGTCAGACTTAATGTCATATGTGTTGAGGCTATATTGTCACTTACTACTGTTCTAAGTAGTAATATACTCACTGTCATCTTTTTGTCTTGTAACATTTTGCACATTTAATGTAGATGTTATTGCATTGAGTTAAGTGAGCTTTGATATGTTAGAGTCTTTTTATTTGTGCTTTGTATATCTTTTTGTTACCTAAATAATGCCTCTACATGCTTAGTAAATGCTTGCAGAAATAAAGAAAGATAAAAGTAAGAAAATAAAATAGTGGGGGATGGAAAAGGAAGAGAGTAGTTAACAGGAAGAAAAGTAAAGGAGGAAAGAATGAAGAAAGGAAGAAAATAGAAAGAAGGAAGATATGAAGAAAAAACAAGAAACTAAAGGACAGAAAGGAGGATGAAAAGAAAGGAAGGGACAAAAGGAAGACTGGAAGACAAAATATTAGGATAGAATTTTTTTAAAAAGTAGAAAGAAAGGGAGGGGAGAAGGGAGGAAGAAAACAAGAGCAGAAAAGACAAAAAAGGAGAAAATAAAGGAAGAAAAGCACAAAAAACAATGGAAAGGGAAAAACAAAAAGAAAAAAAGAAAGGATGGTGAGAAGAAAGGAGATAATGAAGGGTTTAAGGGGAAAATGAGGAAACACAGGAGAGGACAGAAGAATGATAAAAGTAAATTAATCAAAGTAAGAGAAATGTAGAAAGACAATAAAAATAAATGAATAGGTAGATAAATAAATAAATGGATGAAAGAAGGAAGGAAGGGAGAAAGAAAGGAAAGTGAAAAATTGGGAGTTAGGGGAGGTGAAAGAATTAGGTTTAACAAATTTAGGACCCCCAATAAGGAAGTTCTTTTTTACAGAAAATATGTGATATGTTTTATTTTATATATACAGAGGGTGCTAAAAAATGTATACACATTTTGAGGAGGAAAAAATTGTATTAAAATTGTAATACATTGTATGATGCTAGTATTCCTTTGATTAGTGTCATCTTTTGAGTGAATGTCATACTACAGATTGCTACCATAATTCAATTCAACTTCGAAAAGGAATACATAGATAACATCTTTTTAAAATGTGTACATTTTTGGCGCCCCTGATATATATATATATATATATATCTATATCTATATATATATATATATATATATATATATATATATATATATATATCTATATATATATATATATATATATAGATATATATATATATATATATATATATAGTGTTTCCCCCAAAAGAAGACCTAGCTGTACCATCAGCTCTAATGTGTCTTTTGGAGTAAAAATTAATATAAGACTGTGTGTAATATAATATAATGTAATATAATGCCAGGTATTATATTAATTTTTGTCTCAAAAGATGCATTAGAGCTGATTGTCCGACTAGGTCTTATTTTTGGGGAAACGTGGCAGATATATATATATATATATATATATATATATATATATATATATACACACACAAATAATTTCATAAATGAAAATATCCTGAAAGCATTTTAAGAGGCGTGTCCTAGTACACCTATAAGGTTATATTAGAGAAGCCCATAACCTTTTTTCACAAAATCATAAGTATTGGTGGGATTTTGAAATGGGATTCTAGGATATTCTGGTGGTGCCAATAAAAGTATACAAGTGGACAGTTTGGTCAACGTTGCTCAAGCAGTAGTTCACTGTAATAAGAAGTGTCTGGATGGTGATGGTAGCCCCTTTGAGCACCTCTTGTAATTGTAGAAGTCAAATGTGACTTGTATTCATCTTTTGTTATCGGTATATATTGAGTATAACAATTTTAATACAATTTTCCTTTCTTCAAATGCGTATACATTTTTTTTGGCACCCTCTATATTAACCTTGGCTTGACTCATTGTTATAGTTTCCATGCTCCAATGACAAACTTTATCAGCATATATCATGAAGAACATCATTTAGCCTTCCCTAGAGTCTTTAACTAATATGCCTGACATTAAATATCACATATAGAAATCACCATCTGTCACTTAGTCAGAGTTCCCTACAGACAGGGAAGCAGATGTAGGTCTCAGTCGCCATAACACAGAGAGAGCATCTTAAAAATTAGAAGAGTAGCTTATTGAACCAAACTCAAATACCGTGAATTTGGTGTAGGGGAAAGAGACCTTTCAGCAAGTTCTCATTATACCAGGCTCTGTACCCTCCCACAGCAGAGAGGGAGTTTCTAATAACATTAAGCCAATTACTTGTGAGAGGGAGTCATTCTGCCTTAACAGACAGAAACTTAATTCTTTCTCTGTTTCTGTGTTTTCCTCTGTCTCTCTGTTTCTCTCTATTCTTTGTTATCAAATGGAAAAAATAGACTGTCTATTTAGGGTCTCCTTGGGGCCCTGCCACTTCTTTTCTGTTCTGGATCACAGGGAATTGGGTAGACATGTCAATCAGTATTAAAGTCAGTGATTAAGGTGAGTAATGAATACTCCAAATAAGAGTGGGTTTAAACAAGATATATGCTTACTTTTTCTCTCACATAAAATTCATGCGAAGCCCAAGACTGGCATGGTGTCACTGTTCCACAGCATCGTCAGGGGTCAAAATCTTTCATTTTTCTATTGGATAACCCTATGGTGTGGTCTTGTGGTCCAATATGGCAGCTTGATCTACTGGAATCATGTCTTCATTTCATTAGGCAGCACAGGGGCAGAGAACATAGAATAAGGAGCAATAGTCATATGCAGCCCTCTCTTCAGCTAAGTTCTCAGAAGCAGAACAAGGCACATCTGCTCATATCCCTCAGTATATGATTACACCTAGCTCCAAGGGTGCAAGATACAGTCTTTATTTGGGTCACCATGACTTGAACACGAAAATAAGGGCCTGTATAACTATGAGAGAAGAGTGGGATAAGGTTTGAGAAACAATTAACAGTTTGTGTGGAAAGGCAACAGGAGTCTAGTCTTCTTGGTTGGTATGCTTGAATGTGTTGATCTCAAATTAATTTTGCCTCAGTTTTGAGAGGTCTGAGAAATGTAGTGATGTGGAAAGATTCATCTGATTCCTTAAATCTAAACCTTAGGTTCCAAACCAGCTATCTTCCATAGAGAATGGTGTTTGGGATGACACTGTGATTTCCTTTCTACTATTGTCCTTGTGCATTCAGCTGCTGCCTGAGGAAACCTGACTGGATGAGTGATAGTTAAAACAGCAGGAAATAGGTATTTCTGGGTCTCAAGTAATAATACCACCAGAACAACTATAAAATCTATACTCTAATTCCTAGTATGTGTTACACATCTGGAGACACAACTGATCACTAAATCAGGGTTCACTCTTTTGGCTTTCAAGTTTTCATTTAGGCATATCAGACTTCTATATATTCAATATCAATCAACTAATTATAAAAGAATTACTCATTTACATCACATTGTTATTATAGATTTAAATTTTTTTCTTTTGAACAGAAGGATGCCTGGTCTCACTGAGAAAAATGTAGGATTCTTGTACACCCAAATAATCGACTATACAAGTTTAAATAGGTCCTTGCCAAAGGAGGAGGCATCTTTAAATCATATAAACAAAATGTGGCTATATGCTGAGACATCTGGAAGGAAACAACGTGAGAATCCCTTTGCTCAGAAATCCTGTGTGGGGTTTGGACATAGGCATTGAAGTCTCACAACTGCCTTCATGCTATAAATGGGTCATGTTCTGATATCTTTCTGGTACGGCTTAGCACGGATGGGGAATTGTGGAAACAGAATATTATTACAGACATCACATTGCCCAAACAAATATGCTATTGACAGACATGTTAATGAATTATTTTGTTGTTTATTCCAATCTAGTTAAATTTAAGTATCATACATGGTACTCCCCCTCTCCCAATTTCTTACCAAGATTGCTTTATTTGGGAAACTATCAATATTTAAGACTCATGGTTTTTACCATCAGATGAAACCGTAGAAGCTGTCAAGCCCCAATTATTAATTTTATAAATGTTCTTTGCCTTGCATTTTGTAAGTGGGATTAATTTACAGGTTTGTCCTGTCCTAATCCCTAGACAGCAAGTTTCTAGAGGGAGCAGCTAGACCAGAGCTTGAAACTTCAGGGTGTTCCATATATTTATCATATAGAAGACTGAAAGAATGAATTAAATAAGACTTAACATATGCCCAAGAAGGTTGTAGAGAGATTTCATGGTAAAATGCAGCTTTGTTTGGTTTTAACTGCTTTGTTTCATCTTCTCCTTGTCTTTGGGTTAATGCTGTTCCATGTTCTTTCACAGTCCCTACCATTCAATTTTGAAGGACATTTAATCCCTCAGTTTAGCTTTCAAACTGTTGTGTCAAGGACTGAACACAGTATACTGGGTGTGGTTAGACCTAAAAAGGAAAGATTGGCCATGTGCTTGAGTCCTGTTGAAGAAAACACGAAGCTTCCCCTTTCATCTCCTACCCCAGAATCATTATATTGCATAAGCAGTCTTGACTCATCTACAGCGAATGAATAACTCTGCAAAGACTCATGTCTGCTTGAAAAAAAAAAAAAGAAAAATCTCTTGGGAGTGGTGATTCCCAAGGTCCAGAGTGACAGTAGTCAGAGTATTTGAAAGTGGATATTTAATCTAAAAGAGCTTGGGGAATGCCGTAGAGGTTGTATTTGTCAGGGGAAGCATGTTTTCTAGCTCGTCTGTTCTGCATGTTTTATGGGTTTATTTCAGCAGCAAAAGAGGGGCTTGTCACCTTTGATCAAAAATTTAACAATACGAGACAAAGCCTTCCAGAGTCATTCTCATGTTTTGTCTAGCCCAGACTTGTTTATAAATTGATGTGATCGGCTTTTGCAACTTTGTCCTCCCAGATATCAACATAAAATGATTAGGGACAAAACCTCCAAAGGTACATCTTCCATTATCAATCCAGAGAGTGGCCAACATGACTGAATTTGTGTAAATCTTTCTAGAAACTAAGTGTATTTTCTTTTGCCTCATCTTCCCCAGGGTAGGAGTTTAGTGCCTGCTAAGTTTTTAACATAGCTCTTCCTCTGATTTAACAACAACAAAAAACTACCTCTTTCACATTTTAACAGGTTCCTCTGGGAGATTTGTTGAGCAAGCCTGCGCTTAATTTTCTGTCCCTTTCCTGATGTTTTAGTTTTTAATTTTAGATTCTATTTGTTTTCCACTTTTGCTTCCCTCCCCCCCACCCTTTTTTTTCTTCTTTTTTTTTTTTTTTTTGGTCTTTGTCTCTATTTTATTTTTTCTAAATGGCACTGCAAATATTATAGGAGCAAACACACCAGTTTTAATCCAACACGTATGCCTCCACCCATCAGCCGATTAAAGAAGATCCGTGGGTTTCAGTGGCCTTATGCTGCACGTGCTCCCCCAGGCCCTCCAAGGTGGGAGATTTACTCTAAGGCTTTCTTGACTCAGGACCACGGAGAGTTCCCAGACTGTCTAGGTCTCTTGTCCTTGGTTAAATGAAGTGAGAGTTAAACTCATTTCAAGACTTGACAACTTCCTCACCTATGACCAAATATAATCTGTGATATTAAAAAGCAGCTTTATGGAACCCTCACAAAGATAATTTGAAAAATAAAATCTGTTGGCAGTTTTCTCCTTTATCCTTATGGCTATTTGTAACCTCTGAGACTTGTGAATGAGTCCGGTGGATCTATTGTCTTTTACTTTTAATAAGAGTACTCTGAGGTCTTCTCCTCTCTTACACTTTTTCCCCACCTCCACTCTTTGTTCACACTTAATGTACTTTCCTAGGGAACATCACTTGCCTTTCTCTGTATCATCACACTCGGGTGGAAGGCATGTCTCAGAGATTCTGAGGGGATGCATTTTAAAAGATCTTTTTCACCAACACCTAACACCAGAGGTTCTGATACTGCCAGGGATACATGTCTCCTCTCTCCTCAATAGTCCATTGGTCTTGGCTAACAATTATTGTTACTAAAAATCACAAAATACTAATATATCATGAAGTACTAGAGAACCTATATCGTTTTATCTTTGTGCCTTCAAGCAGCTTAAACTCTTTCTATGCATTGCTATAATGAAATAAGAAGTGGTTTTGAGTTTTATTATTTATAATCCCTTAACATTAAGTTTTATAATTTAATAATCCCTTAACTATTTTTAAAATTGACTTATGAATTAGAGCCTTCGTTATAAATGGACTCTTTCCATTAATGTCGAAGTTTAGAAAGACTTCCAGGAGGCTGAGAAATTAAAAATAAAAAACAAATCTTCATTTCCATGTAAGCAGTGATTAACATAGACTCAGGCTTGATTTGATCATAATTAGGGAGGGATTTCTGAGGAATACCTATTTTTGGACTTATTTGTGTATTCTTCTTCTGGCCTTAGCTAAAAGACAAATTTTCAGGCTGGATTCCTGGATGGAAAGGATTGTCACATGGCAAGGGCGTTAGAGTTAACTTAATTTCACCAGTGTTTAGGCCGAGCTTCCCAAGGCCTCCCCCAGGTCACTTAATACCGTAATTAGGTCTCTTTCCACCAGACTGCTGGACCTCCACCCTGTACCACTACCTTCCTGCCCTGGAGAAAGTGGCCTGGGGAAGGAAGAGGAGTGCCATTTTCATTGTTGATTCCAGGTAATTCCTTGCTTCTAAGCTACCTTCCTTTTGGAAAAGAAGGTGGAGCAAGTGAGCAAAGTGTTATCTCAGTATTTCAGAAGCTTATGAAAAGTCAGGGGTCAAGTAGAGTTATAAAAATGGATTAACATTTGGGCACTTTCTTATGCAAACCTTTCCTGTGTTTGGAGCCCTCGCCTGCTGACAGTGGCAGAAAAGATGGGCTTTGCTTTGTGGTGGTGTTGTTCCAGCCAGCAAAAGGTCTTATGCCTCAAAAGTGCGCAGACTAGATTTGTGCTTGGCATTTTTCACTGCCAGCAAAACCAGCAAAACAGCAAATCGTGCTTGGGAGATGTCTCTTGAAAGCGAAAGGCACAATGGGTTTCATTTATTCCATCAAAATTTCCTTGGGAATGAAAGATGAGTTTTCTGAGGCAGAGACTCTCAGTTTGTTTTCTATAGCTATGAGGCTGCTTTGTGTAACGTCATACAAAGCGTATGGCTTGGTGCTTCTTGGACATTTGGTCATTTCTTTTGAAGCTTCTTTGCTTTTCCGTCATCTCTCCCCAACCCTAACCTACCCCATTCTCCTCTGAACACCTGCACAAGAGTGAGGGGCTGAGGAAGAAGGGCCAGGAGAGGAGATGAGGAATGCAGTTCCAGGGAGGGAGGCCGAGAGAAGGGAGAATCTCAGGCAGTGACAGGGGAGGTCACACACCCCTGTGGTCAGAGCAGGCAGCACCTCAGCAGCCTGTGCAGGTGAGGCTGAGGGGGACTCCAACTTAGCTGCTTTACACCAGAGAACAGGCAAGGACCTGTGACTGGTGAAAGTAGGACTGGGCCTGTGTATGGGCCAAAATTAAATGCTGCAGAATGGATTCAAATGCTTTATTACATCAATGCGACTTTTCACCTAGAACACAAGGTGCTCTTTTTATTAAATTGTTTTCATACATTTAAATGTCATTTAATGCATAAGAAAATGGCTTTGCTAAAGGGTTTTAAGATGTTTTATTCAGTATGTTGTATGAAGTGTTGTATTATATAATAAGATGGACAGTTGTTCATAATCACTATATAGGCACAGTTGAATAAAAACTAAACCTTGATTGAAAATACACATGTATAAGCAATTTTTATATTAAAATACCATTTATTTTGGATTACTTCACAACCATAATATCTGGGTAATTAGAAGGATTTATTATAAAATGCGAATAGAATACTCAGGGAGACACAGCCTAGAAAAATTAAAATAAATAACAGTTAATTTATAGGAACTTGTAGTCCATGGGCTAGCAGCATGGACATCATCTGGGAACTTGTTAGAATCTTTAGCCCCGCCCCAGACTCGCTGAATAGGAATCTGCATTTTAACAAGATCCCGCATGATTCATATGCACATTAAAGCTTGAGAAGCAGTTGTTTAAATGGCCAAATGAATCAAAGGGATGCTGAAATGATAAAGTTACTTTGTCTTTTTTAATAAAAGAATTTTATCATGATTCAGTTCTAACTGGATTATGTCCCTGAGGTCAGTGAGCTGTGCACAGATACAGTGTAAATAAAGGACAGGCAGTCCCGCTGGGAGTTGGGGTGGTGATGACTCCGGGGAGGAATTGTCAGGAAGGCTGTTCATATTATCATGATAAACAATCACAGAATCAAATAAATGGCATGTACACAGGTGGCTAGGAATTCTAAACAAATCACAAGCTAAAAGGGAGCAACCCAAACTGCAGTGGGTTCAGTTGTTGAAGGGTTGATGATTCAGGGCAATCCCAGAGTGAATGTGAAGTTAAGGGTGGATGCAGTCAGTCTAATTTAGTATCCACATTTTTGAAACCCAGACACCTGGTGGGATCTTTTTTTTTTAACATTTATTTTTTAAATTATTTTTTATTAGTTTCATGTGCACAAAACGAAGTAATACTTAGATGTTTATCATTTATATCCCTCACACTGTGTCAACCTCCCTCCCCCCATCCACTATCCCTCTCATATCGCACAGAGCCGTTACATTTCCACTCTCTATTCCTAATGCTGTACTCCGCTTCTTGTAAGTGTATACATACCTACATATATGTATATATATATACACATATATGTAACTACATAATATATAAACTTGTAGTTGGCATTCATTGTTGTTCAGCTTCAGCTTCATGTGTACAGTGCAGTGATCAGGCATCTACATCATCCCTGAGATGGTCTCTCCAATGAGACAAGTGTCCATCAGATACCCTACAAAATCTTTACGACATTATTGATTAACCTGGTGGGATCTTGACTGTGAAAGAGTAGCTCCAGATTGTGGCCAAATAGAGCCCAAATCTTCACACAGTTGTTTAATTCCTGATTATGAAAGATATTTTGCATGTTTATGGGATAAGAAGAAACAATGTTAGTATTCCACGGATAATATTGTGCAGCGTTGAGCTCAAAGTTGATTCTAAAGTCAATGCTGTAGAGTCTGTGGTAGAAAGTTAGTCTGGAGGCCAAATTGCTCATTGCTGAACTAGAATTTTGAGGTAGACTTCATTATATTAGAAGTTTACCAGTAAAGCCTGGGTAGATCTCAGGATTTATACCAAAACAACAACAAACCGCCCCCCACCAAAAAAAAAAAAAAAAAGAAAAAAAGAAACAGAATATCAAGGTTGTGGGAAACATGAGTAGAGGGGAATTAAGAACTCTTCCTGGAATGGGGCAGTACAAGTTAATGAGGCCAAGAGTGAACTGGGAGAGGAGAGGAAAAATTTATGGAACCATGGGATTAACATTCATTAAAATTAGCTTTCCTCTTCTTTCTGAGACTGTCATGCAGAAAGCTTTCAAGAGCTCCATATTAAAAATGAGGCAGCCAAATGTATTGGAAAGATAGCTGGGTTCTGGGGGAGGGAGACGGAGAGAGTGAAGAAGAGAAGAGATGGAAGGGAAGAGAAGGGAAGGGAAGAGAAGGGAAGGGAAGGGAAGGGAAGGGAAGGGAAAGATAGAATATATAGATATAGATATAGCTATATATACTTATATATAAATATAGATATAGATATATCTATATATAGGCATAGATATAGGTATATAGATATAGATATATCTATCTATATAAATATCTATATAGGTATCTATATAGAGATATATCAATATCTATACCTATACACAGCTAGCTAGCTAGCTAGCTAGATAGGTGATATAGATATATAGTTTCCAAAGTTCAGTCGCCTTGGGCACTAGAGAGCATGGAGCATATGTAAGAAGTCTGTGTGAGCCCACCATTACGGTTGAAGGGAGCTGTGAACTCAGTCTCTGCTATGGTGTGTGGTGGGCAGCCTTCTTAGAAGGGGTTGATGAAGACCCAGACCTCAAAAGATGAGTAGCAAGAGAAAAATTGTATGGATAAGTCAGCTGTCCCAACCTTCACCCATAAGAATTTACCAGATACTACCCATGCTGAAAGATGAGTGCAAATGCATGGAGGTCTTACCAGCCATTGCAGCAGTGAACAGAGGTGGATGGCCATCTTCTTAAAACATCTGTCCCTCTAGAAAAAAAAAATGATGAGGAAGTAAAATTAGCTTGAGCTGGAAAATGAAAATTTCCACCATTTGCATGGATGAGCCCAAAAGCAAAGTTAATTTCGATTGTAGAGATATAAATACATTTTAATTTTTGTAGCAGTGACTTTTGCTATTTTAAATATTGAGCCTGATAGAAGTGCATGTTTGGGATGTAAAATTTATTAAGACCTTGTATTGGTCTGGTTTCTCCTGAAAAACAGAACCAATAGGATGAATAAATAGTATATATGTACTTGAAAGGGAGGGACAGAGACAGAGACAGAGACAGAGACAGAGACAGAGACAGAGACAGACAGGGGGGAGAGAGAGGCACAGAGAGATTGAGATTGATTTAATATAGGAATTGAGGGAGATTGAGATTGATGTATTATAGGGATTGGCTCACAAAGTTATTTTATGTAGACCAAGAAATCCCCCAATCTGTCATCTGGAATCAGGAGAACGAGGAAATCCAGTGGTGTACTTCATTCAGTCCTACAGCCCATGAATGAAGAGCTCCAATGTCTTAGGGCAGGAAAAAATGGACAGCCCAGCTCAAGAAGAATTTGCCCTTCCTCTTTTTGTTTTTGTTTTGTTGTTGTTATGCCATTTGGAATGCTGCCTGCCCGTATTGGTAAGGGCAGATCTCTTTACACAGTCTACTGAATCAAGTGCTAATCTCTTCCAGAAATACCCTCACAGACACACCCAAAATTAATACTTTATCAGCTATCTGGACATCCCTTAGCCCAGTCATGGTGATGCATAAAATTAACTGTCCCTGACCTCTTGAAAACAATGTAGTCCTGTGATTTTTCAAAGCTATGCTCATGGGCATCTGGAGTCCCAGGGGATGATCGCCATGAGCAGATGAGCAAGCCAAGCAGGCGGGATGCTGCCCAACTTCCTTCCTCCTGATCTTACAATAACTCCACCACCTACTGTTGAAAACCTCTAAGCTTCTCTCTCCCCTTGTTTGAAGATTAGGAGTCTGTGGTTCATGCCCAGCAGCTCCTTCGTGACAGAAGCATATCTGAGAGCTGTTTCTTCTCCTTTCAGACAGTGCTTTCTTCACTTTACTGCCCTGTCTCCTGGAGTTGGAAATGTTCAGGACAGCAGTGCTGATGAGAACTATTGAGCCTTACATCCTCATGTAGACACCTCCAAATGTTTCAATCTGTTTCTTGTTCTGACCCAGTCTTCTGACCCACACCACCTCCACTCTGGGGGAATGACTGCTGGGCTGCCCTCCTCAGTCAAAGATCTAAATTCTGGTTCTCTCAGGGATATAGGGCAATTTGGAACTGCTCGGGATCTGCACCCCTCATGAAGGACCCGATTTCAATTCAAAAAATAGAGCCCAGTGACATTGAAGGGGATGAATGTGTCCAAAGAATTTAAATTTATTTCATTGACTATGATGCATCGTCCTTTGCTTTTTAAGACCTCAGTTCTCTATGGGGTCCACAAAGACAATAGGTTTGCATTCCATGGTGACTAGAATGACTTAGAGGTTAAAGTACAAATTGTAAAGGGATAGAAGAGGTATGTGCAGAGAATGAGTAAAAGAAAGAGCAAGATGAAGTTGAAGTCATGGGAATTAATTTCACAGGAAGGTTGTTATTGCCCCCTTTAGCAGCTAAAATTCACATACAGGCACATCTTAAGTAATGTGTCGAGCTGTCCGAAAGATAATTTGAATCCTGTCAAGGCAAACAAGAATATGCTCACAAATTCAAGAGCAATATATGTGCAATTTGCACAACATCAATTTCTTTGGTTGTTTTTGGATGGAGCCATCACCATCAATTAAGTTAGTGACTCTTTGATTCAAATTACTTTTTGACATGTAGTCAACTAAATGGCTCACACAAGCATTATTTTCTGCAGGGTTCCCTAGGCAGCCATATAGTAAATGTAAACAGGTGGGAAGACAGAATAGCACTGCTGCAGAAATAGCCTCCTCCCCCCTGCTGTAGAGAGAATAATAACATGAAGAAATATGGAGACATTATTAGATAGCCTGGAATAAGGCTTCTGAAAGGAGAGATTTGCATATTTATTATATCTTGCTACTGATTCAGTATTTCTCCACTTGACGTTGTCTCTTAACCCCACATTGGTTTGTTATAATCAGGTATCGGAGGTGAAACAAGGGCAAGGCTTCCTCTTGGACCGTAGGACAGCATGCCCTCATATGGACATGAATTTGGTAGGAGAGGTGATAGAGAAAAGTGTTATTATTGACAATGTCACTGAAACAGCACTTCAGGGAGTCAACTTTTTGTTGTTGTTTGGTGTTTTTTTTTTGCTACATGGAAGTTAGCATTCTTTAAGAGTATAAAGATATTTAATGTTTAATAAAGAAATGCACAAAATGGGAGATTGACCTCTAGCATTATTTTCACTGTCACGCTCAAGATCAACATCAAAATCAAGTCCAAGGCCGATGTTATCCATATTCAGGATAGGCCTGGTTGAGGATTCCAAAAGATTTAACAAATTCTCAGGCATTACGAATTACCCCGTTCCGTAAATCAGCTGCTTCCACATTGAGACTGACAGCAGAGACTTTGTATATTTTGTTCATAGCACTATTCCCCAGCACCTATAACATATCTGGCATATGGTAGGCGAAGAAGTACACAGCAAAATAGAACTCCGTTGGATAAGTGTGTGAAAGAATCAAAGAATGAATTAACTTTACATCTGGTGATCAGCACAAAAGAAAACTAAATTCTTGTCATACCTTTACATTAACTAGCTGTATGACCTTCAGAATCACATTGGTTCTATGGGCCTCTGTTTACCTCTCTATAAAATGGGATGATAGCACAAACCTTGACCATGTTGGGCCACTGAGAAGATGGCATGATGGAATCCCTGTGAAAGTATCTTGACAGTCTAGGAACACTGAACTAAGTAAATTGCTGTTTTTGTTTTATCATCACTTTCTACAGACATTGGTTCTTAACTAAGAACATTTTTAAAGGAAGGAAGCAACACAAATCCCTAGCTGACTACCCACAGTCCAATTTGATATTTCTTATGCACGAGATAAAATGTTTCATGCTAAGATATACAATTCCAATACCTTTGTGTTTACTGGTTTGTAAAATTCAGGAGCATAAAATCCCAAGTTTCCCTGGGTTTTTGCCAAGGACAGAATACAGATGGAAAGCTGAATATTAAACCTGTTATGCCAAACTTAAATTTGGCCATAAATTGCTGGATAGTTTCAGTTCAAAGAAACATGGCGGTATTATCTTTAAAGCACATTATAACTGAAAACCAGAAACCAGGGTAGGGAAAAACTAACAGGGAGGAGAGAAAGTGTTTTCAAAGGAAATAAGGACAAGGCAGGGTCCATTTTCAGCTCAATCTGAATGCTCATTTATGTTGTGTCATCTTTCCTCTTATACCAAAATCACTTTATTTATTCACTCATTCAATAAACATTTACACAATGTCCCCTAGGCTCAAGGCCTATGGATGTCATAATTAAAAAGGCATCCTTATTGCTGTATATCAGTTAGGGTTCTTTGGTTGTAAACAGAGAAAAAAGGAAACAACTAACTTATGCAAAAGAGAACTTGCCGTTAGGCTATAGAAAAGATCTGGAATTTGCTAAAATAGTATAGAAAGCTTACAATTTTAGAGAAGCTACAGAACATGCTTAGAACAAATGGGGATCTGGAAGCCTGGTAGTAGAAATTGTTGTCCAGTTGCACCCAGATTCTGCTGTTGAGATGAATGTGTCAAAAAGATGGCCTCCGTTTTTGTGGCACACGATTTAGGATCTAAGATCATGAAAAAGAGAGACTGACTGAAAGCTTCAGTGAAGCTTGCCTGAACCTGGGCAGTGAGCAGAGGAAGGCGCAGTAGGGATGTCTCCAGGTTTTATACCAGTAAGGTAGCCTTTGGATGGACAGATGTGCTGAGCACATCCATGCAAAAGCAGAATGGTCATTTCCTAAGGGGACTCATGTGCTGTCAGGACAGGAGAGGTGCCCAAGCAGTGAATGCAAGTCCCAGCTCACAGATCCTGTGCCTTCCTTAAACAGGTGACTCTAACTAGGGTTTCCAGGTGGGAATTCCCACCCGTACTCAGGAATTTTTTTCACTTTCCTGTTCCCAAATCCCGAGAAAAGTTGGTTGGGAAATCAAGAAAATCGGCTCCTTGCACAGAGGTTTTGGTAGTATCGGCCGTCACTTTGTGGAAAGGATTCATCGTGGAGAACAGAAAACAGTTTATATCTCAGGATTCGGGACTGGGAAAGTGAAAAAAAATTCCTAAGAACGGGCGGGAATTCCCTCCTGGAAACCCTACCTGGAACAACACAGGCAAAGCTGCATGAGTAAAGTGAGAGAGAACAGAATGGGAGGCTGGAGTTGAGGGAGAAGAGCAGTTAAGGACAGCTTTATTATGAAGTGTGATAGTTAACATGAGAGGGATTTAGTCTTGGCATTGAAAGTCATTCTTGTTTATTGTTCTCATTTTGCTGGTTTTGTGAGTTCTGACAGTCAGTGGAGATCATTCTACTCTACAGTCAGGAGTCACAGTGATTCCTAACCAGTCAGATGGAAAATGGGACTCTTTTGGCATCATGTCCCAGGCAGTGAACCCCTTTCAGATTCCAGAGTGGGACTGCCGTCTGCTGGAGTCAGACATGGAGCAATATGGTCTCAGAACTGATGTACATGAAGCGATGAGAAATGCTTATTGTATTTTATTTTCTTTCTTAAACTTGAAAACAAATGTTTTATATCTTCAGAGAATTTTAAAAGTCAAGGTGTTTATGTTGGACTAATACACTTTAAGACCTGTGATGTAGAAATAGGCTGCAGCTAATGCCCTTTAAAGCCAGTGAAATCAAATAATGCAGCTAAGGAGTCGCGTCCCTAATAGAAATTCTGAGACCATCCAAGATGTACTCAAAGACTTGAAATGTTACGATCCATTTATTCAACAAATGTGTAGTGTCCACCTGCCTAGTGCAAAGTCTCATGGGAGAAAAGTAAGGAGTGGTGCAGGTTGCTGCCATCTAGGGCCACTCCATCTAAGTGTAAAGAGTCACGTACTGATAGTGTTTATTAAAGTGGTAGTGTCTTCTGGGGGAGGGGGGCAGGGGGTTACAGGTTATCAGCAAAGAACACTGGGGATGGCAGATGTCCGGAAGTAAGTTCTTAGGTAATGATGACAGTTTTGTAATGTGTTTCAGTCTCACTTCAGAATAAATAAGCTGATTGAACCACCTCTATTTGAGGAACTGAGACAAAGAGCAGTGTCAATTATAAAATGGTTCCGAAGAAGTAGCACTATCAGAGGTAAGCCAGGTTTCAGGTGTAGCAAGGAGGTAGACATAAAATCTACACGAAGAGGGTCCCACACTGCAAAATGAGGAGGTTAAAACAATGGATGGGTAGGGTTTGGGGAGTGGTGGGCCTGTTCTGGGGGGTTGTGGAGATGGCAGGGGTTGGGAAAAATGTGTTTCTAAGGGAAGGCAGCAGGGAGAGGAGGAGTGCTAAGTTTTGACATCCATTATATCATTTACTTCTCACAAATATAAAGATGGAAAATGTTATTTTTTATATTTTTCAAATGAGATAACTGAGACTCAGGTGTTTATTTAAGTATCCAAGTTACCAGAGTGAGTAAATCATAGGATTTACTTATTTGGAGTTACATGGCTTTTTTTTTTTTTTTTCATTCCATTATCACATTGTGTTAAAATTATTGATTTATTTTTTCTCTCCTAAAACATATGAGCTCTTTGAGGAAAGTGTTCATGTTTTACTGTTATTCATGCATTTAGAATGTGGTATAGCATTTCAGTTTTTCCAAAAACTTATTTTAGTTATGGTCTAGGAGACTGGAGTTTTCTTCCAAATTTGTCCTGATTGTAAAACTTCTGCCTTGAAGTCTGTCCTTAACCATTCATAGGCATCCTTACGTGTTTTTGTTTGTTTGTTTGTTTGTTTGTTTGTTTTACATACCACACCCATTCCGCCATGGCCACTGTGACCATCCAGGGTAAGTCACCATCGTTGTTCTCCTGATTACTGCCAAAGCTCCACACAGGTCTCCCTTTGTCTCTGTACAATGTAGTCTCAACTCAACATCAAGAATGATCCAAATGAAATGTGTCGGATTATGGCACCCCTGTGCGCAAAACCCTGCAAGTGGCTCCTCAGGTCACCAAGTTCAAAGTCCATACATGGGCCTGGAAAGACTTATATCATTTCCACGTCCCCAGCCTTTCTACTCTTCCCCTTTCTTAGTCCGCTCCAGTCACACCAGCACCCCTCTGTCCCTAAATGTGACCGGCACATCCTGCTTCCTGGCATTGCACTACCGAGTCCCTCTGCCTGGATTCCTCACCCCCAGGATCGCTGTATCTACCCTCCTGTGGGCTTTGCTCACACCTCCCTTTCTCAGTGAGGCCTACCCTGAAGACTCTGTTTAAAAATGTATCATGCACTTGACCCCTCCAAGAATCCTGTAGCCTTTTTTTTTTTCCGCCTGCTTTTTATCTTTTTTGCACTTGTTACTTTCTCAAATACTACTTAATTCTTATTTATCATGTTTATCGTCATTCGATGTTTCCTTATGCTAAAAGGTGAGTGCCACCAGGTCAGGACTGTCGTTTTTCTTTTTTCTTTTTTTTCCTGATTTAATCCAAGCACTTAGATTATTGTCTGGGGCTTATTAGGTTATCATGAATCTCAGATGAATGAATGAATGTATGCATGAATGAAGGAAGGAATTTTTCCTTTGGAATAAAGTAGAATAAATTTCTTCCAAATTATAGCCTTATAGATTCTGAAGAAGACTTCATAGACTTCTCTTTCCCTGTCTAAGCACTTTTATCTCCTCAATCATTCCTCATTTGATGTATTTTTCAGGCCCTCTCCTCTGAGGATTCACTCTGTATTTCCGTTGTCCCTCTCAAAAAGTGGCCCTTCATACTGAATTCTACTCTAGGTGTGACGTCATCATTCTAGAACTCATAAATTCTTGGCTGACTGACATAAAAAAATTGATTGTATGCCATAATAATAGCACTAAGATTAAACATTTAAATTAATTTAAAATATTATTATGTTTTAATTCCACAAAATTATTACTATGATTTTTTTAGAAGTAGTTTAATTTTCATCCAAATGCTGACTGGAGCTTTTGTGCTATAAAGGTTTTACCTCTGACTTGGTGAGAGGAAGACCTTGTAGTACACATACACCAGTTCACATACACCAATTCTCCGCTCCTTGTTACAATGCGCTCCATTCATAACTAGCATGTTCCAGAAAAGAAGTATCTACATGAGCTTGCAGGACAGGCCTCGTGGGGTCAGTGTTGATATTTTAAGACTTTGGTGGAGTGAAGGCCCTTAGGGAAACTCAGCCACTGTCAGAGGAGTCACTCAGCGTCCAGGCCTTTTGAGGCTGACGGCCAGTTTACTTATGACAAGTGATTGACAGACTGTGAAACTGCAGGGAAGATCTATACAGTCCACACTTGGACGCTGATTGACTAGAACCAAATGGGCAGACTAGAAAGGGCGTGATGTCTGGAAGAGCTAATGCATGCAGTTCTACCCCCTCCACCAAACTGGCCTAGATTAAAATAAATGATAAAGGTGGAAATAAGTGATCTCAGACCACTGGCATGAGGCTATATGTGCCTGAGAGGTAGATGAGATGAAAGCTGTTCCCCCCTCCCCCTGGCTATGATTAACTAATCAACAGAGAGAGCATTAATTAAAAAAGAAATGTAAATCTCCTTTATAAGGATAAGGCACCAAATCTGGAATCACTAGACACGTGTTGTGGGAAAATACCTTCTTTTACATCTTGCTCTTAGCAAAGAAGGCAAGCAGAAGTTATCCCAGGCCTTGTTGGGGAGGGAACCAAATCTTACATGTGAAAAAGAAACCAGCAAACATCTAGGATTGACTGATCATAATATATTCGGGTAAGAAATCTTCCTTGGGGTGTATGTAGGAAAATCGCATCTCAAAAATTACTTATTAAAAAGTCTAGTTTTAAAGATGCAAAATATGCCACAAATTGAAGCAAGTAGAACATTATCAATAGTAGTCATGAAAACCCACTACTATGAAAACCCAGAAAATATTGTATTTAATTGGCACATGTGAGGAAGGCATAGTAAGTAACTCAGTCATCCTAATAGAATCCCAGGATTCAAAACCATACAAACAAAGACAGAAGATTTTAGAGTGCAAATAAAAAGGTGCACTCTCAGCTATTTAAGTTCAAAGGCCTTGTTAACAGGGTGATATAAGAAGGATATATAAGAAGGATAGCTAACACTCACAGAAATAAATGGAGTGAAGTTGCATTAAAACAAAAAATAAAAACAAAAACAAAGAAAGAAACACCAACCAGCCAAACAAACAAAACCTAAAAATAAATTTTCCCATCACATTCTTGATGTGTTTACACAATTGAAAATCATGTGATGATGCATAAATTGACAATGACTGTGAAGGTGTTCCCTATAGTTTCAATGGTGACACAGATTATGGTTATTAACTAAAAATCATTCTCTCCTTTGGTAGAAATTTGGTGAGTTTTGGAAGTATCACAACATTGAAGCATTGAATGAATAAATCTCTTGACTATAGTACATTTCAATTAAAATGAGAAAGTAAGACAATCACATTAGGTTTGAGGTTTAACAGCAAATTCATTATCTTGCCCTCTATCCAAATTATAATTCAGGATATACTTTTAAAGTTCTACCTCCTCTGAAAAACCTTCCCAATATTAACTTTTATGGATAAGCTCTCTGACACACATGTACACGCACAACACATCCACACATACTAATAAACATAAAATGCCTGCTCTTTATATCTTTCTCATCCCCGTGATTCTCTTTTTATTCATTTTCATGCCCCATGTAGTATATTCTCATGAGAGCTTCTGATGATGCTATTAAAATGCAAGTTTTTCTGCACAAACCCTCCAGTAGTTTCCTACCTCACTCAGAGGAAACTGTTCCAGTGACTCACAAGAACCTATTTCAGTCTCTACCTTTACCACCCTTGACTTTCTGATCTCCTCCTGTATTCTTCTCTGGATTTCCCCCCCTCCTTCAAACATCTAGACATATCCTTGTCTCAGGGACTCTATCAGAACACTCATCTTCCTGATATGTATACGTTTTCTTCCTTCCTTTAGGTGTTTGCTCAAATATTATCCTCTTAGTAAAAGTATCCCTGACAAACTAATTAACATTATCTTTCTCCCAACATTCCAGGACCGCCCTTTCTTGCTTCATATCTCCCCATAGCACTTACTTAACATACCATATGCATTTCTTATATGTAATCATATTTTATTTCTTGTTTATTCTTTTTCTATCTTCTTCCACCCAATACCTCCCGTTTGTGCACTAGAATGTAGCTTCACAACGACATAAATTTTGTCTACTATGTTGACTGCTATATTCTCAATGTCTAGATAAATGCATATTCATTGAGTTGATTAAGCCCACCTCTGTCCTCACACACACAACATTATGAGGAGGTAGTATAGTCTGTTTTCGACATATTAGGAAAGGCAACTTAGAAAATAAGTAACTGGCCTTAGATCACAATGGGAAAATTAAGATTGAATCCAAGGAAGTCCAACTTAGAGGTTATACTTATAAGTTCACCAATAGCCATGTCCTAGAATATTCACAACAACAATATTTGTAATAACTCCAAGATGGACACCCAAATGTCTATCAACAGTAGAGTGGAAATATGACATAATGGAAAACTATACAGTATTGAACTTATTGTGAACAAAAGAAGCCAGAAATAGAGTTCATATTGTGTGATTCAATTTATGGATATACTTACATGTATAAACAAAAACAACAAAAAGGCAAAGCTGATTTATTTTGTTACAGGTCAGGATGGCAGTTACTTCCCCTGGAGGTGGTGGTTATGGTAGAAAGCAGAAGGAAATAAGAAATGAGCTTCTGGGTGCTATATAATTCTTTCATTTTCCTTCTTTCATTCCTTTCTTTTCTTTTCTTTTCTTTTCTTTTCTTTCTTTCTTTCTTTCTTTCTTTCTTTCTTTCTTTCTTTCTTTCTTTCTTTCTTTCTTTCTTTCTTCCTTCCTTCCTTCCTTCCTTCCTTCCTTCCTTCCTTCCTTCCTTCCTTCTTTCCTTCCTTCCTCTCTTTTGTTTGTTTGCTTTCTTGCTTTGTTGCTTTCTCTCTGTCTCTCTCTGTCTCTCTCTCTCTTTCTTTTTTTTTTTTAATATGGGTGTGATTAGATATGAGTGTTTAGTTTGTGAAAATTTATTGATTTGTGCCCATATGATATATTCACAATATTGTGTGTGCCCTTGTGATAGGAAGACTTCTAAGATGTCCCCAAGATTACAGACCACTGTTGCACATACTCTGTATAATTCTCTCTCTTTGCCTGTAGGTTGGACATATGGATATGATGGGAGAGTCATTCATTTCACTGGGTTACGTCACCTGACAAAGGTGATGGGACAGATACTTTCATGATTACATTTCCTTATGTAAGACTCTGTTATAGCAGATTGGAGAGAGATTCTCCTGCTGACCTTGAAGAAGTAGCTGACACACAAGTAGAGCCATGTGACTAGGATCCAAGGATGGTCTCTAGATGCTGAGAGTGAGCCATGGCTGACAGCCAGCAAGAAAATGGGGCTCAGTCCTATAGCTATAAGGACAGAATCCTGCCAGCAACCTGAATGAGTGATAATAGTAAGAGCTGAAGCTTGCAAGAGTCAGGTGTTAATGGGGAGAAGAGAAATGTCACTGGTCTTTTCTGTCTCACTTTGGAATTCTTTGCATGAGATCCTTGTAGTTTGGATAAAATGAGACACTGAATATGAGAATGTAAATGAAAGTGGTTTGGGGAGAAAAAAATAGGCATTTTTCTAATAAGCAAAATTGGGATTTGATGTTAGTTTCTAAGAAATTTGACTTTATGTTATACTCCAAGTTACTAAATAGAAGCACATCAGTTAAAAAAAAAAGTATATATAGACACACGTATATACATAGAGTTGACGTTAAACAATGGGTTTGAACTGTGCTGGTCCAATTATACATAGCTTTTTTTTCAATACACACACAGCTGGCCCTCCATCTCTCCAGGTTTCACATTTGTGGATTCAGCCAACAGAGGATCAAGACAGTATTTTTAGTCCACAGTTGGGAATATGCAGATGCAGAGGGTGAACTGTATCTGTCATTCCATGCCATTTTATACAAGGAACTTGAGCATATGTGGATTTTGGTATTTGTGGGGGTCTTGGAACAAATCCTCCTGTGGATACCTAAGAACAACTCAGTTGTAGGGGAGTCAGACGTTATATGTGGATTTTTGACTCTACGTGCGTTGGCTCCCCAACCCCCTGCATTGTTCAAGGGTGGGTGAGTGAGTGTGTGTGTGTGTGTGCGTGTGTGTGCACACGTTCACACATGTAATACCTTTGACCATCCAGTAAAACATCCTGAGAATTCTATGTAGTTGATGAGAGCCAAGTTTAATTTTGTATTAGGAAATGATGTAATTGTCCGTTACAAACTTTATGGATTTACTGACAAACTAAGCTATTGATGGGAGCCAGCTGGATTTTATCTCTTTTTCAGACTCACAAAACGTTAGACTAGCACTGATAAGAGCCCTGAACAGAGAGCATGTGGCTGGTTTAAGACAGAGGTGTCTATGGATTGTTTTGACCTCTCAAACTTAAACTTTGAGATTTTTTACTTCATTTTGCCCTATGTTAATACTGGGCCTATAAATCTGAGATTATTCATCCTTCTTCCCTTTCTTTCCCCTTCCTTCTCTTCCCTTTCTTTTCTCTTTGTTTCTTTTTCTTCTTCCTTTTTCTTTCTTGCCCTCATTTTCTCTCTTACATCCCCGATGGAATGGGAATTATCCAGGAGAAGCTTCAAAGGCATGGAATCCTTTCCTGCATCACCTTCTACTGTAAGAGCAGTGTTGCTACGACCTGACATATTGCTAACTGTGAAATGGACAAAGAAAGGGATGAGTAAATGAATGAATGCATGAACCCAACTCCTCTGCTAATGAGACCTGGGCTTGTATTGAGAGCCACCAACTCCATTCAGTGCTGTGCATCTCTTCAGATACCAGGTGGCTGACAGGTCTCCTCTTCTCATTACCTTACCTCAGCCCCACTGGTGACAGTGATGGAGTTGACAAGATGTCAGCTGATCCTTATTGATTATGCATGATCTCATTAGTAAAACCTCGGCCCAGTCTGACCTAATCCTTGCTGGGAAAGACTGTGATATATGAGGACCAGCAGTTTGTCACTTGAGGTTAGGCCAATGGGAAGGGAAGATCACTTAGTCCTTATGGGGCCCAAAGACACACACCCCTCATACCTTGGAAAGGCATCTAAGAGGGCAAAGCACATGGAAGCTATATGGGTCAGAGAAGTCACTGGAGTCCATCCTGGCTATGGAGCTAGTTATTTATTTATGTTTTTTGCTACAAATGCATCCACTCTGGCAGCCCTGGGACACTTGTCCCACTAAAGAGCAAAGTCGCAAATGGGACAGAGAGGGGCAGGCTTGAACCAAACCTGCTGGGATCCTTGAGGTCTGAGACTTTTATTTTCTTTGTTAGAACAGAGCATTTTCTAACCTGTCCCTTCCCTGCCTCTGCCCTCTGCCCCTCAAAAAGACAGCCTTGCCCCCATGCATTAGTTATTAGTAGAGAGCGGAATCACTTAACACATGAGAACTCTGAATTCTAAGGAATAGATTAGAGCTCCAATAGGAATAGATTAGAACAGGAATAGATTAGAGCTCCAATAGGGTGATTGGCCAGATCAGGTCCACTGCCATCACCAATGGTGCCATTGTGTGAATTACAAACAGATCCCTCTTCCTCCATGTGGAAGATCTGTAAAAATGTACAAGTTTCTCTGGACTGAAGCAGCTCATTTCCCACCACCTGTTCTCTTGCTTGGGGGCCGTCTTTGCATATTACACAAACTGCAATCTGGGTCTTGAGTTCTGAGTTCTGAGCACAGTGTGGCTGGCCCAGTCTTATCCTGGGGAACTTGCAGTCGTAGATGGGCCTTCTGAATGAACAGGCTGGGCATGCTGAACCACTGTGGACAGTGACTATGGACACATAGTATCTTGAAACTGGAATATTTCATCTGCAAGCAAACACTTGGTGTCATCCCTGTTGATCGAGGAAACCGAGGCTTAGAGAAAGCAAGTACATTATTTGCCCTGTTTAAGTTACTGAAAGCAGAATATGGTAGCCTGAACAAATTCACCCCAAAGTGCTTGGCTAGACTAAGAAAAAACATAATTTATGTCTAGAAATAGGTGACTTTCCTACTCCAAGCACAATCACTTACTGTAAAAAATGAAAAAGAAAAGAAAAAAAGAAAATGTTCCTCTCTTGTTTCAGTCATCCTCTTTATTAGTACTCTCTCCTGACTGAGCCAGTCAGGGAAGAATCATCAGTAAATATTTCTTATTAAATGCTTGGGTCAGGTTATCTGCCTGTGAAGCACAGGGTGTGGGCGTGCACTAGGGCACTCGCTGCTGAGTGAGCATTCCTGGCCTTCCTGCATACACCTCAGCAGCACCCAGACTTTAATAAGCGTTGTGTTTGGTGCCCTTTTAAAAATGATTGAATTATGGCTTTTTATGGCTCTATAAAAGCCTTTATTAATTTTGGGAAGCTGCTGCATCTTCTGATCCTGTCCAGTCCCCGCTGGGAGGTTAAATTATTCATGCCACTTCCAATTGGCAGCGTTGATTGTGTTCTGAAAGGAACAACAAGCAGAGTTCTTTGTTTTCCATGAAGGTTTCGGGGGAGGGTTATGTTGGAGCAAGAAGGGCATGGGTATCATGAAGGGCATCACCCCAAGGGCCTCATGGGGCCTGTGAGATGGCAGGAGGACTCATGGTGGTCAAGGAAATTGTTGGACCATTAGGGAAAAGGGACGGTAAACTTTAAGTGTTCCTTGTGGAGATGTGTCTCTGTGTGTGCACTCGTGTGTGTGTTAGCTCTTCCACCATGGTTTTTTTGTTGATGCTCTGAATATGAGAATAAAATATTGTTTTTACAGAGCTCATTCTAGCTCACGGTGGGCTTTCAAACATACTATCTCTGTTTTATGTTTAAACTCCCCCCCCATTATTGCATATGCTGCTGAGATAACAATTTTACCACGTTCATTTCATGGGTCATAAGGATGTGTCTCAGGAAGGTGGTGTTGCCAGGTGCTATGTAGCTCAAATGGCTGCACTGAAAAGCAACTGGATCTTTTGGTTCCAATGCCAGTGCTGGTTCCAGGAGAGCTCTACTGACTTTGTTGCTCACAGCTGAGGACTTTGTGAAAGGAATGCTCTCCTAGAACCCTTCCCACTGCCACCCCTCACTGAAATCTTTCCCATCTTACACACATGCATGTGTACACATACACGCATGTACAAGCATGCACTTATAGGTTAAATTTATCCATCATCATCTCTTGTCACTTCCCCAAGAATGCCACATGTCCAGAGGCTTGTCCTTCCCTCCCCCTTGTTCTCAGACCATACATCCTGCTGCTCACTTCCTTTCCTTACTCTGGTTACTCTCCTACCTAGGCTCATCTGTTGATTCCTTCAGTGCCCCTCTTGAAAGCCACGTTTTCCAGGCTCCTTCCCTAGGTAACCTCACCCATACTGTGACCCTTTCCAGAATCAGAGGGGATAGAATGGGGCAGAACATGGGTGCCAACCATGGTCAGAAGATTCATATGCTAAAGCTGACCAAGTCACTTCCCTGCCATGGGGCTATTATCCATGAATGGGGACACTAGCCCTGTCTAGCCTTCTTCCCCAAACTGCCTGTTATGTGAGACGCATGAGAGTGTACATCGAGAAAGGAACATAGAGAGTCTGAAAACTGTGACATACATTTTATACCTTTGCTATAAGAAAGTTGTGACCTTTGCTGTAAGAAATAGAAAACAAATGACAGAGAGATCTAGAAAATCTGATTTTGTCAGAGAAGTCCCTGATAGTCCTTGGGGCTTTGGGCTAGAAGATGTGTGGGAGAGATTCCAGGCCAAGAGAATGTGAGAGTGGGACAGTGTAGGAGTGACAGAGGCTTTTCTGTGAGGCTGGCAGTAACAGGGGATAGCTGAAGAGTTTCTAGGATGTTGCAAAGCTGCAGTTGACTTTCAGGAGAAACTTCTGAAAACAGGGTTTGAGTGTGAAGCAATGAAACAAGTGCCTAGACTTGGAGTTAATGGGGAAAGCCCTTGACCCGGACACTAGGAGAAATCTCATTATCAGGACTAACAGCACGAAGACAACAAGGCTGACTTGGTGCTGAGCTGAGCATTGTGCTAATTTAGGGCTCCTGAAGTATTCCACCACCTAGAAGGAGGACTGGTTGCAGACGGAGAGAGGTTGTGTGCATGGGTCCCATTTATAAGGTCTGGGCTGAGGAATGACCATAGGGGCAGAGCCAGGCCTTCCATCAACACAGTGGCATAACAGTGCCAGCCCAAAGACAGTACCTGGCTATTTTCTCCCTAATCCTCCTTACACACACACACACACACACACACATACACACATACAAATACACACATACAAATACACATATACTCAATTGAAAGAGCTTCACAGAGTAAAAGGAAACCTGGAGACATGAGGGTTTTGGAGAACACAGGGTCAGTTTCAAAACATAGGACATTTACTTTTTTCTTTTTTCTAATTAAAGTTTATTGAGGTGACAATTGTTAGTAAAGTTACATAGGTAAGTATATACAATTCTGTAATATGTCATCTATATATCACATTGTGTGTTCACCACCCAGAGTCAGTTCTTTCCATCACCATATATTTGATCTCCCTTACCCTCATGGGCCACCCTCCTTCCCCCTTTAGACTCTGGTAACCACTAAACTATTGTCTGTGTCTGTGAGTTTTCGTTTCTTCATTTGTTTGTCTTGTTCTTTGTTGTTTTTGGTTTATATACCACATATCAGTGAAATCATATGGTTCTCTGCCTTTTCTGTCTGACTTATTTTGCTTAGCATTATAATCTCAAGATCCATCCATGTTATCTCAAACGGTCCTATTTTATCTTTTCTTATGGCAGAATAAAGAAGATGTGGTATATATACACAATGGCATACTATTCTGCCATAACATAGGACATTTTCAATGTTCACAGTGCTCACTAAGGTACTAGTTCTAAAGATTTTCAGCCTTCTTAGATTCCCTTGAATCTCCGTATGTTGTCATCTGTCTACTACTATGCAGAGCAATCCCCTAGAGGTACTCTAGTTTTTATTAACACTGCTGGATCCTGTATTTTCTCCTCCTGTTTCCATTTGTCTCCTATCTCTCTATTTCCCAACTTTGTTCATGGTTATACTTTTTCTATTTCCCATGTATAGCATTTCAATTTTAGCAACCTGCTTTTTAACCCCTACTCTTTATGTGACCTGAATACCCCCAAAAGATACTGGCTTCCTCAGTGTTCCTGAGAAGTCAGTCCCTCTGTGTCTGCAATCTACCACTTGTGTGTGACCCATAAACCTTTCCAAGGTCCCACTCCATCCTGTGGCAGCAGCCTTAGCTTCTCCTAGAACATGTAAGGTGTGGAATTAATCTTCTCACATTGGAGTATTTATTACGAAAATGTGTTCACTTTTTTAATTTTTATTTTTTTGTATAAAAGAGATAATTAACATATGAAAAAAATAAACTTGATTTTTCCCTTCACTAATGTATTGAAGTCTATGTCAAATGACAGAGATGCAGCAGTGTTGCAAAGCTCACATTTTCATTGTGTTTAGATTCTACTGTGGGAAGATGGACAATAAAATGACAAATACATCGAATTCTCAAGTGATGGTATTTCTGACATTAGGGCAGAAATCAAGTATTTCTAACCTCCGATAGAAATCCTTTTTTGTTTGGTTATGGCATTCTTCACATTGGCAAAGTTGAATGAGGAAGTGAAGGAATTATTGAGACAGAGACTTTTTCTAAGGTTGAGAACATAAGGTGCCCCTATCCTCTGCTTATTCCTTATTCAGGTCTGCTGGCTACTTTTTTATAGAGATATTTTATGTAAACTTGAGCAGAAGGCTAATGCTTCAGCTTAAAAGATATATGTAGAATCACAATAGTGATGTTTGAAGATTGCAGATTCCACAGTGACACAGAACTGGTCGGTGAAAGGATAGGGTGGTCATATCCGTGATAATTTTGAGACTTCCCTTTACATTCTTCCTATGTTCCTGAACTTTAGAAGATAGTAAGATGCTTGGAAAATTAAATATTTTGAGTCTGTTCACCAAAATCGTGTTCTAGGTCTTTTTGTGAAGCAGTCATGCAGGGTAGCTGTAAAGGTCAGGTTAAGGCTTGAGGGACAAGGGTGGGTCATGCTGACCTCTGAACATCTGCCTATTAAAACCAAACGAAAATATTTCTAAAATGATCTAAAGTCCTCAGGGAAAAAAGAGATCGTTTAGAAGTCATTTTATATAAAATACTCAATTTTAAAACCAATAGACACTGAAATAACACTTCTCACACAATCACTCTCTTCATCCCCCAGAAAGTCTCAGTGTAGACACAGACAAGACTGTGAGAGCTGTTCTGCAAATGGAAAAGTCTAGAGCAGGGCGAGGTCTGCTGGCAACACAGTTCAGAAGAGACACCAGAAGGAAAGGCACATTGAGAGAGAGCAAAGGACACAACCCCTTTCTCTTTACGCATGGCAAATCAATTCAGTGTCTTTCATTACCACCTGAAAACCGAATGCACATGTGAACAATAAACTTTAATCTGGTTGACAACAGTTTTTTAAAAAACGCACTGAAAGCAAGTTTCAACAGCCTGACATACTTTATGACACTTATTAAAAAGACACACTTGTAAGTCAATTAACCTGGCCAATGGTACCTTTTAACTTGTTTTCTAAGAGGAAAGGCAGCAACAAAAGGGCAAAGGTTCTATCTAGAAGGTTCTAAGTTGATTTCTTTTCCCGTAAAGGCAGCTAGCCCAGGTTCCAACTAATGTATGTAAGCCTGCAGTTCACCTGCCTCTAACACCTGCAAAGTTCAAAGGGCTTGTGGGAGTCCTTTCTTGGTTTTCACATTTGATCATTCAACGAAGAATTGAGGCCTTACCTGTCAAGAAATAAATGTACAGTAAAATAGGCAAAATGTGGGAGTTAAAATAGAAACATGATGAGCATTATGTGGTTAGTAAACATTTCCTTGATTTGTACTAGAGATATTTGTTATGAGAGAAAAATCAGTCAGTGTACTTCTCTTAATTGTTTTTAAGGACATGATCACCCTCTCTCCCCAGACCACGGAACAACCGACACCTATTAAGTAAGAAAGCAAATAAATAAATAAATAAATAAAGTTGTGTGATCTTTTAAAATTTCTTGTAATTTTTTGTTTTTTATTTTTTAAAATTTTGTGATGCATAAAATGTTAAATATTTACTACCTAGTCTTTACTCTCTAAAAATGATTGTATTAAAAGTATAATTAGCTTAAAAGATCAATTCATTATAATTATTTAAATTCCATGGATCTAGAACAACAAAAATAGTAGTTTCCCCCAAATACTAATAATATTTTAATAGCATACAATTCTTTAACACAAAATCAGGTATATTTTGATCTTCAGAGAGCACTATAATATTTGTTTATTTATTTATTTATTTATTTAGCCTTACAAAATTGAGGACTAGAGTTTCAGTACTTTATTTGCAAATGAGCTTCTTGTTCTTGACTTCTGATATATTCTCATTCTTCTCATTAAGCCTTAAGGAATTGAGATTGGAAAGATTCTGGCAGAGGAAACAGCTTATTCTTACAGAGATTAAAAACAAGGGGAATATTGACCTACTTACTTAATAGTTGAGGCTTAACAAACGATAAGGACAATAGTTTAGTGGTTACCAGAGGGCAAGAGGGTTGGGGGAGGGAGATCAGGGTAAGGGGGATCAAATATATGGTAATGGAAGGAGAACTGACTCTGGATGGTGAGCACACAGTGGGATTTATAGATGTTGTAATACAGAATTGTACACCTGAAATCTATGTAATTTCACTAACAATTGTCACCCCAATAAATAAATAAAAAAACACAGGATGAGGAAAAGTCCAAATAATTTAGAATTTGCAGAAAAATTGGTTCCCAGCTCCTCAAGATCCTGAGTCTCAGACTCACAAACTGATGTCAAAATGCATTCTTCTTGATTGAGGTCATTTGTCTATAAATCTGGACCCCCAACCACATTTACATCTGAATTTAGGATATAAAACAATGTAGCTGCACTCACATTTGTTTTTCCACGTGACTTTTTGTAAACTATAATTGAAGTCCTAATAATGTAAGATTTTGTGGCAAAATCAGTTTCCTGTAGGAAACTGATTTTAACCCTGAGGGGAGGCCAACGTTAAATACCTTCATTGGCAGCCTAATGTTTATATTCAGCCCAGTCACTAAAGGATGTTTCCCTTTTCTCTCCTCCCACCTCGCATTAGCAAAATAGAGGAGTTGTTGCTGGGTCAAGCAAGGTTTCAATTATAAATTAGTTTTACTTTTCTGCATATAGAAATACATTTTTGTAGACTTCAAGTCATTATGAAAGAAAAAAAAGCAATTTTCATAATTTTTTCTATTGAAATGTGTATTTTTAACCATTGTTAGGGGATCTCCATTTCTAAGTTTCCTGCCGAAGCCATAAAGGAAAAGACTGACAGATACAAATAGAAACTTGAGAATGGAGACACTCAAAACAAAGTTCAATAACAAATGACAGATTTGGGGAAAATGCATGTACCCATTTTAATAGGTAAATGAAGTATATCCCTAATATGCAAAGAGCTCATACAAATACATTAAAAAAGGAAAAACTCAAGGAATGACAACCAATAATATGAAGAGGTATTTCAAACAATAAATAAATACAAAAGTGCATTAAATATATGGCTAAGATACAAAGCAAAAATAATAAGATAACGTAAAATCTATTAGATTGCCAAAAATTAAAAGAACAATAATGTTTCACTATATCAAATAAACATCTTCTACAACATTATTTTCAGGACAGTAATTTGTCAAGTCATTTTGAAAGCTATTTGTGTTGTCTATAAGAATCTTAAATACATGTAAAAATCGGTTATATAATTTTACTTTCAGATGCCTATCTTATATAGATATTTATATAAATGGACAAGAATGTTCAATTCTGCATTCTTTGAAGTAATGCATAATTGAATACAACTTATGTTTCCGTCATCACAGGGAAGGAAAGCTGCATTATTGCATGCCCCCAGTGGAGAATGATCTAGAGACACTTAACAAAAGGAAGCGAGTTTCCTGTGTGACAGTGAAAGATTTTCATTACATTCTGACATTTCTGAAAATTGAAAAGACAATTTTATCAACAGTATGAATAATATGCACTATTTCTTATAGAAAAACATAGGTGAAAAAACCCACCTGAAAAGCTACAGACGGCACCCCTAATATCTATCACTTCAAATAACCAGAGTATAAATTGCGATTTACTCAGGGCGGTGGGGGATTACATTTTGTCTATTGTTTGAGTGCTTCACTGAGTCCATACTGTATTTATATTTTTAAAAATACTATTAAAATTTTCTTTTTTCAGGGATGTGAAAGCTACTGTGAAAATATAAGTAACTAACTCTACTGTTGTTAAATCCAAATACCTCCTTTTAAAATTGTTTTTGTAATTCTAGCATGACAAAGCTCTATCTAATCAGCACTCTCCAGTGCTCAGATATTATATAGTCAGCTGCTAGTATATCTCTCATTATTTTTGCTTGTAGAAAAGATGATACCTGAAGATGAAAAGGAAAAAGAAAAGTAATCCAGCTCTTAGAGCACTATATGTTTCAGAACATCATTATCAATAACTGAAATATAAACTGAACAGAAGTCTCTCCAACTCTACGAGCATCTCACCATTTTCCAACAGACATTCTGAAGGCCATGCTATCATAGACACAAAATGTAAATGCGTAAAGGAATCTGGGCAGAGAAACTCAGTGAAGGACACAGTGAAGTGCTGTGTCCTGAAATCTTTAGAGATGGACGTACAAGTGTGCATAAAAAATAAATTATAAATAGGGACAAACATCGCACGACAGAAAAATTGGAAGAGAATGAACATTCCGTAATATTGCAGTGAAATTTTGTTCAAGTATCTTATGTATTTTTGTAAAAATATCAGGTGTTTCATTGAACAGTGATAGTGATACCGCATTTGTGTTGTTGACTAACTCAGAGACAGCAGCATGAAATAATTCTTATAGTTGCTAATAGATAAATGTTAGTGTGCTATTACAAAAGAAGAGTTTACATACACTTCTTCATGATATTAAGTTAGACATCTTTTCAAAGAGTTGTAGACAAGTTAAAAAAGTAAAGCACCTACTATTGAAGCTGCTGCTTTAAAGAAGAAGACAGAAAATCAAAACATAGTACAGGAGAGTAAGGTTGAAACTACAGAAATACTGGATAGAATAGAGTGATGTCTTTGGAATATATATATATTTTTTAAATCTACAGAATTTCTTAACAGAATTATGCAGAAACGAAGTGTCCACAGTTGTAGATAACATACATGCCCTACAGAAATTCCTGAATAATGAAAACCAAGTTTTGAATCAGATGATGAATGAACTCTTTTTCCCCCTCCGAATGTTTACTTAAAACCACAGAAGAAAATAAATTGGAAATGTTTACTTTAAAATGGAAAGAATTCTGTTGTCAGTCAGTTCGTGCTGCTGCATGTATTCAGATCAGAAGGCCAAAAAAAAAGTCTGTGAGCTGGGGGCACCAGTAGAGTATTTAACTAAACTGAAAAAGAAAGTACCTATTCGAACTTTTTGTGAGGACAGGCTTCGGAAGTGGTGCCGCCTACAAACCTTATTAGCATTACGGGGCCCAGGCCACCACTATTTAAGTCTTGCTGTGCAACACCAACAAGAGCTCATCTTTACTGACATGCTCTGTGTTTCTTATTAGGTTTTGGTTCCTCTAACTTCCACATAAAATAAATTGCTGTCTATGCAGAAATATACAAATCACATACACGCACACACGCACACATGCAAAAGACAGAGAAATTTGTCTTGATTGTAACCAGACTAGTAAGAGTCTAATAAGTTTTCAGAATAGCATAATGATAAAATGAAGCATCCAAAGCAGCCCGAACTTCTAACTTCCCTAGCTCAGAAAAGAAGGCTGTATGTAAAATGTACGGGATGGAAAGTTGAATTGATTATTTCCTCTAAGATCTCTGTAAGTTTTCCTTTTCTTTCCTTTTTTCCCCTTGCTTCTCCCCCCCACCCCCACACACACACTTAAATAAGGGCTTTCTGCATCTTCTGGCAGTATTGTGTATCACAAGTCCCTAAAGTGTGGATGGCATTGTTTTTACTGTATTGATGAGAGCTGAATCAGGAGCCCTTTACTGTTCTGAAGCTTGTGTTTCCCCCATGCCTGTGGGATGTCCCTGGCTACCCTCTGTTGCTGATGGGCTGTGCCTTCCTGCCACAAAGATGCTGAAATAGCATGTTTTGTGAGATCATCTAATGACCAGAGCCAACTAGTGGGCTCTGAATCACTTTGGAAGAGCAGGGGTGACTCTCTATGACAGTCTATCCATACATAGTAATTTAAATGCATAAAGAAATGAATTTGTACACTTATTTAAATGCTTGTATGTGATTCTCAACACTAACTTGCCAAATGCTAAATAAGCATGAAGTGATTGGAACCTCTGAACTCTGGGAACAGGAAAATCAGGGACCACACAGTTTCTAAAGCACTTCAACTAAATTTATAGCTGGAAAAAAATAAGTGAGGATGTCATTCAGAACCAAACAGAGTCACTGAAGAAGAATGGTTGGATAAGGCCTGAAGCAGGTGTGGAGAAAAATGACAGCCCTGATTTCTAACTTCTAAGCTTAGAGAGCCTTTCTTCCCTTATAAACATGAAACAGCTCACCAGGTGGATTTTCTAAGCCCTAGTTTAAGGGGGGAAACAACCACAAACAAATAGCACCAAACATTTCTGACAAATGGATGGCTGTAGTGCCTGAGGTACATAGGAAGGAAAAGGAAGGATAAAAATGGACCCAAAAGTAGAAAGGGACCCAAAATGAATAATGAAGAATGAAAGCAATCTGAAAAGAACACCTGCTAGACTGACAACAGAAGAGGAACAGGAGAGTAAAGTAAGATAAATGCTCATCTTGGAGATATGTAAGATCGAAGGAAGGAAAAAGGAGGCAAGTATGAGCCAGATATAAATGAATTACACAGTAGCAGGCTTGTTTCAACACACGCTTGAATCAATGCTATGCAAAGATCTATGATAACAGCCACACCGTTTTGTCGATGCTCAAAATAAGCAAGAGTAATCAGGAGGAGTGATGGTAAGGCCTAGAAGATGGGTCCATCTGTCTTTTCCTTTTCCAGTCCTCTGGTTATTATTATTACAGTAGAACTGTCACTATTCTAAGTCCACAGACGTAAGTCATTCTGTATAGCTGAGTTTCCTGATAAGTGAAGCCTTGCCAATTTGAGTTTTTATGTTTAATCTTTAAACTGAATCTTTTGTTTTAATAGATGACAAACTACTTCATTGTTATTTATGTTCATCACTTTTTTGGGGGCACTGGCCAAACTAGACCTCAATGGCTAATATGCAGGTCTGTTTTAGATACTTACTAAATCATTGTAGATTCTGTGCCTTTTTATTTTATCTTTCATTCATGGTTGACTCAAACTCATCTGTTCTAATTATGATTTTTTTAGCCACTCTACTTATCTTAGGTCTCTTTGTACTTTTAGCTTCAAGAGCTCTTATCAGCCCTTAATTATATGATATATTGTTATTTTTGTTTCTTTGCTAAGCCTTACCTCTCTCAATAGATTGTTGCATTTTTGAGGATAGAGATCAGCAGTTCCTGGACTTGCACAAAGGAATTTAGCAATCATCTAACAAAACCAGATTGTTTTACAAATGAGACAAATGGGCTCACTGAGGTGTTTAATTTGCTGAATGCCACATAGCTAATTAGGGGCAGATCAGAAACTAGTATACAGGTATTCTGAAACATTTCCTAGTGGGAAGTTTCTGCTTTAAAATATTAGTTCATATCCTGCAACTTTTCTGTTTTGCTTCAGAAGGAAGGTAGTATGAAGTACAGGAATGATATTCAGTGTGGGGCCTTCATTGTCCCTACCTGTAAGACGTAGACTATATATGGTACATAACTCATGAGATTTACGATGTATGTACCATGAGTTTAGTTTGAGCCTAATATGTGTGCACCTTTAGAGTTCTCTAGAGGACTGGAGAGGGACACAGTTGCTGAGAAGGAGTGGGAATTTGTTTCCATTTGAGCACTAGTAAAGACTCATCTTAGGAAGGCAAAGGTGGGGCCTTCTAGACTCATCTTAGGAAGGCAAAGGTGGGGCCTTCTAGAGACCTCCAGGATTTTCAAGAGGAGACATGCTCTGCAAATTATTTTACACCTACCACTCTGCTATACTCGATTCCATGTCCCATTGACTCATGTCTGAATTATAAGACAGGGCTAAACAGTGAGATAAAACTTAAAGTTCTGTTTGAAGTCATCCTGAGGAGGGAACATGGACAGATTCCAGCTCCATGTCCACTGTGATGGCGGTGGGGCCCCAGCTGCTCTGCAGGTGTTGCACACTCAGCCTTGGGCATCCGTGTTCCCTGTGCTGACGTCAGTGGCATTATCACCCTTGACAGGGGCATCATTTCAATCAGTAGAGGCATCGGCGGCCTTAGTGCAGATCCCATCACTTCCCACTGCCCATTCATTCTTCTGATATCAATTGAGCATCCTCCACAGCCTTGCATTTGCAAGATGTTGCCGATGACTTCTGCCTCCTTATTTACAGTATTGGTGGGGAGGGGGAGTAGAGCCAAACAAACAGTTGATAATAGGGCAATGTAGGTGATGGTAGTGGATGAATAGGCTGATATGGGACCACATAGGAGACCTATGTTACACAGGCCTGGGGGTGGGCAGTGAGGGCAGCTTTCTGGAGTAATTTAGTTTAATGTGAAGCCAAGGGACAGTGGGATACAATCTATAGGGCAGGTTCTGCTAGATGGAGGAAAAAATTGTCCAGTGGTACAAAATGAAGGGAGAACACAGCATCTGTAGTCAACTTAAGGAAGTTTAGCATGGCCAGCAAACGGACTGTGTGGAGGGGCATGATGAGAGGTAAGACAGGATGGGCAGGCAGGGGCAACACATTCGAACTCTATTTTCAGAAAAAAAACACACAAAAACAAAAACAGGGCACACTAAAGGGCTTTAGGAAAAAGCATGGCATAATCAGATGTGTGATTTAAAAAAAAATTAAGAGTAATGTCATGTGGATAAAATAGACTTGAAAACTACCTATTGGGGTCTGTTGTAGTCATCAAGTTGAGAGATGCCCATTTAGAAGCTGTTGCTTTGGTTCAGAACATAGAAAATGATGACTTGGGGCAGAATTGCGGTGATGATATTTGGGGAAATAATTATGATATGGATATATTTTAAAGTCACAGTTGGTAATATTGGCTGATCTGTTGGATGGAGGGTGTGAGGGGAAGCTAGGAGTCAAAGAAGATGCTGAAGATGGGAATCAACCTCTTGGATAAGGTTATTGAGAGGATAAGAGGTAGAATGATGGATCAATCGTATAAACCAGATCAGGAAGAAAGTAATGACAGCAGGGAGTCTGGTGGGGAAAAAAAGGGAGGGGGAGGTTTAAGGAGTCAGAGTCTTAAGGTGAAGAGATGGTCAGAAGTAATTAGAGGAGGAAACTGAGATGGCAGATGGTTGTCACCAGCAGGTCACAGCCAGAGCCTGAGGAGGCAAAGTGAGATGATGGGAAAGGGGCGAGATACAAGCCCAGAAGACGGGGCATGTCAGCAGATGTTGGTCACTCATCAAGAATTGTCAAAAGTAATTGGGAGTATAATTTGAGGGAGGAAATTCGAAGTTCTGCTTGTGGTGGAGTCAGAGGACATTGATTCTTTTTATCATTGCCTTATGTTAACCCTCTTCTAGAATGGCCCATGGAGCACAGTTATCCATAAGTAAATTTTCTGGTACAAGTGATCAATAACTGTTAGCCTCTCTCCTCCCTCCCCACTCTTCATCCCACAAAGTGAAGTTCAAGGCTAAGAATTCAATAGGTAGTCAATAGAACATTTTTATATGCCATTGATTGGTTGATTCAGAGACAGAAATGAATTTGTATTTCTATGGCTTGAAAAAATGATGTATTTCCTCAGCCTGCTATTTTAGTTGGTTATTTAGTGTCAAAGTAGTTTGATGATTTTGTTATACCTTTTAGGGAATTACACTTTTGGGGTAGGTTAAAAACAGTCTTACTAAGATACGAAAAGCTGAATGGATCTTGATTTTTCATTTGGAGGTTTCCATGTCAAAAGTGTCTGTGTCTGCAGATTGAATGACAAGACCACTGCAACAGAAGCTAACTCAGACTTCCATTACTTCTTAAGTAATACAGAATAACTCAAAAATAATTTAATACAAAGCACAAAACGGGAAAAACTCTAAGTCATGTTATAAGATTCTATGAAGGAAAAGAAATGCAAAACACATCCATGTATGCACACACATCCTTTGTAAAATGCATACAAAGAAAAAAAAACAAACCCAAAACCCTGTAAAAGTAACTCCAATCTCAAATGCTCTTGAGGATTTCAGCAAAGATAGCATCCGTTTTCATCTTTGATCTTAATGTCAGATTTACCAAGAGTGGGAGTTGACCCCAGCCATAGACTCTGAGGGGTTGTTCAACACTGTTTTTTGTTGTTGTTTGTTTGTTTTCTGTGTCTGGCTCTTTCACTTCTGGGTCCTTCAATGAAGTCTGCTGTGCTGGGACATTTTAGGACATGTCTTCCAATAGAGAAGTTAGTGAGGAGTAGATGATGACCAACTAATTAAATTCCTCGCGGCAGCAAGAATGTCAATGTCTCCAAAGACCAGGGAAGGATGATGATAGTTAATATTTGGTAAATTATCTCTCAGGCACAGATCTAGGTTTGTATTCAGTCCTCACAACAACAGAAATAACAGATAGGCAGTATTATCCTCTCCATTATACAGATAAAGTCCTGAGGCACAGAGTTGGTAAATCCCTTCCCCAAAGTCTCGTAACCAGAATGGGGTAGAGCCGGAGTTAGCACCCAGATTGTCAGCCTCTAGAGCCAGAGTACTCTCCGAAAAGAACATCTATCATGTAAGAAGGCACTACCCTAACTTGGATATGTTTGAAGTATGGGTTCTTCAAGCCCCAATTATTTCTAAGTGGACTAATGACAGAGATACTTATTATAAGACTCAATTGTCAGATTCAAACTCAGTCACTCTGATGATCCCCAAGGCACGAAAGGCATTGGATCTGACATTCCAGAATTCATAATCTAGTTCTGGAAGTTTCAGATCTCAGTGGCTAAGAGCACAGACTTTGACGTAAATCACATATGCTATTGAACTCACGGATCTAATACCATCAGCCTGTGTTGGCACCATTTTTTCTTCTTATTAAGCCCAAATTCCTTCTCCTTAAACCAGCTTTAGCAATACCACAAAATGTTAACGCAAGATTAAATGAGATGATGTATATAGGACATTTTACATAACATCCGCCTTTGATAAACTATAGCTATTATTATCACTGCTTTTGTATTATTTACACTTCTAGAAATATAAGCAGCATTACAAGGCCTTCTATGATAAATTCCAAGTGAGTGGTATGTACAGTACATGGTCTAGAAAGCCAAGCTCTAATCTTCTCTCTTCCACAAAGTTCTCCCTGAGGGAGTACATGGTACAATTTTAAGACATGCTTGTAAAGGGTGAATGGATTGAACACTCTTCATCTGAAATGATTTTCCCACCTCTGAACTTGTATCTATTTAATGCCCTTAGTGTCTTGTTTTTTTTTTTTTTTTTTTTTAGGCCTGAGAGTCATATTGTGCTTTGTAACATTTTCTAGAAGGTATTGTAATCTCTCAATACTTTTTAACCATTCACATATTTAGGTCCTGTCTTCAAATGATTTATTAGTTCTCAAGGGAAGGGACTGTGTTCTTTTCATATTTGGATATTTTACAATATCTAGTATGTGGCACTGCACATTGTAAGCATGAAAAAATATATTTGTTACTTTTGATTCTGTTTAATTAATTTGCCTGGGTTTGATTTTATAATAGATCTAGGAAGATTTTTATAGGCAGATAATGCCTTCTGTTCTTCTGTGAGTATAATTACACAGTCCCATCATATTTTTCCCACCGGAGATTTAGAAGGAGTGAATTGTTCTAGAATTGAACAAACTGGCCCTTCGAAAAGACAGGCACTATTTAAGACAGATGATTACTTATTATTAAAAGAAAAAATACTCAGAAAAATGTAACATTTAAAAATCTTTACTTGTTATCTAAAATAGTCTAAGATATTAAGGATAACAGTTTTGAAGCCTTTTAAAAACTTCTCACATAACATCATTGGTAGACATAAATAACTTATGCTTTGTTCACTGTTCCATCTTTGAAATAGACTGTTCTGGAAGAAGAAGGACATCATTGTGTCCACATATTGAATGGAGAAGTCTTGAGGCTCTGTCTACATAAGGAAGAAAATCAGTGACAGAAATTACCCAGCAAGATAACAGTGCAGGCTGCTCATCTCTATCAGTTAAGCCCAAATAAGCTTAGTTTTATTTGATTGTTTTTATTACTGGCATTGTTTTGGCATTACCAATCACTTAACATAGTATCCTCCTTTGTCAGTGTTTATAATAATAATCCTGTTCAAGCCATTGAGATGGAGGGGAGTAGAGAGTGGATACAGGAGACATGGAACCTGGAGCTGAGTTTGCAGTCAAATTGAGTAGGTGACTTTGAGGACAGAACCATATGTGCCTATGATTGATGAGGAAACAGTGCTGGTGTGAATTATGCAGGCAGTGGTTTGTGGGGAATATCTACTTGGAGCAGCTAAGACATGAACTGAGCTTCATTTAAATGACTTGTCAATTCGTTTGACTAATTTCATTACTTGATTTGTCAGAAGACACCAAAATCAAACAGACCAGACCAAAAAGATTGCTCCATTTCCTATCTGGTCCATGAACAGAGCTTTTACCATTTAGTTGCTATTAAAACAGTCTACAACAAATTGGATGGAAGGGAAATTTTAATTCTTTACCCAATTTATCTAAACTACATAGACACTTAGCTTTCAGAGTAATGGTTTCTTAGTCTATTCCATTAATTCCAAAGGGTGCCGAACTGTTTCAGGATGAAATTGGGGAAAAGTTGGGCTGCTTTTGAGAATTTTATATTGTTCCCATAAACAAGGTGCACAAGAGGGACTGAACCCCACTGGTGACTGGTGATATTAAGGATATCTACTGAAGGTCCATGCGACTGAAGGTGCTTTATTTCAAGTGTGCTGGAATCTTTGCATCACATAGTCATACCAGGAAGGGTTAAGATATCCTATCCCTGCTCTCTCTTAATAAGGAAAGTTATCCAAAAATTAGGGTTTTGAAAGGGAACAAAATGTTCGTTGTAGGATGTTCACACACACCAAAGAAAAGGGAAAATATATTTTACTTAAAATAAGTCTGTGTGTTTTTAAGAGTGTTGTCAAAAGACAAGTAAGTTTTAATGAGCCCTTACCCTAGGTTGATCCCAAGACACTAACTGTGGCTCTAAGGGTAGATTCCTGTGCTTGCGTTAGATACCCAGCGAGGGAGGGAAGCAACTTGCCAAGAGTCTCCATTGCTAGTTAGTATTAGAGCTGAAATTTGGACCTAACTGACCCATACTATTTTTATGATGAGACACTCTTTATATTTCTCAAGTTACTTACAGTGAAAGTCAGGAGGTTAAAACGCAACCAAAATATAAACACAGTAAATCATGGCACTTGTTATAGTCTGTTGAAGAGCAAGAGAAGAAATCTGATGCTGTGTTGCTTTAGAAAGTTTGAGACCAAGGCTTAGATTTTGAAACTCATATCTTACAGTAGGCCAGAATGCCAGAAAATATAATTATTTCACTCCTTCTTCTTCTTTTTGGCACATTTATATTAACAATTGTAGAATTTATTGTACATACCATAAGTGCTTTGCCATCAAGTGGATTACCAATGGGAATTTGGAAACTGGAATCAGCATTTTGTCCTTTCTCCATAGAGATTGCATTAAAATGAGTAAGCACATCCTGTTTTCTTCTTTCTCTGCATCCTGTCTTAGCAACATAAATACTAATTGGTTGCTATGGTGACTCAAGCTTGTAACTAAAACTGATATATCTAGGTAACAGTATCTGAAGATGGGAATGACAAATGCTTAAACTCTGGGGTTTTGTAGGGAGATGGTCCTCAAGTACTAAAACTGGCAAATGTGGCCTCAACTCCAAAAGATTGGTAAATTTGTTAATTTTATCCTCATCATTTCTGACTACATCAATTCATCTACCCACAGAGGCTGGATTGCCTTCATATAAGTTGGTCTCCGAAGTTGACAACTTCCATAAACTTGCAGTCAATGAGAAATACCAGTTATGGGCAGAATTTAGCACTTAATACACTTTTTATTTTATTACTGAAAAGGTTCAGCAGCACTAAGATGATTTAAGCCATCAGTGTGATGCAGTGGAAACAGCCTAGTAAAATCATAGTCTGTGCCTCTTCTCCATGACTCACGGGTTTATTAAGAAATCTCATCCTTAGGGCCCAAAGAATGAATAACATTCTTACAAGTCAAGACCCTTGTGCTTTAATCGGTGGCTGCCACCAATCAGCTGCATGATGCGTCATGCAACTTTCCAGGTCTCTGCTTCCTCATTTATGAAGGGGATGATAACCAGGCCTCTCTCTCAGGGCTGTTGTGGGGATTAAGGATTGAATTATTCTAAAGCACTTTGCAAATACAAGTGTTATATAAATGCTAAATACTAACGTATGGCTTTGATTTCATTTGCTCTTCACAGTTGAAAGTTATAGGGAAAGCTCAATAGTTATAAGGGTTCAGAGAATTCTTCTTTGTAAAAAGAAATATATACATGTGCACATAGATATAACTATACTTGTATTTGTCTATCTATTGGTATAGAGGATCTCATATTTGCTTGTTTGATCATCAGGATGTTGAGTGCACTTTTTTCTGTTGTACTGGAATTGACAAGTGGCTTCAAGAGGACTGATAGTCATTGTTTAACAATATGAGGTTGGAAACTTTTCTAGGTCTTGTTTAGCAGCAGAACAAGCTCAGCTACCCCCATCATACTTCCTCCCCTCTCTTCCCTCAGCCTGTGAGAGAGAAGGCATGGGGGTTATTGACATTGTAAGGAAGAGAGTGCAGTGATTCTTCTGTTTCTCCCTTAAGTCAAGGGATATGGGGAAAACATGTATCTGCCCCCCTCTAATGAAATATGGTACCCAAGGGCTCAATGGGAATCATTTGCAATGGCACATAGCAGGAAGAGGAGACTTCCCTTTCCTTTTAGCTTTATGGACATATGTGTGAGCTGGGTCTTTTGTGACTATTTAAACAGGAAAAATAGAATTGGGGAAGACAGACTGGAGAGAAGGGACCTTACTGAACAATCTCTAGTCCTACTATTTGGTTTGGCAAAGGTGTTTGAATTTCCCTTGGCTAAAGTGGAATGGAAGGCAGTCATGTTTGAGCCATTTTGCCAGTACGTGACTTAAAAGAGCTGACCACTGAGCACTGGGATTCCAGCAGCAAGAAGCTGTTGGGTAGACTTAAGGGCCTGGAACAGATGAGGTCCGGTGTAAAACCACCATCATGTTGGAACGTCCACAGCTAGGACCTATACAGTGAGAAGCTCTCGTAGGATCCTCCATAGATAAATCAGGATACACACTACAGAGCACAAGAAACAAACATCCATAAATACTATGAAAAATAACTGGGATATGTTAGATAAAACAAGGGATGGTCAAAATGATATTGCTGTAGAGTGAGAGATGAATTGGAAACTGCATGAACTGTATCCAGCAAGGAAACCGATGTCATGAATCATTAAATCCGATATTTAGTTTTGTTTTTTTTATTACTACTACAATGGAATGAATATTTTGAACATGGTTCTGACTAATTATTTAGACTGGCACTTTCATCTCTTAATGTTTAACTGCTTGATAATCTTCATTATATCACTGAGCAATAAAATGACCAGTGGCATACAAATAATTTTGTTTTTATAAAGTGGTCATGATAAATGCTTAGTATGTGACAGATACTACATTAAGACCTTCACATAGACTTCATTATTTAATGTCCACAAAAATCACATGGGGCTGATACTATTATTCCCATGTCATAAAGGAGGAAACTGAGGCCCAGAAAATTTAAGTGATCCATTAATATTGCAGTGGTAAGTGTGATACATTCACTTGTTTTGTTGTCTAGTGGAACAGACCTTTTTGAATCCCATTGTTTAAGAGCAGATCATTAAAATAGAAACATTATTTTGCTTTTTCCTAAATCGTATGTCTTTGGACCTTGCTCACGATGTAAAGAAGAAAGACGGCTCGTCTCTCTTCTTTAATCCTGAGGCATCTGGTGCTACTCATTAAAATAAAAATCACACATCAAGGCAGATTGAGACCACTATCAATTTGTGATCATGGAACCTCATCTAGGCCCTCAATGCTGCCAAAAAAGCCTATTATGACATTTTAAAATGACTTGAATTCTTTAAAAAGTAACTTTTTTATAATAACAGAATAAAATAGCTTTTAAAGTTCTTCAAAGCCTTTTCTCCCCCCCAGCACTTGAGACATCTCATCCAATCTGTTTGCCAAAGGAGTATCCAGTTTCCAAATGTGCTGTTTTCTCTTTATATCATTATGAGGGATTTTGAGCAGGGTTCTTCAGGAGGGATAGGTGTAAAGAACTGGGGAAAAGCTATCTAGCATCCCTCCTTCTATGACTGGTGTCATTCTTTCAACTTTTATGCCACATAACAATTGTGGGTGATCCTAAATCCACAGCTTTAATTTATTCTACAGATAAAGAGAGAGAAAATATTGATTTGGTTTTTAACAGTCTAAAATAGTGCATGTTAACAGTAGAGCATAGAACAAAAACATGTACAAGAAAATAAAATTTACCTCCATAAACCATTTAGGTAACCAAGTTTAGACAAACTATGTAGGCCCCTTTACTACAGGCCTTTCCAGGGCATTTAAAATGCTAATGTGAAAATAGGTGAGATGATGTTATAGAAATGGCGGCATCAGGTGAACCTCTTGAAATCTCCCCAGGGATTTATAACAAATTAAACACGTATAATTCCACAAAGGACTCTCTGCACAGCAGACAGGCAAGACTAAGAGATGCACAATTGAAATCATCTAAAGGTGGGCAAATTGGGTGATTGGGGGAGGAGGGAATGGGGAAGTGCAGAGACACAGGCCACTTGGACGCAGACTAGAGCTACAAACTCCCTGCATTGTGGAGCTACCACAGTCAGGGGAGAGGGAAGAACTCGGACAGCTAGCACTCCCCTTATGGCCCACAGTCCCACTTGAGGAATTAGCATATTACACAGCTGAACCCAATGCTCACAGCAGAGACCTTGGAGCAAAGACTGAGGGAAGAAGGATGGAAACGGCAGTTTAAGCCTTCACTGCCAAGCAAAGGATGGAAGGCATAGGCGAGGGGACTAGCTGATCCCTCCTCACCATCCCAGAGTTTGCCACTAACCCCCCACCAGCCCAGTGATAGGAGCAGAACAATAGCAGTGTCAGATGGAAAGAACAGAATATTCACCATTCTAAGAACTGCGGCGTCATGACCCAACTATTTCCCATACACTCGTGGCCCAGCTAGTCCTGGTGAAGGGAGGGGAGCCTTGGGTGCAGGATGGGCTAGGCTGGTGGTCACCACCATTGCTCACAGCCACCTCTCACAACCCACCCTGCCCTTGCCCCCACCTATCTGGGCAGATCCCTACAGGGGTAGACATCCTCAGAAACACACAGGCTCTGAATCTGTTGCAGAAGAGCTTTGGGACTCAGAAGCTCTCCATATTCCCCCATGGAGGCGGTGCCATCAGACCCAGGAGACTTGCTCACAGAGGAGAAGCCCACCTTCCAAGAAATCCACCCATTGTGTGAGAAGCCGGAACAGTGCAGAGAAAATATAATACTACAGTGTGAGACAGAATAAAAGCTGCAGTTGGAGAGAAAATAAAGCATTCTACCAACACCCACTGGAAAGCAAAATAAAGACCTCTTCCTACCAACCTGTTGCAGAACCCACTCCTGTAGATGTCTAGGAAGAGAAATAACAATTGATTAATTGCCATAAATAACCAAGGTAACAAGGCATCTCAGAAATAAAATGAAAAGTCTCCAGAAAATGAACTTAAAGACATGGAAATATGTGACTTAAATGACAGAGAATTGAAGATTGCAGTTCTGAAAAAACTCAACGAGATGTAAGAAAATACAGGCAGGCAGTTTAATGAACTCAGAAACACAATCAAAGAACAAAATGAAAATTTTACCAAGGAGATTGAAATTTAAAAACAGAACCAAATAGAATTTCTGGAGATTAAGAATTCAATAAAAGAAATGAAGAATGAAATTGCCAGTTTAGGTAGTAGAGCTGACCAGATGGGGGAAAGAATCAGTGACATTGAAGACAGAAACCTGGAAATGACACAGATGGAAGAAGAGAGAGATTTGAGAGTTAAAAGAAATGAAAGAACTCTACAAGAACTTTCTGACTCCATCAGAAAGAACAATATAAGAATAATGGGCATACCAGAAGGGGAAGAAAGAGAGAAGGGAACAGAGAGTATATTCAAACAAATAGTCGATCAGAACTTCCCGAATTTGTGGAAAGATCTAGATCTTCAAATCCAAGAAGTAAATAAAATACCTAATTACCTCAATCCCAACAGGCCTTCTCCAAGGCACATTGTAGTGAAGCTGTGAAAAATTAACGACAAAGACAGAGTCCTCAAGGCAGCCAGGGAAAAGACGACGGTAACCTACAAAGGAAAACCCATTACATTATCATCAGATTTTCAGCAGAAGCTCTACAAGCCAGGAGGGAGTGGAACCAAATATTCAAACTATTGAAAGAGAGAAATTATGAGCCAAGACTAATACATCCAGGAAAGATCTCCTTTAGATATGAAGGAGGAATAAAGACCTTTCCATACATACGGAAGCTGAGGGAATTTTCTAATACACGACCTGCACTACAAGAAATACTGAAGGAGGCTATTTGACCTGAAACAAAAAAGCAAAAGAATACAAAACCATGAGCAGTATTATGAACAGACAGACAAAAGAAGGAAATAGCAACCCCTACACCAAATAAGACACTATGCATTTAATCATAACATACAGGGAAAAGAAGAAGAGGAAGAGGAAGAGGAAGAAGACTTAAAAAAAAGAAGAGGAAATAAAACAACTTGCTACTGCAGCACAGAAATCAACTCACAACATAAATAAGGATAATTTGTGACAACAAAAACATAAAAGGGGAGAGAGTAAAGCTCTGAACCAGCACAAGAGAATGGAGAAAGTAAGCGTGCTGAAGAAAATGGAATACTCTAAATATGAAACTTTATTTTACATAAACTTAATGGTAACCACTCAAAAAAAATCCACAACTGAAATATATAACATGAAAAAAGAAGAAACAGAGGGAAAAATCGTAGAATAGCACCACACTGAAATAATACAAAGCAACAAAAAGGCAGAGAAACAATGGAGATACAGTCTTACCAGTAAACCAAGATAAAATGATAGGAAATCCTCATATATCAATAATCACCCTAAATGTGAATGGACTGAACTCACCATTTAATAGGCACAGAATGGCAGATTGGATAAAGCAAAGCAAAACAAACAAACAAACAACTAAACCCAACCATATGCTGCTTCCAAGAGACACATCACAGCTACAAAGACAAATAATAGACTCAAAGTGAAAAGGTGGAAATTGATACCCCAAGCATATGGTGTCCAGAGAAAATCAGGTGTATCCATACTGATATCAGATGAAACAGCCTTCAGGATTAAAAAAAATAACGAGACAAAGATGGACATTTCATAATAATAAAGGGGACTATACAACAAGAAGTCTTAAGAGTCATCAATATGTATGCCCCCAATCAGGGAGCACCGAAATATACCAAGCAACTGCTAACAGAACTAAAGGGAGAAATTGACCAAAACACAATAGTAGGGAATCTAAATACCTCATTGATAGCTATGGATAGATCATTCGAACAGAAAATAAATAAAAAAATATCAGCCCTAAATGACACATTAGATGGATGGACATAATTGACATTTATAGAGCACTTCATCCTAGAACATCAGACTATACATTCTTTTCTAGTATACATGGAACAGCCTCAAGAATAGACCATATATTGGGAAATAAAACTAGCCTCAGCAAATTTAAGAAGATTGAAATCATACCAAGCATATTCTCTGATAACAAGACTTTGAAATTGGATATCCACTGCAAAAAGAAAGCAGGAAAACCCACAAGTATATGGAGATTAAAGAACATACTTTTAAAGAATGACTGGGTCAAAGAAGAAAAAAGAGGAGAGATCAAAAAAATGCGTAGAAACAAATGAGAATGGAAATACATCCTACAAAAATATTTGAGATGCAGCAAAAGCAGTTCTAAGAGAGAAATTTATATTATTACAGGCCTGTCTCAAGAAAGAAAAAAATATCCCAGATAGATAACTTCACATTACACCTTAAAGAACTAAAAAAAAAAAAAAAAAAAAAAAGAACAAATGAAACCCAAAGTCAGCAGAAGGAAAGACATAATAAAAATCAGAGCAGAACTAAATGAAATAGAGAACAAAAAGAAAATAGAAAGAAATAATGCAACGAAGAGCTGGTTCTTTGCAAAGATTAATAAAATTGACAAACCCTTGGCTAGACTCACTAAAATAAAAAAAGACACAAACAAAATCAGAAATGAAAGAGGGAACGTTATCATGGATGACACAGAACTACAAAGGATTATCCAAGAATACTATGAAGGACTATATGCTGGCAAATTCAATAACCTATAACAAACGTACATGTTCTTAGAAACATATAGCCTTACTAAGCTGAATCATGAAGAATTGGAAAATCTAAATAGACCAATCACAAGAAAGGAAATTGAATCAGTGATCTGAAACCTTCCCAAAAGCAAACATCCGGGACCAGATGGCTTCACTAGTGAATTCTACCAAACATTCAAAGAGAATCTAATACCTGTCCTACTCAAACTCTTCCAAAATAATTGAAGAAGAGACAATACTCCATAAATCATTTTATGAGGCCAACATTACCCTGAATACAAAACCTGGTAAACATAACACAAAAAAAGAAAATTACAGACCAGTATCTCTGATGAATACAGATGCAAAATCCTAAACAAAATTTTAGCAAATCAATTGCAACAATGCATGAAAAACATTATACATCACTACCAAGTAGGGTTCATACAAGGGGCACAAGGATGGTTCAACATACGCAAATCCATCAATGTGATACACCACATAAACAAAATAAAGGTTAAAAATCATATGATTATATCAATAGATGCAGAAAAAGCATTTGACAAGATACAACATCCATTTATGATTAAAACGCGTAATAAAATAGGTATAGAAGGAAAATACCTTCACATAATAACAGCCATATATGACAAACTCTCAGCTAATATCATATCGGTGAAAAACTGAAGCCCTTTGCTCTACAGTTAGGAACATGACAGGGCTGACCCCTATCACCTCTGCTTTTTTTTTTTTTTTTTTTTTGTTGAGAGCCCATTGGCCCATGTGGGAATCGAACCGGCAGGCTTCGGAGTTAGGAGCATGGAGCTCTAACCGCCTGCAACACCGGGCCGGCCCTATCACCTCTGCTTTTGAACATAGCCAGAACAATCAGGCAAGAGAAAAGAATAAAAGGCATCCAAATAGGGAATGAAGAAGTTAAATTGTCACTTTTCGCAGATGACATGAGGCTACATAGAGAAAATCCTAAAGATTCCACCAAAAAGTTATTAGAAACAATAAACAAATACAGCAAAGTTGTCGGCTGCAAAATCAACATACAAAAGTCCGTTGAATTCCTGTATACTATCAACGAAACCGCAGAAAAAGAAATAAAAAACAAAACAAAGCAAAAAACTTTTGCAATTGCAGCAAAAAGAATAAAATACCTAGGAATAAACTTAACCAAGGATGTGAAAGACCTATATACACTAAAAACTATAAGACATTTTTAAAAGAAATTGAAGAAGACACAAAGAAATGGAAAGACATTCCATGTTCATGGATTAAAATAATCAACATAGTTAAAATGGCTATATTACCCAAAGCAATATACAAAAATTCAATCCCCATCAAAATCCGAATGACATTTTTTAAACAAATACAACAAAAATCATCAGGTTTATATGGAACCACAAAAGACCCCAAATAGCCAAAGCAATCCTAAGAAAAAAGAACAATGCTGGAGGTACCACACCCCCCGACTTCAGCTTGTACTACAGGGCAACCGTAATCAAAACAGTATGGTATTGACAGAAAAGGGGACACAAAGACCAATGGAATAGAATTGAGAACCCAGAAATACACTCACATAAATATGGACAGTTAATTTTCGACAAAGAAGCCAAAAATATGCAATGGAGAAAAGACAGCCTCTTCAATAAATGGTGCTGGGAGAATTGGAAAGCCACATGGAAAATAATGAAATTAGACTGCTATCTGTCACTGTGTACCAACATTAACTCAAAATGGATCAAAGACCTAAACATAAGACCTGAAACAATAAACGGCATAGAAGAAAACATAGGTACTAAACTTGCGGACCTTGGGTTCAAAGGGGATTTTGTGAATTTGACCTCAAAGGCAAGGGAAGTAAAAGCTAAAATAAATGAATGTGACTATATTAAATTTAAAAGCTTCTGCACAGCAAAAGAAACCATCCACAAAATAAAGAGGCAACCAACCGAAGGAGAGAAGATTTTCGCAAACAATACCTCTTATAAGGGGCTAACATCCAAAATATACAAGGAACTCATACAACTCAACAACAAAAACAAACAATCCAATTAAAAAATGGGCAGAGAACCTGAATAGACATTTCTTCAAAGAAGACATGCAAATGGCCAATAGACATATGAAAAAATGCTCAACATCACTAATCATCAGAGAAATACAAATGAAATCCACAATGAGATATCACCTTACCCCAGTTAGAATGGCTATCATCAACAAGAGAAATAATAACAAAGTGTTCTAGGGGCTATGGAGAAAAAGGAACCCTCATACACTGTTGGTGGGAATGCAGACTGGTGCAGCCGCTATGGAAGGCAGTGTGGAGATTCCTCAAAAAATTAGGAGATTCCTCAAAAAATAGAATTACCGTATGACCCAGCAATACCTCTCTTGGGTATCTACCCAAAAAATCTGAAAACACTTATCCGTAAAGATATATGTGCTCCAGTGTTCATTGCAGCTTTATTAACGTTGGCCAAGACATAGAAACAACCCAAGTGTCTTCCGATAGTGATTGGATAAAGAAGATGTGGTATATATACACAATGGAATACTGTTCTGCCATAAGAAAAGACAAAATAGTGCCATTTTGCAATAAGACGGATGGATCTTGAGATTATAATTCTAAGCGAAATAAATCAGACAGAAAAGTCGAGAACCATATCATTTCACTGATATGTGGTATATAAAACAGAAAACAACAAAAGAACAAAAAAACAGAAAATGAGAAACAAAAACTCATAGACACAGACAATAGTTTAGTGGTTACCAGAGGGTAAGGGGTGTGAGGGGTGGGAGATGAGGGTAAGGGGGACCAAATATATGGTGATGGAAGGAGAACTGACTCTGTGTGGTGAACACACAATGTGATATATAGATGACGAAATACAGAATTGTACACCTGAAATCTATGTAACTTTGCTAACAATTTTTACCCCAATAAACTTTAACTTAAAAAATAAAATAAAATGCTAATGTGAATTTCAAGTCTTCCAGATGGGATGCTTCTCAGTGTGCTTCTTGTCCGTTTATTATTCATTCATCAAATATGTAGAGTGCCTATTACATGCTATATGCCACTCTATGCTTCGGGGTGTTGCAGGAATTAGGACAGACAGATTGTCTCATAAAACCCACTCTAGTGGTAAGAAAGATGCCCGACCCACAGGGAAGGGAATTGGACATCTGCTTATCTTTCTGTATTGTTTCAAGACAAGGAAAATGTTAAATAGAGAAGCATTTTGTGAGATGAAGAGTGGGATTATCAGCAGGAAGCCAAGCATCTGCCTACCTTTCTCCTTTCTGATAATTAACCATCATCTCTGCACTTTCTCATCTTCTTTGTATTGATCTTTCATCATATAATGGCCACAAATAGCAAAAGGAAGGCTTAATAACAAACATTAAAATGAATAAATGATTACAGTCACTAATCTTCCTCAACCTACTGATTATTTGTTCAGTGACACTATTATATAAAACAAGGTTTACATAATTTAAAAGGGCATCATCACGCTGGTTTTATAGCTTTTTTTTTTCTATTTGTCCTTGCTTCTGATACCCTTTAAGAGGAATATAAATATATAAGTATTGCCACGTATGTAGGGACAGAGGCAGTGGTTTTATAGAGACAGATGAGTAATTTAAACCCCTAAAACACATTGATTTGGAATATCGGATGCAATTTTACACTTTGAATTTCAATATTTCGATCTCACTGTATAATGAGTATGATATTACCTTTTAGCAAGTTTGATCTCATCACAAACTACCCCATTTGTGTCTACATTTGAGACTACTTTGTAATCGGTCCTTCGTCAGCATGTGGATATCTGATGCCCATTGTTTACATGTTTTTGTCTATTGTTTTTGGTGTTGTGAGAATAAAAATAAAATGTGTCTCCTACCAGGGCTTACCAATAAAGTACTACTTGGTGAATTCCCCAGGTAGATTGAGAGCCATAGAAAGCTGGCCAATAAAAGAGGGTCCAAGCTTCATAACGTTATATGGGTTGTCTAGATTTCATAATAAATAGCACTTACTGTGAGTGTGTGTGAATGTATGTATGTATGTTTAAGTATGTGTGCTTATCTAACAACCTAGACACCTTGGGAAACTCACTCTGTCCCTCTTAAGGACTCAATTGCCAAATAAAGAGGGAGAGGTCATCGGATTCCCCTAGTGAGTACCCTGACCAGACTCTGATGAAGAGGAATGATTCCTATTAGAAGGATTTAGGAAGCTGTGAATTGATATGCAAATGTAAGACATTATCATGGCCCTTTCTCATTAACACTCTAAAATCCCTAATGCAGCTACAAAATGTCCACAGGAAAAATATTTTCGTATAAGAAATAAAAAAATATGTAAAAATGGTTTGAATAAAAACTGCATGGCTCAAGATGTGGTTTTATTTTGAAATGAGGTCAGCCTGGTTGGGTTTTGAATTTCAATAGAGAAATTTTCCATGGTTCTCTGAGTTATACAAAGATATTTTAAACGTTGGGAAGAAGAAAGCCCCTCACAGATAACAGCAGGAATCACACTGGCAGAGTTGAAGGAAGTAGAGAAACAAATGCACAATGAGGAGAACAAATAAATTTTTTTTTCTCTCTCAGGGTGCTCAAAGAGCAGGAGAATAAAAGAAACAAAGGGAGATGGCCATGGAAGGCAGTGGATACTGCATCTCCAGAGACAGCAGGGCTCTTGCTGAAATGAAGGAGAGAAAGGTGGGTCCAGAAAGGGTGCTCAGGTACTCACTCCCAGGGATGGTGTAGAGCAGTGACAGGGACACTGTGTGAGAATCTAATCCCCAGCGGCTTTGTCCTGGCCCTGCTGTCAGTGTATCTTTTCACTTTGAGCAATTAAGGCTCAAGTTTTCTCAACTGGGAAAGGAGAGGCTTGAGGGAGGATCGGATGTCTCTCAGAGCAAATCTGGTTCATGACAGAGACTGGGTCCTGGGCTGTGTATGCTGACTGCACTCTCCATGCGTACCATGGTTGACACATTAACAGAGCTGCCACTTTGGCTTTAACATGCGTATAAATGGGGTTGCACACACCAAATTGTCTTATTGATACGGATGCCCTCCCCCCCCCACACACACACAAAACATTGGAGACCAAGGTCTTTAATAAGCAAATATAATATCACCATACCTTAATGTAAATACAAAGGGTCTTTTATATCTTCAAACTCTAGGGTAGCTGGAAAGAAATATGTCTTTTTATAACTAGCCTATTGGAAAGTGGGTCTTCAAAAAGGCCCGACGTCATATTTGAAATGGCTTAAGCATGACCCGCTCTGAAGGCTGTGAATCAGTAGGGTCTTGACTGGAGACCTGAAATCTGTTTACAGAGATCTCACCATGAAGTTCTTATGAGTGCCCCGGATGAGAGTCAAAGCCCTAAAGGAAAAGATGATTAACGTGACTCATTTCTCAAAAATATTGTTGTTACTGACATTACCCATCACTTTGCTCCATAAAAGCCACAGTGAGTTTTTTTCTTGTTTTGATTTAAGGCCTGGTTACAAGATACCATGTATAGCTTAGTTATTACCCTATCCACTATACAAAGTTCCACATTATATACTTGAAAAACATACAGCGGTATTTAAAAAATGTGTTCCATTGGTGTTAAGTTTATGAGTGATTTTGAAATTTTCTTCATATTTACCTTAGTTCCAAGATAACTCACGGTCAAATTTGACTTCAGTCATAGTAACTGTATATAATGGCTTCATATTTTGTCTTTCTTGAAACTGATTTTTTTATCAGTGTATTATTAATTTAAATATACATTTTACTGTATATTTCTTCATAGCCTTAATGGAAAACATGGGGGAGTAAAGGAAGAGGCACAGGTGTAAGGGCAATGAATAAAGAGAAGAAAAGATGAGTTAAAAAAGGGAGAAGGGAGGAAAGAGAGGAAAGGAAGACAGGAAGGCAAAAAAAAAAAAAAAATAGGCAGACTCATTTGAAGAGAAACTCCTCTAGCCTGATGCTCTAATTTGGAAATATGTCAATTTGTAAAGGAAAGGAGCAAGTCATTTTTTCACAAAAGTGAGGGGTATTTCATGGATGAGTATCAGAATATGGAGTCACAGCATGCTTAATGTAAGTTATGAAGTTGTCAGCCAGTTTTTCATAATGTTTATTGAATGGGTATGCTAAGATTTCCCCAGAATAACCATTCCAATCAAGAGGTACAATGTCTTCTACTTCCAAATAAGGTGAAGTTTAAGAAACACAGAGGATGGCATGACCGGAACAGTTGTCTCTTAGAAACATCCTTTCCATTTACCAAAATGAGTTTGAATGAAGCCTGGGAGTGGCTTATCAACTAAATTTCCTGGAGTACAACATTAGTATTGCTTTATTCATAAAAAAACACACACAAAAACACAAAACATATTTCTATCAGAGAAAGAAAAGTTGAAAATCAGATTTTTGAATATCGTGTAAGTAATGACCCCAAAATAGCCTGATTTACAGGATGCCAGGCTGTGGAAACTTTACTAACACCTCCCAGTTGTGTAGTTTCCCCAAATTAGTTTTACATAAATATAAAAGTGTGCAATCTGCCAGTTAATATTAATGTGCTCATTTGCGGTTGAGTTGAAATAACATGACACATCTGGGACTGGCCTCATTGACCCCTTTGGCAGTGGTGATTCATTAAGTGGTCACTCCTTGAGACAGCAATATCTGCTTGAACAGCTATTAACATTCTGAGACCGTAGGTATTGCTTTTGAGTAGAAATCTGCATCATGGTTAGCTAAAAACAGGTTGTGTGTGTGTGTGTGTGTGTGTGTGTGTGTGTGTGTAAAGAGTAGACATGGGGTGATTTGAGCTGAAATAAATAAATCTGGAATTATCCAACTGATGTAAGAAGTAGGAGAGTTTGAACTGAGGGTAAGAACAGTTTTCAAAAGGGTGAATTGTTAATAACACCCTTATGCAGAACTTGGAATCCAGTCCACATTCATTCATTCAGCACGTTTTGAGAATACACTCCACATTCCAGGTAAAATTGTAGGCATTGGCACAATAATACAAAGGACAAAAGAGAAAAAAAATCCTGTCTTAGATGCAGACAGTAAACAGGGGAGCAAATAAACGCCTAGAAGGCCTGGGTAGTGAGAATGTGTTGGGTGAAGGGGGTAGAATGAGACAGAGGTGATGTGGGTTCTTCCATAGGGTGGTCAGTGTAGCCATCTCTGGTAAGGGGGGGACCCTTTTTTGAGCAGAGACCTAAGAAAGGGAAGGAGCGATGCAGATATCTGGGGAAGAAAAATCCCAGGGAGAGAAAGCAGTAAGTGAGAGGCCCTGTGAGGAGAGTATGCTATTAATCCCTTTTTCTTGAGAAGAGCAGGAAGGTCCAGCCTGTGGTAGGGGAAGGTGGGGGTGTGGGTGTGAAAGGATGTGGGAGGGATCACCTCGGCTCCTTTAGACCACTGTAAGAGCTTAGGTATTGTCCCTCTAGGGAGTTTTGAGAAGAGAATGCTCCAGTTCTGAGTTTTGTTTTTGAAGGGTCACTTGTCTGCTGTGTGACAAATAAACTAGGGGTCAAAGAAAACACATGCAGAAAACAATTAGAGAAAGCATTAAAATGAAATACCAGTATTGGGGAAGGATGGAAATAGGGAGAACAGATGGATTTTTGGATGTGTTTTAAAGGTAATACCAAAAGATTTTCTGGTAGATTGGATGTGGGGTGTGAAAGAAAGAAAAAGACAAGCATAATTGGATAACTCCAATTTTTGTTTTGTTCTGTTTTCCTGCCCTACTTGCTAAATAAAGGATCAAGATCTTGGACCAAAACTTGCTCCTTTCAGGCTGTATTAGAATTGGCATAGAGATAATTTTCATGTTCCATGTGAGCACCATTATTGTTTGTGTGTGTGTGTGTGTGTGTGTGAAATATCTTGATGATGTTTTGGGTAAATTTCTTCCCAACACCCGAATCCTCATTCACACACTCCTGATAGATGGTCATCCAAGCATGTGCTTGACTGAGTTTACCGTGTTTTAAAATTGAACAAAGGGATTCCAGAGCTTACCCATTTTTTAACACATATCTGAACACACCTCTTCTCCTCTTTTATTTTCACAAACATGAATAATTCTTCACCTATATGAAGAATTACTTTTATAGCATTGAGTATTTGCTATGTGTCAGGTAATTGATCTCATTCATATCTCCTGGAAACCTTGGGTGTAGTCCTTATTATCACTACTTTATACAGGAGGAATCTAAGGTTCACAGAACCTTTCACCATATAGAGATCTTTAAAAAAGTTTCTCTTTAAATCGTGTGTAAGTGTGTGTGTGTGTGTGTGTGTATAAATTATAATACACAGAGAGCCATTCAAAATACATGAATAGTTTCAATCACAATATGATAGATTCATCACAAAAAATGTAACCACCTATGTAACCGCCACACAGATCAAGTCAACAAATAGAACAGTACTCACCCCAACCCCCAAAAGCCCCCATTTCCCTCCCAATCACTGCACTTTTTCTCTGTCAAGGTTATCATTAGCCTGATGTTGCATAGTTACTTTTACATTTTATCACATAAGCATAGATCAGTAAACACTACAGTTAAGTTCTGTATTTTTCTGTTTTAACATTTGCATGGATTATATCTTACAACATGAACTATTTTGTGTCAGGTGTCCCTGCTTCTGCTTTATATGTGTGAGATTCATCCATGGTATTGGATGTTGCTGTAATCCCTTTATTTTCTGTGCTGCCTGTATTCCATTGTGTCGCTTTATCACAAGCTATTTATTTGTCCATTCTACCATTAAAATATGTTTCTTTTTTTCATGTTTTCAACTATTGTGAAAATGCTGCTGCAAACATTATTATTATTATTATTATTATTATTATTATTATTGTTATATATTTTTTACATGTGTTTTGGTACAGAGATGCACTGATTTCTGCTGGGTTTATACCTAGCAGTGGAATTGCCAAATTGTAGGCAATGTGTACTTCCAATTTTAATAGATGATGCCAAACAGTTTGGAAAGGATTTGTATTAATTTATACTCCCACTAGCACTGTAGGAGAGTTCCATTTGCAACAGATCCTTGCTAATATTTTATACTGTCATTATTATTATTTTTTTTATGTTTTCTTCTAGGAGTTTTATGGTTTTTCGTCTTACATTTAAGTCTGTTTTTTCAATTAAAGTTTATTGGGGTGACAATTGTTAGTAAAGTTACATAGGTTTCAGGTGCCTTTCTGTAATACAACATCTATAAATCCCATTGTGTGTTCACCACCCAGAGTCAGTTCTTCTTCCATCACCATATATTTGATCCTTTTTACCCTCATCTACCTCCCCACCTCCCACTCTTACCCTCTGGTAACTACTAAACTATTGCCTGCGTCTATGAGTTTTTGTTTCTTCATTTGTTTGATCTCATTAATGCCTGGGAAATGAGAGTTAAAATCAAAATGAGATACTACTATGCCCTTACATAATATTTAAAATTGAAAATGACATGAGAAATGAAGAAACAAAAACTCATGTCATTAGTTTTAATTTTAATATTATGTAAGGGCATAGTAGTATCTCATTTTGATTTAAACTCTCATTTCCCCGGCATTAATGGGCATTAATGGGGTTGAACATTTTATTTCCATTTCTATATTTTCTTTTCTGAAATACAAATTTAACCCCCTAGCTAACCTTTCTTTTAGATTATTAGCATTGCTCTTATTAATTTGCAGGGTATATTCTGGATATTTTAACATATTCTTAAATCAAGATCTCCAATCATCATCTTCCATGCACTGGTTTGCTGTTTTAATATTTTAATAATGCCCTTTGATCAAGTTTATCAATCTTTTCCTTTAGGGTAGTGCTTTTTGAATCCTGTTAAGCAGTCAGACATTATTGCTTTATTGTGTGTTTGCTAGAATTAAGTCATTAAGCCATTTGAGTTTTGTTTTCTTTAAGTACTTGTATCCATTTGGGTAAGTTGTATTTTTCTAGAACTTTTTCCCCATTTCATCTGAATTTTAAAATGGATTGGCATAAACACACTTGTAATATTTTCATATGATCATTTTAGTATTTATTGTCTCTGTATTAGTGTTCTCTGATGTATTCCTGATATTGATTATTGGTGCCTTTTTTTTTTGTCTTGATTAGATTATCATCCCTATCCCACTGACACACATATAACACATCTGTGTATATAGTAGTCAGTAACCCACACTGGATAAAAATGGATCAGACTTAATATAGAGGGGAAGATGTTTTAAGGTTATTTCTAGTTATCCAAGCCCATCAACTGCTTCACAACCTGGGTCTCCACAGTCAACTGATTTTTGTGTTGTGCGAATGCTACTTGAAGATGCAGTCGGAGGAAATCCTCCATCCTGGAAATTTGAAAATTGCTTCCAAACTAAATCCACAAGCATCTCTCACAACCATCAGTTTTAACAACCCCAAATGAATGGAGAATGCAGGTTGGGGAGAAAAGTCCTGTTCTCTGCTGTGATGTTCTTTGCAGAAGTTACGTGAATATTATCAGTAAAAAGCAGTCCTAAATATCCTTCTTTTAATATACAGCCCCTTCTTTTTTTCCGTATTCCATCCTTTCTGACAAGGTTTCTAAGCTACAGCCTTGGCTTCTGATGATTATTCATATCATCATTTTTCCAGACTAAAAACCTTTAAGTATATAACCAAGACTGGAAACATTGTAGAGGATAATTCTTACATGACACAAACTTCATTATATGATTCTGACATCCTCCTCTCACTCCTCTAATCCATTTTACTCTAGTTTTTCTTGTCTATTTACTGACATTATTTCTTGTGTACTTTTACACTCTGTTCAGTATAAATGGTATAATTAGCAGTGGAAAATATTTTTGTTGTCTTCTTGCATTTATTTATATTCAAAGATCATGTAAAGTTCTGCTACATTAAAATTTAATATGAAAGAAAACAAGTGTTATTCATTTCTCAGTGTAATGCCCAATTCTGTTCAGCTTGTATGAATTATAAAATATTATCAGCCCATGTTTTTTCTATTTGGTTTTTAGGCATTTGTGTAAACTAGTTAGGAAAAGCAAGTGTTGCTTTGTTAGGCATGTATTCAAAGAAGTATTGTAGAGACATATTTTATTCTGGGCACCCTGTCACCATGTCGACAGGGCCCAATCCATTATTTAGCAGTTAATTTGCTAATCGATTGACCAGTTGGTTCAAGGATTTTTTTTACTCTTAGATTACCAAAAAGAAAAAGAGAAAAAAAAAAAAAAAAAAAAAAGAAAGCTAGAGAACAACAACAACAAAAAGGCTTTCTGTGTAGGGTAAATTTAAGGAAATAACATCAGAATCGAAAATGTACTGGTGTTTACAGATCTAGATTAAATCTGACACAGATTGGCAGACAATGAAAAAAGGTTTCTCACTTGGAACATAAATATTTTGAATCTCACCAGCTAATATTAAATCTCATAAAGTAAGTAAACTGAATTGCCCTTCTGGGATGGGCATGGGGACACAGGGAGGGAGGAGGGAGCAACCCTAAACTTGCTGAAAGCCCAGATTTTCCCTCCAACGTCAGGGAAATGGCAGGATGGTTTCTACTCTTCAAGATACTCTTACAGATATCAGTTCCCTCTTCTTTCTCCCAATCACTAGCTGGAACTGGAAATGAGTGGAGAAGTATATTGTGAATACATACATGCTGATACCAAGGGTGGCCATAGTATCTTTTGTTTAAAAAGCAAAAAACAAAAATCAACTGAGTAAATATGAATATCAATTTGGCATTATTCAATAATACATTATTTGGGCAGCATCCCCTCTAGCAAGTAGAAAGTAACTCCAAAGTGCTGCAGAAAATAAAAAAAGGTTTTTGAAGGTAGGAAGGGAGTAGGACAAAGAAGTCCTAAACAAAAGACAAGATTATTTCAAGCAAAGTCACCTTCCTGTGGTGGATAAAAGGGATCTACCAGGTGGCCTCACTGGAAATGCCAGATTATCTGGTTAAAGGTCATATCCCTGAGAGGGGCTGAAAGTGCAGTTAGGTCAAGTATTTAGTGTTGGTTTGTTGACATGACTCTTAGCACAAGTGACTCCATTTTGTGCCAGCAGTTTCTTTTGTAACAATTAAGAAGGGAGGATTGTGAAATTCACAATGAAAATTAATTTATATGGATGACTAGATGACTGTGTATGCAAAGCAATAAATCAATTGATTGCAATTGCTAGTAATGAATATTTTAATAGAGAAATATCAGTCAAGACAATTTTTAAGAAGCAACTTCATTTTTCTCTCTAGGTTAACTTGCATTCATTTTCAACTATATTCTTTCAAGTATGTATGAGGCTGGGGTGTGGTGTGAACACATGTGTTTGTGTGTAAAATAGAAAGCAATATTTTTTTTTTTCTCTTTTCTCTACTCCACTTATCTTTCCACCAATGCTATTGATACTGCATGTCTTTTTCATGTTATTTCTTTCTTGTCTACTCTGGTAGTTTGAGGGAATCTAACTTATGAAATATTCGGTTATCTTTCCTCAAGGTTGTGATTTGGTTTCATACCAAAGAAAAAATTTGCAACCTAGCTACTTGAAAAAGACCCCACATGTTATAGCCCTTGGTGCTGGTCCAAATAGTGAGTCGTCTTTCTATCTATTTGTTATTCACCCAACTTACTCTATTAAAGACAAAGTTTATGTTGTCCTTCATCTACCCCGACTTTCAGATTCCATCAGCTACAGTGCCTGGAGGGGGTCCCTACAGAAAGCGTTTCCAGAAATACAGAAAGCAGAGTTCAGCACTTGCCACTTTGTCTTAAATCATGATTCACCCAGGGGAACAGAAGTTACTGAGCTTCTGCTAAGCAGAAGCACTCATTCAGTCATGGTTCCATTGAATACTAAAGACCCTCAAGGCCAAGAATAGTCCCTCCACTTATAGTTGCACAACTAACCTCTGATAAGCATAGTGTTGATTAAATTACTTTAGGAAGTATGACCCAGTGGGAGTGAGAACAGCTGGACCTTTTGTCCAAGAGAAAAGCAAAAAGCACATTTAGCATAATCTCCTAAAGGGGATAGGCAAGGTCATTGTCATTTCAGCCAAGGAAAGTCAGCAGCTTCTTCTCTAGAAACAGTACTTGCCCTAGCTCTGAAATGCCATTTTTAAAATTACATTCCTGTGTTCGCCCTGTTTCTACTTCCTGGAATGAAACTCTTGCCCTGAAGTCAGTTTGACCTCTACTCACTGCTTTGTGCTGCTCAGATGCCAACTCTTCTGGGAAGAACTTCTCAACAGGATCAGCCTGTCACTTCTTCCCTCCTCCTTCATTATAGGCCTTTCTCTTATTCCTGACATTAGGTTGTAATTTAATTATTATTGTCTAGGTCCGTTGTCCCCTTTCTTTAGCATTTGTCTCACAACAACAAACTAAGAGCTTCTCGAGGTGAGGGCCTCCAATATTTTATCTTTCTAACTCCAACCACTTGGAGCTCCTGGTGTGCAGTAGAGTGAAATGTATGCAGAGAAATGATGAAATTGAGAATTATTTGACTAATTCCCTAAAATCAGTAGAGTACATACATCTGCAAATGCCCTGTGACAAAAGTTAACCCACTTTCAACAAGTTCAGGATATCAATCAAATCCTGTTCTTTTCTTGGTAATATTCAAATTTCTTTAATTGACTCACATTTCAAGTTGGGGGGAAAAAGGATCAAGTTGGGGGGGAAAAACAAAAAGTACGCCAGATTCTAGAAGATTGGATACTGAAGCTTAGCATGCAGCAGAATCCCTTAGAAGGCTTGTCAGAGCACAGGTTGCTAGGCCCAGCTCCAGTGATTCTCACTTAGTGAGTAACTTGAGGTCAGTGTCTGAGAATTTGCATTTCAGATGGTGTAAGAAACACTGATGCTGCCTGTTCCTGGGACCATGTTGAGAACCGCTATTCTAGAGTGCAATCCTCTGAAGCTTCTATTTATAGGATGACGATAGTTATGCCTGCACCTCAATCCTAGGCGGAGTTTGGAGGTTTTAATTCACTCCTCACTCTCTGGCTTGGTGATGTACCATATAGTTGTCTCCTTTTGCGATAACACAACAGGGTTGAGGTAGGCAAATAGCTAATGTAGTGGAAAAGTGTTTGTGTTTTGTTAACCTTGTGTGAGTTAAGTGCATAAAAGAAAGTTTGTTTTCACAGATTTTCTTTCCTTGGGACTTCTTCCATTGACCTCAATCCACATGGTTACAGCAGAACGACTCTTGGTGGCTCTTCTTATAACATATGACATCATGCCCATGGATGTGGTTGATTGAATCAAGAGTGAACATCTAGCTAATGCTGGAGTAATCATTCTGATCGGAGAGAATTTGAAATTGGCCTGTGAGATTTCTGTCTCTATGTGGCTATATTTTAAACAGAGGAGATAAAACCATACAGTTATTACCAGCCATTTTCTATTAGGCAGGCAGGTATACAAACTAGGCAGTCTAGAGCAAGAAAGGTGAGGAAGGCTAATTGCAGCAGAGCAGCTGTGAGACAGGGCCAGAGAGTAGTAATGAAACCTCAGGTCTTAGGCCTAGTGCGTTCCTGGGACCCAACTCTAGGCTTGCCCCTGTATCCCGTGGCACAGTTCTGTACATTTATGATGAACTCTGCTTTTTGAAGAGTTCAAACCTTAATCAAACCTTAATTTGATTATCTTTCAATGGAGAAAATAAATAATAAATCATCCCAGGATGTCCTTACCTCATAAACCAGGATATACAAGAAAAGCTTAATTCTCATATTTAGCAACATGTGGATGAGTTATCCATTGGTTCATTTTTTGGTTACTTTGTGATAGGAGAATTCTGTGATATTTGTGAATTTTCTTTATAATTCCTTATGCCATTCTCATGATTCTATTCTGTTATAATTTTTACTGTATAATGATAGATTACATGGATTATGTCCAACTAAACAAATAATGTCTTATCCCTCACGTTTCACTCGAATAAAGATGATTTTGACATAAAGTCTGAATTTAAAGGAACAGAGAAATAAGAATTAATCAGAGGCAATGTAATATATTTAGAGTAAGAACAGGAGAAAGAGGATAAAATATTGAAGAGACGAAGAAGTTATCGAATGGCATCTGAGGAAAGCGGGAGCATAGGTTTACTGCAGAAGGGTATATGCATGCCAGCCTGAATCAGCAGCCCTGTATTGGTAGGTGACGTAGTCCAGCTCTCAGAATTGCACTGTACTGGGTTTCCGTAACTAAGAGACAGTGCAGGCATGTTTTCTGCCGTGGCACATTCCATTAGATCTCCGTGGCCTAGCTCCCTTTTCACTTCCTTTAGGAAGTATTCCCTATTTTCCCTGGTTCAGTCTGATTGTCATCCCAAATATTTGCAGTAGTTACTGCACATATCTGCACATATTGAACTGGGGGTTCTAGCCATCTCATAACAGTTCCACTATTGTTTGCTCTTGGCATTTGGTGTTTTTTGTTTGTTTGTTTGTTTATTTGTTTATGTATTTATTTTAGATTCACTTTTATTGTCAGCTCAGTGAGTCAACAAATTCATAAAAGTCAATGTTTCAGTGTTTTACTACTTCAATCCTTGTAAACTTCACAAATACCCCCAACACAGAAGTAAAAACACCTGAATTATGGAATAATTAAAATGATGGAATCTTAGAATTTGGTGTTGAAAATTAGAGGTTATCTCCTGTAACATTTCACCTCCAAATTCTTTATTCAGATATTATTTGCTCTTTAATTAGTTTGGCTGAATTAATTAGGGGATATAGTTCCAAAATGGGTCAGGATAATTTACTTTTGGCTAGTTTTAATTATTTTTTTGTTTTTTGTTTTTCAATTACAGTTGACATACAATATTATATTAGTTTCAGGCATATAACATAGTGATTAGGTATTTATATAACTTATGAAATGATCACCCCAAAAAGTCTAGTACCTATCTGACATCATACATAGTTATTATAATATTATTGACTATATTCCCTATGAGATACTTTACATCCCATGACTGTTTTTATAATTGGTAATTTGCATATCTTAATCCCTTCCTGTTTTTCACCCATCCCTTCAACATTCCCCCATCTGGCAACCATCAAAATGTTCTCTGTATCTTTGGGTTTGTTTTTGTTTTATTGGTTTGTTTATTTTGTTTTTCAGATTCCACATATAAGTGAAATCATAGGGTATTTTTCTTTCTGTCTGACTCATTTCACTTAGCAAAATATCCTCTAAGTCCATTAATTTTGTCGCAAATGGCAAGATTTCATTCCGTTTTATGGCTCAGTAATATTCCACTGTATATATGTGCCAACACCTTTATCCATTTGTCTATTGATGGACACTTAGGCTCTTTCCATATTTTAGATATTGTAAATAGTGCTACAATGAACATAGGGTTACATATATCTTTTTCAAATTAGGTTTTTGGGTTTCGTTGGATAAGTACCCAGAAGTAGAATTTCTGGGTCTTTCTTTGTCTCTTGTTATAGCTTTTGTTTTAAAGTCTATTTTGTCTGATATAAGTATTGCTACCCCAGCTTTTTTCCATTTCCATTTGCATGAAATATTGTTTTCCATCCCTTTATTTACAGTCTGTGTGTGTCTTTCTATCTGATGTGGGTCTCTTACAGGCAGCATATATATGGGTATTGTTTCTTTATCCATTTAGCCACTTTTTGTGTTTTGATTGGATCATTTAACCATTTACATTTAAAGTAATTATTGACAGGTATGTAGTTATTGCTATTTTATTATTCATACTTTTAATTTTTCTTGTTCTTAAAGAACTCCCTTTAACATTTCTTGTAATACTGGTTTGGTGGTACTGAACTCCTTTAGCTTTTTTTTGTCTGGGAACTTTTGACTAGTTATTTTGAAAATCTATTAACGTTCTCAAAATATTCAAACTAGTAACTGGCATCTTTCTTGGGCATTCTGAATTTAACTTATATTGAGTGTGTGTGTGTGTGTGTGTGTGTGTGTACATATATACAAAAGGAGGTGACAGTGTGAAAAATTTAGAGCATTATTTTTATATTAAGTATATATCTGTGTACATATGAGTATATATGTGAATAGATATGGAGAGAAATACACTTCTTGGACGAGTTTAAGTCAGATGTGTACACAGTATCATATATACACACACATTGACTTACTATTTTCAAGATTTTTGGATCATGCAATTTCATATGTCATATATACATATATATTTGTGTATATGTATATATATGTATATATATATATATATATATATATATATGTATATGGTGAAGCACAACAAATAGAGTTATAATTACCTGCAATCAATACAACCAATTTCAAATGGTGAACAAAATCTATGAAAGATGACCATTTAAGATACTCCCACAAACCACAATTATGAAGACATAAAACCCTCCAGGAAAGAAACATTTATCTCAACAACCTGTTTATTACCACAGAGGAAACCTGAATTGAGTTTCATAAACTTTGCATCAAAGTTGAGTCTTTCTTCTAAGTGAATGGAAAACGGTAGTTAATCCTTATCTAGCTTCAGCAACTGGGAAGTCAGAAATTACAATATACATTTTCCTCTGAACAAACTGATATCCACAGTGTGCACCCATTATCTTATGGCATGTTGAGCTAAGAACTGACCTCATGCTTGACCTGGGTCCTTGAGTTTTCCTCCAGGGCAAAATGAGAATCTGTCAGACACCATTAAACTCGATTTCTTCCTGCAACAGGCTTTCAATCTAAGCTTTATTTTACTTGGAATCCAAATGCAGGGGAAAGCAGCAGCTCAGTGCCCCGCTAGAAATGAGCAATAACATTCAAACAAAAATTGGAAGCTGAAGATCTAATCATTAACAACAGATGGTCCAACTTGAATTCGATAAACAATTTGTGTTGTTTGCTTTCCTTTCCCTCCTTATCCACTTGAACTTCATGCAAGTATGCTTGCATGTGAAAATGCTGGTTCCTACGTCAGCTGCATGGATGATTCACCTGATGGAAAGAAAACTTTTATGGCTAAGCTGGAATCTTTTCTACTTGAAGCATGCTTCACATTCTGATGGACTTGAACTTCACAGTAAGTTCAAGTCCATAGCATGCCTTCCCTGTTTGTTTTTATTTGTTTGTTTGTGAGAGTTTAGAGATGACGGATGAATCTTAATGTGCTCTTCTGACAAAGGCTTTTTATCTGATCATATTGCTGGGTATTTTTTTTATTTTTATTTATTTTTTGTCTGATCTCCAGCCAGGACACTTGTCTTCCTAAATCACAAATACAAAGTCTACCTTGAATTTACCCTCCTCTTCTTCGTGTTCTTTTTTAAAGAAGAACTAGAGGGTGGTATATAAAGAATACCAAACTAGAGAATATGATGAACATCAGAATTCTGTGTCAGAAACATCATAGGCATAATAGACATATACATGTGCTCATTCCTGGGGAGCAGATAATCAAGTTTTACATTTTTCACCACTGTATATAGTGAGTATATCTGTAATGCTTTGCAGAATGAAATAGCATTCAAAGAATGTAGATAAGTAGTTCCAATGTTAATTTGTATGTAACCTATTACTATATATTTAATCTCCATATGAGTGAAAGACATTACGTTGCAGAAACAATGCAGTGTGTTTGAAAAAATAGCCTTATTATTAACTAATCACACAAAAGTCCAGAAGACCATGAAGAATAATTTTTTATCAGACTCTAGTTATTATTACTTTCCACAACTCCCTTAAGTGAGAAATCAGCAGAGGAACCCCTTGCTTTATTTAGATGAATCCACTCTTACTCTAGTTTAAAAAGGGTGACCTGAGTCTCCTTCCAAACCTTCCAGTTGCCCATTGGTCATGCATCTGGAGCGTCTCAGCGTACCTCTCCTCATTAGGAGTCCTCAATTCTTTACTTATCCAGAGGATCTGTTGGCTTCTCTCTTTTCTTCCATGGACTTCAACCCTGATTGTCAGAGGATTTTTTCCCTATACAGCCATGATGGTGTGTCACACAGAAGAAGGATGAAAACTAAAGTTTTGTCTGTATAGCCTCATGTTCATAACAGATATGAAATAAAATATTTTTCGTTGCCAGAATTAATCTTAGTATAATGTTTCCATTGTATTATTCAGAAAGACATGTGGTCTCCCTCCTCATCCCTCCTTTTTTGTTTTTTAGCTTTAATCACATTTCAAAAGGTTAAATCCATAGGGCACAGACTAGGAGCAGATCCTCATAATGTAAACATCTGATAAAGGACTTGTATTCACTATATATATCTTCAAGTCAGTAGAAAAAGACAACCTGATTAAAAATAGGCAAAAGATATGAATACACATTTGATGAAAAAGTAAAAATAAAAATCCGAATAGTATGTAAAATAATTTGTCAGGGAAATCCATTTTAAAATCTCATTCATCAAAGGGGTAAAACTAAAAAGGACTGGCAACACCAGGGGTTGGCAATAATGTGAAGGAAGTGGAAATCCTTTACATGGCTAATGTGACTGTCAGTTGATTGAACACTGGAAGACTGGTAATATCTACCAAAGCTTAAATACATACCTCCTTTGTCAATGTGCAACCCCATTTCTAGGTGTATTTTAAAGAAACATTAGAATTTATGATTTCTTCCATTCATTTCAATTGTGGAATTGTTTGCATGAAAGTAGGGTGTCAATGCTGGCACAATCTTGGACTGAGACATTCTCAGAGCTCTGATTAAAAAAAAAAAAAAAAGGAATACATGATCATTGGGATAAAATGGGCAATGGAATTGAGAACTGATTTAAAGTGGCCTAATCTAACCTAAGTAATCAAGTCAGGCTTAGGCTTTCATGAGGGAAGGTAGGAAATGATAGACATTCTTTTCCAATGTCAAAAGCCAAGGGTACCAGTGTTTGGCAACTGTGGCAAGCACAGGCCCAGAATTTCTGGACAGTTCTCAGTATCAAAAAGACTTACTAGTTCTGTTGCAGGGAAGTACATCAAAATCAAGGTCCAACCCCAAAGAGAAGAAATTCAGAAAATTAACACAGGACAGGTTATTTCAAGGTCCAGGACATGCTGTCTTGATTTCAGGGCCAGGCTGTGACAGTAGCTTATTGCTAGAGTGGGTACTAGAGTCCCAGGTAAAAGCTCCTGAGAAAGCAGAGTGTGTAGCCATGGGAACGGATTACCCCAAACTCTCCAGAACCCAGAAGTGGAAATAGTAGACTGTCAACCACTCCCTCACTGATGGGGAAGAAAAGTATATGTACTTCATATATTTATGAAGTATAGTCAGGTTGAGTTCTTCTAAATAGTTTGGCTTTCGATCTAAGCTGTGTTTTACAGCTTTGGGGATCGGGCAAAGCTGGGGCAGCAGGTGGTAGGTTTTCAGTAGGAACACTTGGCAGATAAAGCAGGAACGGTCAGGAGCTGACACTGCAGAAAAAGTATTTTCTCTTTCTACATGCAGAGAATCAATACAGTAGATTGAAGTATAGCCCTATAGCTGGTCTGCTTTTTTATTTACTGTGTGCATAACACTCCAGTTGATTGATTTGAATGCACTGATCCTTGATGGGCTGGATTAAATTATCAACCAGTACTGTGAAACCATCTCATGGTTTGTATGTATGTCATTGATATTGCTGAATAGGTTTAACTCAACTTCAGGACACAAACCAGAATACCTTCTATGGAAGAGGAACTCAATGGTTGGAACTTTTTACAGTCTACATATATTTTAGTTTATTTTTGGTCTTGGAATATATTGTGCACTCCCAAGGATACTTAAGGTTAACTGCCATATTTTAAAAAGCATATATAGTTTTCAAAAAGCTCTACCTTTCTGATGTTTGCCATACTGGTCGATCACTTATTGAGCTCTTAGTTTTCAATAATTAAAAACAAGAGAAACTTGACTGGGAGAGAACTCACAGTTTCTTGCTTGTTTGTTTGTGTTTTTTTGTTTTGTTTTATTGTATCTTTTTTATTTCTTAATAATAGCAATCAGTGTGTCTTACTTAAATTTTCAATAATGATAATTTGTATGCTTTTGAACAGTAATTCAATAATTAACTATTTTAGACCAACAACATTGGTGGCTAAATGTCAATGATTCATTAAAATCAGTTCTATTTATTTCTGTAAACATTTGGATAATCTCAGTGGTAAACGTTGAGCCCCTTGAAGAAAGGAGACAAGTCTTTCACACAGTCTGACTCCTAACCCTAACATGTTGACTAAAACATCAAAGGTTTTCAGTGATAATACAAATAATTAATGGCTACTGATAGATGATTATAGTATTGCTTCCAATTCTTCTAGCTGCCTCCAAGCAAGATGATTATGAATTCCTGCTTGCAGTACTTTCACTATAATTTTAATGCTGAGATTGACCATAAATCTAGCTTTGGTTAATAAAATGTAAACAGACATGACATATTCCACATCAGAGCAGGACCTCTGAAAGACTCTGTGGGGTTTCACTGACTTTCTTGATCCTGGAAAGAAGTCTTCAGAGCCAAGCAGAATCCCATGCAACCTGCAGCAAGAGATCTGCTGTTGGTATGTAACTTGAGCAGGAAATAGACCTCTACTGTTGAAGCCACTAGGATTTTACAGAGCTGATGTAAAAAAAAAAAAAAAAAAAAAAATATATATATATATATATATATATATATATATATATTAACACTAGAATCTATACAAGTGCAAATTTACTTTACATATATAAGCAAACCACTTTTATGCTAGCCTGGACAAACAGAATTTGAAAGTTAGAATAATTATAGGACAGGGTGTCATACGCCAATCATCAATTGAATGGGCAAGTGAAATGTGTCGCCAGTTGAATGCATAGCCTAACCCAAAGCTATGTTTATATGTTGTATTTGTGAACCTGATTACATAGTTCAATAGACTTTTTCTACTTGTAGCATATTCAGGAGAGGGTCTTTCTGACCCAAATGAACCAAAAAATAGGTCCTGACATCAATACCTAGGTCAACTTCCTAGGGCTTAGAATAATGAGTAGGTTTTATACAGAAGGTAAGAAAAGGAATGGGACGGTGTCCGTTTTGTCAACCAGGAAGTCTGTGGTTAGGGTTTATATACGATAGGATAAAGTGACTGCAATGATCAGTGAGAACTTGTCCATTTTTGTTTATTTCATGGTTAATTTAATTTGTTGTTTTTCATAGCTTCTTAGCAGAGTTTCTCTGAAAAAGCATTGCTCATTCCTCTGCCATTTTGATTGAAGCACAGGGATAAAAAGCTTATTTCAACCCAATTTACTGCTGACAGTGGTGGTTCCAGTGAAATTCCTGAAGGAATTTGGGTCTTTGTAGGTAGAATGCTTTAGTCTGCAAGTAACAAAAAGCTCAAATCAAAAGAGCAAAAATTAAGGTGGTATATTCATTTATGTGACTGAAAGACTAAAGATCAAGTCGGATCCATGTTTCTCTTTTCTTTGATTCCTTCATTTCTGCTGCATTTTGCATATATGTTTTGTGCTGAAACTTGTTTTCATTGTGTTTATTAAAAACAAACAAGCAAATAAACAAACAGAAACACCAAAGAAGGACTAGGGCGATGTCTTTGTATCAAATTGAAAGTTTAAAAAGAAATGTTACTCTTAAATTTTGGAATAAGTTCTCTCCCTCAGTCTGATATAACTGGTATAACTTTGGTCAACTCTTTTGTATCATGATCACCATGCATGGAAACACCATGCACTGATTTGCTCAAGTTTGGATGACTGAACCCATCACTGACAAGAGGGATAAGATTGTGGTCAGTTTTCTCTGAACTGATGGGTTGTGGGGGTGATCAAACATTATTGGTGGTTCAGTTGGTATAGGACAGGATGTCATGTTGCTTGGACAATCAGTAGAGTTCATTACTGGTATGGAGCCTAAATGCTGAGGAGTAGAAAATCAAATGGAGGCAGTCATATTGTTACTATCTTCTTCCGAAGTTCTCTTGTTTCCTTTCAGAATAAATTACACATTCATAAATCAGCACTTATTTCATCACTTTACTGTCCTCTGAGTATGTCTACATTTTCATACCTTTGTGCTTATATTGTTCCCTCTGCCAGAGATGACTTTCTGTAACAGATTTATTTACTAAGGTTTTACATATCCTTCAAGACCTGATTAAATTATCTCCTCCTTGGCACCTGTCCTGATCAATTCTGTACACAGTGATCTCGTTTTCCTAAGATCCACATATTACTTGTCAAAACTACTGATTCATTAATTAATTATATACTATCTTTTGACATAATCAATACCTGACATTGCTGTTGCTTACTGTTGCATTAACCTTTGTGTGTGTGTGTGTGTGTGTGTGTGTGTGTGTGTGTGTGTGTTCTAAGCCTTAAATTTCACATTTCACTATGAGATTTGACTTCTAAGAAAAGAACCCAGGCCTTTTTAATTTCAGTTTTACTATCTACTAAACAGAGTGTAAAGCTTTATATATAATTTTTTTTTTCAGTAAAAATTGAATGGATAATATTAACTTTTTTTTATTTTTTTCAGGGATGGCAAATATTCTTTCAAAATTTTATTAACACTAGAATCTATACAAGTGCAAATTTACTTTACATATATAAGCAAACCTCTTTTATGCCAGCCTGGACAAACAGAATTTGAAAGTGAAAATAATTATACTTTATCCCCTAAAACGATTTGAACCAGCCATGCCCGTTTATAGCAAGGCGTACTCTTGTGCCAAGGATTCATTTTAGGATTTACTCAGGTCTGGTTATTTCTACAACTCAGATTCAGTTTCAGTGAAGTATAATGGACCAGGTTTTGGGAACTGATTTTGGAGAATGTCAGGATCTCCTTTATTGAACTTTATCCTCTGTCTCTGTTCCCTTGGATTATAGCTGAGTTCTAGAGATGTCTGCATTAGTACTGTTATACAAAAAAATAAAAATGAGAAGAATAAGAGGTTGTGTGTGTGTGTGTGTGTGTGTGTGTGTGTGTGTGTGTTTTTCATACGTGAAGCAAGAATCAACAACTTGGAGTTCATTAATTTATTCATCAAATATTTATCGAGCACCTATCGTTTCCTGATTTGGAAAGTAAACAAGCTATATTCAAATCTATGTTTCTTTTTAGCTCTAAGTTATCCCATTTCCCAAGATCTTCCAAAGAGGCTGCATCAAGAACAGAGCCTGAATTTCAGATTTTATAGGCAATGTCTCTATGCACACTGCCTCCATGGAGCCCCCTTAGTCCCTCACACATTTTACAGATTTCTTGATGACCTGAGATTTGAATGTTCATGATGGATGGTGGGAAATTGGTCTGAGTCCGTGGCCATGAACTTCAGCAAAGGTAGTTGTCCCACCTGCCTTTCCTCCCCCACTTTATACATGAATTAGATGGAGATGCGTACCTGACTTCATTAGCTGATGTGCGCCAGTCAGGGCTCATCCCAGTGAGGGACAGAAACTGTCATTCTTGTCTTAACTCCCCTGACCTGCCTATTAGCATAGCCTTCCCCCACCAAATGTGTTTTTTTTTTTTTTTTCCTGGCACTCTTCGAATTCAATGTCCCAGTCTTGGAGGACTCTAGTTTGTTTCTAGTCTGTTTCCAGTATTAATTTGATGTAATTGATCTTGGAAAATGCAATTAGGTACTATACATTATTCTTTCTCAATTAAATATTTAATCACAACAGAAACAATGAAAATCCTGAATGCATTGAATTAAAATCTTTCTCTATGAAAAAAGCCAAAAGAAACATGGGATTATTTTTCATAGAAGTGAGAAATTATCTGTAAGAATGAAATAGAAATGAGAAATATTTAACTTAATTTGTCAACAAAATAATAGATATGGCTGCATTACTGTGTTACAAATCAATTATAATAATAATGAAACTTTATACAAGTTAACTTTTATTTAATTAGTTGTATACGTATGTGCTGTAATTGTTAATGTATCAAATTATAAATGATGAAGTAAGGTTAAACAGCCATTCCAAAACATGTATATTTTACAATATGGGGAGGGGGGAAATCACAGCAAGATATCATAAATAATGTAAAGATAATATAAAGTGTTAGGTTTGTGAGGAATTATTTTTTAATGAAGAGAGTGGAAAAAAGAAAAAAAAACAACTTTCCCAGAAGAGTTTCTCCTCTAACCCTTAGTTAACAAGCATTTACATCACAGATGATCAGAAGTGAAAGTTCCCTTGCACTAACTTACCACCCACAGTTTTGTTGTTGTTGTTGTTGTTGTTGTTGTTTTTTAAATGAGGATTCTGATACCTCCAAGGAGTGAAGAGATTTGCTCCAGGCCAGCCTAGCACCTAGTTTATTACAGAACCAGAATTAAGACCCTGATTTTATGAAGTCTCAGACAAGGCAGAACTCTTAAACTTCATAATGCTTCCTTCCATTCTCCAGTAATGATTATGAAACATACGTTTCTCTTTGATTCTCAGAAATGTCCCCCTATGGCTAACACAATTTACTAGATATGTGAGAACATAGCACAAAATAAAAGTTGCTTTGAGTCAAAGGGAAATAAAAATCTTACCCTATTTTGTGCTACTAAATACAGCGGATACTTTGGATGCTGAAGGGCAATAATTTAAACAAAATTGACACTGTGCTGGTTTTATGGATTTCTTATGCGTTTCATCTTGGGTACATTGGACATATTGCTGCCTTAGCTTCTGCTGCATCTAATAACAAGATTTGGAAGTTTATACAAATAAAAAACTGCAGATCCCTTCTTCAAAAGGTAGGCAGACACAGATACTGTTTGGTTTGGTTTGGTTTGGTTTTTCTCCCATATTCAGTTTGCTTACTTACTAGAAAGTACATATTTCAGGAATAAAAGAGCATTTGGTTAAAAAAATTGATACAATGCCCTTTTAGTTTTAATGTTATAGATGATTTATCAGGTGGTTTCTTAATTTTTTTTTCACATTTTGATTAAATTGTTTTCTCTGTATTTGGAAACTATAAAATCACCTGTCCTGTGGAATTTAAGACCAAGTTCTGTGGAATATCACATCTGGAAAACGAAAACAGGAACAAAGCAACAAACCAAAACTCCTACTAATCCATGAAACAAGGACAAAAAGAGTAAAGCCTCTGTAAGTACAATAAGAAGTAGGAGAGCAATGTAGAGCTTTATTCAAGTCGGATCGGTTGAATATTTCACCCACTGGATTATTGCCCTCCTTTTTTTTTTTTAAGTAGAAAACAAGGAAATGACCCTATTTTCCCCTTGGCAGCTTGGTGTAGAGAAGGAGGAAAATATACTTGTATCTCTTCATTTCTGTCCGTATCTCTGTATTTCTTTCTCTTGCTTTTATATTTTTTGTGCTCTAGAAAAAAAATTCATATTATCCCCAGAACATGCAGTGTAAAAATGTGTCTATCTTAGGGGTTTTATGTCTAAAGAAAATAACCCCAATCGGGAGTGTCAGGGACCCCAAACCAGAACATGTGGTCTGACTATGGTTTTATTTTTCATAATTTGTAAATTGATTTACCTTACAATTCCCTCAAGCATATACATATTGAGAGTTAGACATTTAATGACTGGCATCTATTGGAAGAAATAAAAAAACAGCCCTGTATTTTTACTGAAATACCAGCAGTTGTTGTTTAGTTTTTAGGCCCTGCTTTTTCCATGGCAGGAGCATCCCCAAATGCAAATAAAGGGATCTGGAATCCAGCATCAGACAAACATACTGCTGCTTGCAATGGGTGTACACAATACATTCTATAAAAGTCTCATTTTTATGAGAAAATACAACATGTCTTGGCTTATAATTCCCTATTTTTTTGTGACTTTTGATATTTAGAAACTAAATTTTAATTATAATGCTTACTTACTGTTACAACTCATTTAATTATTGATAAAATGAAATAGTGGTCTGCCATAGATATTTCGATACTTTGTAGGGAAAAAATGGGGCAGAATATATTAAACTGGGATTGGCTCAGGAAAATCTGAATTGTGTAGCCAGTAATTTTATATATTAAAAAATGGATACGAGTATTAACCTGGTTCCACTAAGGATTTGAGGCAGCTAACAAAAACTGAGAAACATAAGTAAACACAAAAAAATAAGGTAGTTAGAGTAAAAGGAAAATAAAGGATATATAATGGCCTTCTAATGTTCCTGGAGAGGATTGTCGGACTTGACTGTCAGCTTCCTTGCAGTTCAAGCAAAGAGACTAAGCACAGTGTATTTGATGCACACAGTATTTGTTGAATTAATGAGATTACTGATTTATAAATTATGGTTAAAATATTATTTGAGATGTAACAAAAGTAAAAGAAAAATCAGATCAAATAGTTTTGTTATGGTGTTTGAATATATCTAATATGGTACATTCCATGACCTGTTCTCCTTAAGCTCTGAATGCAATAGTGAGTGTAAGATACCAGCTCTGCATCTACAAAGGCCTTTTATTTTTTGCATTGAAAAACTAGACACGTTCCTAAAATCAAGGACTTCTCAGGAATCTAAGGACTCGTATAACTACCTAAAAATCTTCTTAAAATAATTTAAAAAATGAAAAAAAAAATACACAATTTAAAAATAAAACATGCACCTGATTATAAGTTGCAAATAGATTTTTTTTCTGATTGTCTCTTTATTCTCAAAAGGATTGAATATTTTGTTTGAATTGACTTCTCAGTATATTGAAAAGAATTAATATTTTTCTGTGGTTAGGCAGAGCTAACTTGAAGATGATCACTATATTTTTCTGATGTTGGATTGTCATAACAGCCTGTCTTCCCTGGAGCATTGTAAATTTACTTTTTTGGGGGGTGACCTATAAACTTTCAGATTAACTAGGAAGAGAAGGAAACAAGAGGACTTGAGGAAGCAAAAAGTTAGCTGTCGGGGAAGACATCACAAGGGTATAGTCTATTTTCTTCTCATTTACTCTTAAAAAAATATATAATATATATGGTATATATATATATATTTATATATATATATATATCTACATCTGTATCTATATACCTGTATATCATATATATATATGTATATCTATAACTATATATCTGTATATATATCATATATATACCATATCTATATGTATATCTATCTATCTATATATACCATATATATAGATAGATAGATAGATAGATAGATAGATAGATAGATAGATATAGATAGATATAAGTTGCAAATAGATTTTTTTAGGTTGCAAATATATATGTTTTTAAGATGCAAATAGATATCTATATATAGACAGATATTATATGTGTATATATATATTATATATGCATGTATATTATATATATTATATGTATATAATATATTATATATTATATATATATTATATATTGTATATTATATATTATATATTATATATTATATATATACACATATATACATATACATATATACATATACATATATATATATATGTAGTGACTGTAACAATGTCCTGTGCTTGTGAAATCAGACAGTGAATAAGCTCTCATAAGCTTATGGTTTGGTTTTAACTTGTCCATAAATAAGCCTGACACAGATAGTTAATCATTGATTATCAGTCTTTCCCTTTGAGAAACATTCTCATAATCTCATAATCTTCATTTCTATATTTGTGAATGTGAGATGTAGAGAAGAAGCTAAATTTTCTTCCAACAATAATACCCAAGTCATTCAAAAGAATAAATGCAGCTGAAGATGTGGAATCACCAATGCATGTGGTCACTGCCTATTTGAACAAGTCTACATTCTAGAAACTGGAACTACCTTATTTAAATTTGTGGTATCTAAGAAAACTTCAGAGTAGAGTTTGAGTTTATTCTTTCCTAATGTTAAGTGTAATTAAGATTCAAAAAAAAGGGAATGATAACACATTTTAAGGGGTGTTTTAGATGACACCTTTATCAAAAATTGGTTAACTAATTATGTACACATCCTTTTTAGCTTTTCTGTTCAATTAGTAAATACTTGTTGAGGAAGTAGAGTGTGCAAAGAACCCTGCTTCATGCTAGGAACAGGGAAGTGAAGATTTGTTTCAGAGCCTTCCACATAAAAGGTGCTCATTCAAATGACTGTTGAGTGAATGAATCTTCTTACAGATTTTGGATAAGCCTGTTTTATAAATAATACAAGACAGGGCTATCAGACTCCCCAAGAAATCTGAAAATAGGAGGCTTTTGTTTTTGTTTTTGAACATTGGTATTGGGGAATTGGGATAGTGATAAATCCTCTTTGGAGGATGATTATTATCCATTTAGGATTGATGATTTTGTATATTCCATACTTGTTTTGTTATGTGCACCTATTGTTCCATGTGTCTCTCTGACTAGACTCCATGTATTTCAAGTTCAGAGACCATTCTCCCATCATCACATCTAACCTAGGACCAACCATTTACATTCTGTTGACGGGTAGGCATGGGGATGCTAGGGAGGTGGTTTGAATAGTTCATGACAAATGACTCTTTTGTTCCTTAGTTTTTGCACTACCTTCTTTTCCTTGATCATATACTTGTAAGATAAGAAGTGAATTATCAGTAGGTTGCTATGTCTTTGTAACAGTCCTGAAAAGAATGAAGCTATGTGTGTCTAGGATGTTCATTTGCTGGTTTAAAATCAGGAAGCTGTCAGTTGTGAATGTCATGAATATGCATGAGTGATCCAACTGTTGCTCCTACTTCCCTTCCTTCCTGGTGGGTGACTCCTTCTGAAAGTGCTACAGCTGCTGTCCACAGCCTTTTGTGGAGTAGATAAGGAGCGGGAAGGAGTTCTCTGTTATTTTGAATTGTCAGATAGCAGGACATTTTTTTCTAATGAATCTTAGAAAAATATCAATATTTTTCTTTTTATCTGTCTGACTCTCCCTTTCTTTTCTTTCATCACCTCTCGACCCCCATATAAGCACACACTGCCTCTCTTCTCTTTTTTTAAAAAAGCAAAAATATGAGAATGGGAGGCAGGGATTTGCAGTGGCAGATTTTTGAAATAATACATTTCTCTGTGTTCTTTTTTTCTACATTCCAAAGACATCCCACATACACAGATGTGACAACTTTTTTTTTTCCTTTTTTTTTTTTAAAGCTAATTTGAGCGAATGCCTGTCTGGCAACTTACTCTGGGAATAGTTACACTTGCCCAAACTGAAGTTCTGCCTTTGTAGAGGTGATGCTGATGGCATGTTATTACTGCACACTCGGAACAGAGACACTTAAGAAGGAAAAAGAAAAACACATTAAAATGAAGTACACTTGGTTGTGTTTTAGAGGATCTTTGTTAATGGGACTAGAATAGAGATGTTTGCCTAAATATGATTCTGCTCTTGTAAAAATAGCTATCTGGGAGGCATCTGTCATTGACCGAACTTCTTTGTTTTCCTTAATAAAAAACTTCTTCAAACATAGCAACAAAGAAGCAAATATAAGGGGTCTCCAGTAAAGATTTGGTTGCAGGGGAGGAGAGGAAGAGGGTGATGGTTCTCATTGCCAAATTTCTTTTTAAAGTTTATCTTTTGCACTTAATGTATACTTATTGGTTTCTAATTTATCACATTGTTATTTCAGAATAGTTACTGTGCAACTGAACTCACCATTTATCCAGTGTTAGATAAGGTTCTTGCCAAACTAATGAGGGGCAGGTGAAGGCTTTTGTGGAGGAAGAAAAAACAACCTTTCTACTTTCTGGATTGTACATTCCAGTTTCGTGTCATTAACTGGACAGTTGTGCTCCTTTCTTCCTTCTCCTCCCTTCTCTGCATTTTCTCTCCCCTGCTGTTCTTTCTCTTCTTGTGTACCTGCTTTAATCAGTGCAGCTTATATTTATATTTCTACTTATTTAATGCATTGGGGGTTATGGGGTATGCATAATGCATTTGTGGGGAGCATAAAGAATATTATATGCTGCTCTTGCCCTCAGGGGTTTGCTGCTATTTGGGAAGACATGATATATATGCATGAAATGTTGAATAAAGATTCAAGATTTGAATGGCAATATAGGAATATAAATCAGATGAGCAATAAGTACTATCAGCTTGTAGTTGAGAGATCAATGCAGACTGGATGTTCGGAAAAAGCTTTGTTAAGTTTTTTCACTCTTCTGGAACACACCATGCTGATATACACTTTCAGGTTTTATCAGATTAGTTACCTTATGGTGCCTTGCCTGTTTATGTTCTCAAATGTTTCCCAAATATTAGTCTTCAAAGTTTTGATTAACCTTTATTTTCTTGATGAAGAATTTGTTGCCTTTGAACCCCACCAGCATCTTTCCTTGAAGTCCTATATATCGGTACTTCTCTACCACATAGTAGGAACCAGTGGACAACACATTATCTAATTTGTACTTAGTTTTGTATGTATAAATTTAATCCCACAGTTCTCTCAAATGTTCTATTGTTTTAAGCAAAGGGCTCTATTTTTTACTTCGTATAGAGCTCCCAAACCCATCAGCTGATCACCCCTATTGTTCAGTAAATATTTACTGAGTTAATTTATAGCCTAGAGACTGAAAACCAGTTCCTCTCTCTGAGGGTATGCCACATCTCTTCCAGATCTAATATCTAAAGTGGCTTTGTTTCTATAACTGAAACCAAATAATTCTTACAAATATTTAAGGAATATTTCCTGTTTGTAATGATTACAACAGAGATGGAAGCAGTTTGGAGAGACAAGTTCTCATGGCGTTTAATGGACAACGAAACTGGAAACCATTGACAGTGGCAGGGTTGCAACATACGATATACTTTTAGAAGGGTTAACTGCTTTTGAGACAGGTAAGACCACCTCAGTTTTCTGATAAGAGTGAGCCTTTCAAAGTTATTTTTCACTATTTTATTTTAAAGCCATTTCAAAAGTCATTCAATTGAGGGCAGGACAAGATGATCTCAATGCCCTTCGAGGCTCTGTCATTTTAGAATCCCAATATCCATACATATAACATATACACAAACACATGGGAGTTAGTGGAAGGTGACTGAGTCCATCTTTTCTTTACAGATGCCCTGTCTTTCAGATCAGCACCCCAGTTTTCTCCTTCTCTGTGCCTCATGGGCTCAAGTTCCCTTTGGCAAAGGAACCAGAGCAATTGTGATCCCTGGGAGAGTATCTAAAACGACAGTTGCTGAAAGGTTACAGCAAAATCTATTAAAAAAGAAAAGTTGAGGGAAATCAGGTGAGCTCATAGAAGAAAATAAGGAAAGATTGGCTCCCTTTTGGGATTAGGTCTAATTAAGGTGAGCAAGCAGCTGGGCCTGTTTGGAATAACAATTGTGCTAGCATGTCACTTTTTTCTGCTTAGTTGAAATTTATATAGTTTGGGAATGGTAGATATAAGAAAATTAGAGCTCATTTAGAATCTGTTGAAAGGACAGTGTGCCTTCATTATTAGTTTTGCATCTGAATTTTCCTGGGGCAGTCCTCTCTCTGTTATAGGTAATGGATTTTTCCCCAGATGTAATTGGATGAGTTTAATTTTTTCTTTCATTACCTGTCGAGGAGGCCTATGCCCCTACTTCCCTTTGTGTTTTATTAGGACTGTAACCCCTATTTAAATAAAGGCTTTGATTGTGCTTATATGTGTTCAATCAGCACTTTCTGATTGAATAGTTCTGGTCACACAATGCTCTCCCCTAACATTTTTCACTAATTGCATTTTCGCCCTGGCTGGGAATGAGAAAACCTCTAATGGTGTTTGTTTGCTGCTTTTTGATTATGCTGGTGATTTGGTCTGTACATAGTAGCACAGGACTGAGAACATAGATCTTCAAACTATGATCCTACTGGTCTTGAAAAGTGAGTTAATTTCATATTTTATTGACGGTATACAAAGTCAAGTCAGATGCTGGTAAGTGCTTAATAAGCAGTTCTAAAAAACAAAGAAACAGATACACAAACAACATTTTCTGTAGATTTTACTGATTTCCATGGTGTGACTATTCCAGCCATGGCTGATTTCCATGTGACACAACTGAATGTGAAGTGGGGAAGAGACGCATGGTCTGATCCCCAGAGTTGGTGCATATGGTCCCAGCACACCACTAAGAGTTTCAGTCACACTCCTGCCATTGAGGACACATACCTCATCATCTTCACATTACTACTAAGATGGATACTGGTTATTAAGCTGATTCAATTAGAGTGTGATTGTAATGATTTGATTTCTATGTGGGGACTGTATTCATGTTTTGTAGTCAAAGACATTTTAAAGTGATTCATCTGCGTGTGCTGAGAACTCAGAGATACAATGGCTAAGCCCTATCATCTTAAATGAAATGTACATGTTTCCTGAGAGATTCTTTTAATATTTATATATTTCATGTTTTTCTAGTATATTGACAAGAATTTTTGTAGATGTACTATACTAGGAGTCTGAAGACCTTAGATTTTGCCCCAGCAATCATCACGTCCTCTCTATTCTTGGATAACCCATTCAATATTAGGTCATCGCCAATTTACTCATCACTTGAGGAAAAACAACAAAGGTTCAATTATAACCTCTCATAGAAACCTTTTCATATCCACCTGGAAAGCATTATATTTTCTTTTCATTGGACTTTTATGATATCTTTATCTGTCCTAAAGCAGATTTATAACTAGAAACTTAAGGATAATATGTTTATATACATTATGTCTACGATATAACTTATATTGATGGATTTTAAGAGTCTAGAAGGCAGAAATCATGTTTATTCATCGTTATATATTCCTTAGTACTTAGCCCAGAAACCTGAGCAGAGTAAGTGCTCCATTAAACATGTGGAATGACTTAGTGACTGATCACCTTCCCTATTAGACAAGAATATTACTAGTAGTATGGTAACGTGAAATAATTCAAACTAAAATCTTAAAAGTAGTTAAAAGCATGTTACCAATGATAAATATTATCTTTCTTTTTCATAATGCACATCTTCTAATACTGATTAATGATTAGAAAGTGATACACTAGTGGTTTTTAATGGGTTAAAAAATAGTTAAAACTCACTTTATTCCTCTATTACCTATAACTAAATTTTCTCTGATAATCTCTCAAATAGCTGAAGATAAAATAAAATCACTTTAGTTAAGTTCAGTAAATATGAAGCTGTAAGCGCACTATAAATGCAAAAGTGCAAAAGGCATTTCTAAGTTGGAGGCATATCCTATGGGACTGAGATGTTGTTTTCTGCTTCCTAGACCAACCCTATATTGTATCATGGCTTCAGGGTTGGTAATGTAGATAGACTCTTGTCTCAGTCTTAAATGCAGTGAAGTAGAGTGCACTAGCAGTGCTGTGTAGTGATAGAGCCTGTGGTCTTTGCTGACAAATAAGGAGACTAAGCCTTTTCTTCTGAATCTTGTCACTCCACCATTTTGTTTTCATATATATATATATATATGCTGCTTTGCTACCTTGTATCAAGTAGAGTATGTATAAGAAAAGAACCTTAAAATACAAAAGTAATATCAGCTAAAATAGTCTTAGGCTTTTAATTGTACTTTGTCAGCCCAATGACTAATCTTCAGGCAATACACCTAACTATAGATGGTCAGTATAATTTACCAGGCTGTGGTGATTTCAGAATGGAACTGCGTCTGGGGTGGTCAGTTTTTAACAAAATGGTAGGCTAAAATGGTGCTGACATCTCCCACTACAAGTCTGTCAAATGAAGTGCCATGAAATATGACCAAAAGATACTCAATACATGGCTGAGTTTGTAAGAAAAAAAATTATAAGTAAATCAAAAGTTATAAGTAGTTTGTGGATGTAACACATATTTATTATTCACAGATGTTATCATTATTGGCATAGAATATTCAAGCAATGAGAATATACAAGCAATCTGTTACAGCTAATAGATTTCAGCACAATTATTGAAACCAAAAGGGAAAAAAATGGTGGTTTTTTTCATATACCAGTGATAATTATATACTTTAATTTCTTAAAATATACAAATTTGTAATCGATTCTATAAAGTACCCAAAAATAAATCTAATAAGACACGTATAAGAAGTTTACAAAAAATGATTTTGATAAGTTATTAAAGAAAATAAAATAGTACCACCATCACCAGAGGGCTAAAGAAAGTCCATTAGTAGTAATTTTTAATATGACTAAAATGGAGATTCTTTCATAAATTAATCCATAAGTATAACAAAATTTCTATTAAAATTCCAAAATATTCTTTCAGCCGAATATGACAAGCTAATCATAGAATTTAGTTGAAAAGGGAAAGGACCAAGATCAACAAGACTATTTTGAAATAAAAATATTGATAATAATAATAATAATAATAATAATAACAATAATAGTAATAATATTAATATAAATGTTATTAGTGTTCCCAATTAGTAATAATAGTAATAATAATAATAACCCACAAAGAATTATTCCACAGCAATATTAAAAGAGTTTGGTAAGTCCGTTAGATCGCAGAATAGAGTGCATAACCTCATATAGAATGGGAATTTGATATGTGAGAAAGGAGGCATTACAAGTCAGTGTGGAAATTTCAATTAATAGGGAAATGATAGATAATTCATTTTAAAGTTGTAAAATTTATTGAAATTGAAAAAAAAATCCAGAGGAATTAAATTTTTTAAAAAAATGAAAAAGATATAAAAATGTAAAGAGAATACCTAGGAGAACATATTCTTTATGATATCAATGCCTGGTAATATTTAAAATAAAAACTTAAACATTGTACGTTGCTAAGTTGATATCTGCTGGAAAAATAAAAAAGGTCCAGAGTTTAAAAACAAAAAAGTTTCCTGCAGGTTGAAGTGATACAATGTGGGAGTATAAAGATGGTTCCAACCTGGGAAAAGAAAAAAGGAACTGATAGAAAAAGGAATTTATATTTTGGTCTACATTAAAATAATAACATATTCTTATATAATTGTGCAATAAATTGACATATTATTAGCCAGAACACATAAAAATATTCAATAACCCCTAAGGATTTTTTTAAATTTAATACATAAATAATTTCAACAAGCAATTCAGGAAAAAAACAAAAAAACAACAGCAAAAATACTATCTGCAAATAATAGAAGGAAAAAAAAAAAAACCTCAAATTGACAAGTAATAAGGGGAGTTCAAATTTTAACTTAAAATTTCCTACCCACCAGATGAAGAAAAGCAGCTAAATGTGATAACCATGTGTTAGTGAGAACATTGTGACTATAAATTGGTATACATGTCAAATAGTGGTGTAATTTGATACCACCGTTTTGGAGAGTGAATGGATATAATGCAGAAAAATCAAACCTGCCTATACTTTATGACATACACATCCCACTTCCTCATATCTTACCTTAGGAAACATTTGTATGAGCATGAGCTCAAGGGGATTCATACAACTAGGTTGACTGCAACACTGCAATACTGAAAAATCAAATGGGAGGGCTTGCTTATCAATGTGACAAGGCATCGATATCTGACATCATTCTTATAATGAAGCAGTACATGGATGATCTAGATAAACTCTCTGTGTCATCTACAACTCTCATTTGTTGTGAGCATTTTCTAGAAGGGGAGAGGAAGTCCTGTGCTGACAGATGTGTGACACTAACCTTTGTACATTAGTCCTTTATGATCTAAAACATTGTCTCTAACAGAGCAAGTTTGTATTTTGGGTCTGATACTTTTTCATCCATCATGTTATTATACAATGCCTTAGCAGTGAGTGGTTATGGGAGATCTCTGGGAGAAAAGCTTTAGCCATGGCCATCCTATTGTGCATACAAACATCCTACATCCCCCCAGACATATTTATATAGGCAGGAGACTTGGGTGATTTTTTTCATATCATGAATAATTTTAACACTACAGACGTTTCCGTTTGAATCAACAACTAGTTTCAGAGGAATGTAATTGCAGCCAAAGAAAGTTTCTAACTAAAATTAGTTACTTTTCATATTTAACAAACTACTGCCTGCTGCATTTCCTGTGATCTCGGCTTTCATCTTCCTCTCATATGGTCACATGTAACAATGACTCCTTCACGTCAATGTCTATTTTCTTCTTGGCTTCTCTAAGTGTAAAACTTGCAGCTCTTCCTGCCAAATGACTTTCCAAGGCTGTGCCTAGGAGATGCCAATCCAACTTATGCTCACACTTTTTTCCATATTATCCTCAGATTTCAGTGGCCGTGAGTCCCTTTGTCCTTTACATGTATCCAGGAAACGGAATGTGAGCTTCACATTAAAAACAAACAAATAAATAAAAAAACACTATGAGAATAAGAATTTAAACAAGATCTCTGGGTACAGCAGACGAAGTGTTGGGTGTTTTCAAGAATTATATCATTTATTCATTATAAAATTTTGTGTGGTAGCTATGATTACTTGTATTTTACAGGTGAAGAACTTGAGCAACTTGCTCACAGTTTACCAATAAATCCTCAGCTACAGTTATTTCATTTGACCCCTTGGAAGGTAGACCACTATCTTAGTCAGCTTGGCTACTATAATAAAACATCATAAACTGAGTGGCTTAAACAACATACATTTAATTGTCACAGTTCTGGAGGCCGAGAAGTCCAAGATCAAGGTGACAGCAGGTTAGGATCTTGATGAGGCCTGTCTTCCTGGCTTGCAATGATCACCTTCTTGCTATACTTTCACATAGTGCAGAGAGGAAGCTCTCATATTGGGGGTAGGGCTTCAATGTGAATTTGGAGGGGACCCAGACATTCAGTCTGTAACAAGCATATTCCGTTCATTTTAGGTCCAGTCATGGCTGTGCCTCTCTGACTTAGCCCTGTTTGGGGGCGTTATACTTACTCTTAGGAGGAATTGCCCTCGTTTGCATGTATCAACTGATACACACTGGAAATATAAAGAGTAAGCACAGGGCTAATTGAACTGATGGCATCTTGCTCTACAAATACGCTTTTTCATGACTGTGGTTGGTGTGTGACAGAGACAGATTGAGGATTTTATTAAGGGAACTTTCTTCAGACTCCAGTCTTCCCTCCTCTATCTTCTTATACAGTGTCAGAACTCCTGTGTTCTCAGCATCAGATGGCCCTTTGACAACATGTTTCCATTCAAGTATATGACACTAATATTTAGAGGCTGTGTGGTACTGGGTTTAAACTATGGGCTCTGGGATCTAAGAGTCTGGCCTCAAATTCCAACTCTACCATGTACTAGAATCATAACATCACACATGACCTCATCTTGGGCCTTAGTTTCCTCATCTGTTAATTGGGGATACTAATAGCATCCATCTACTCCATGTACTTATGGGGAGGATAAAATATATAAAACTCTTAATTTAGTTTGAAATAATTTACTCTGGAGAGAGGCTACAGTTCAAGCTTGCCTAAGCATAAGGTTCTTTCTGCTACTGTTTCTCATGGTTCTTTCAACATCATAAATATTTGCCATTTGATAATAAAGCATTTTATTTGTATGTTAAGCATTAGGCAAGTTTTCCATAAAGTTTTGTGCTATTGAAGTGCATCTTACATCTCTAGAGGATGATGCTAGTTATGGTAAATTTATAGGCAACATAGGCATAATCAGAAATACTGAAATACTCATCTGGCTCTGTATTTTTGCCTTCTTAACCTCCTCCAGTGTACAAAAGAAGACATTATTTTACAGAAGTTGGAAGTAGGCCAATACACAAACTGGCAAAAACCCTGATTACTTTCTGAAACTTGGTAGAAGACACCTAAATTTCCTCCTTCTTTAGATGGAAGTCTCTATGATTGTTTCCTATCTAATTCAGATTAAAACCAAACAAAAATATCTTTGTTTCATTGTTGTCATTTGAAAAAAAAAAAAAAGGAATTCTAGAAGGCATGCATGATTGAGTTAAAATGCTTTCAAAAACAAATAAAATTGAGAAGAAGTGTTTCACTGCAGATGTGTGTCATTTTACACCGTAAATCATGGTTTCTGGTGAATTTAATTTTGGTGCCAAGAGCACGTGCTTGGATCAGTTTCACAGAAGCATGTGAGAGGCTGATGTATGGGAGTGAATGGGTTGCCAGCTATGTGATGGTGCCTGTGGAAGGCACTGATCCCGAGGTGTGCTTAGAGGTTTTTCCAAAGTACCTATTGTGCTAGGGTCAGTGGGGATGGCTGGAAAGAGTGAAAAAGTTTCACCCATCACTGGGACCATGGGGGTTTGTGCACAGTTGGCCAGACATGGATCCTGCCTCATTAAATTCTCTCTTTTGAATTTATATGCTTATCTTTTCAACTGTGCCATTTTTCTTAACTTACGTACTTGCTTAACTCTCACCTATTATAAATATATAGGTGAGAAATATATATGTACTCTCTCTCTTAATCAGAATTATCACTTTTCTTCTGTATTTTAATTTGGATAACTGTTTTTCCCTTTCTTATAAGACTGCAGACATTATCTCCTTCGCCTCCTCCTCTTTTCCCCCCGATGCTTCTTGAACACAGGGACTACAATTTGTTTTTCTATCTTAGGAAATGCCAACCTTATTGCCTTGAATGCAGTGAAACTCGCTACTTAGTCGTCAACTTGAAACTTGAATGCATGAGATTTCATGGGAGCCTATAGAAGATGTGGGTCAGTAAATGCTGCCTTTCTTCAGCCCATGCAGCCCACATTTTGGGGATCCATCTCATTTTGCCTGACCAATCCTTCTGCTAAAGTATAACTGAATTTTACTAATTTCGGTATCCTCAGGGTGGAGCATCATCCACAGATGAAATTAATGCTGTTTAAAAAAAAATGCTCACGTGCTTTGCCATGTTGCCATATTAACATATTTCTCACATTCAGGGATAAGACAGTTGCGCTGGTCAGAAAAAAAATTCTGAAGTGTAAGTTTCCTACTTTGTCCACCCTCCTTCCTCTCATCATTTTCTCTCCATTCCCCTGATGCTTTGGTTCCACATATTGACCCTTGCTTTTCAGTGTCTCCAACTGTAGTAGCTATCTTGGCTATGCTTCGTAGGCATTCTGGTCTACTCTGAAACACCCTTATTATGCTCACCTCTTGAAATCATTCTTGTCTGGACATTTTCATTTCAAGAAATCTTTTTCTCAGGCCACATTGATAGGAATAGTGGGAAAGATTAATAGAAGGAAAAATAAATCCCAAACACACTACAATTGGCATAGGAAACTTAGAGGAGTGAAAACTACGTATGTGGGATCTTTGCAAGGAGAAAAGCAGAGGATTAAACTGAAGGGGGTCACCAGTTGTGGGCCATCAGGGGAAGCGTCTCTGTAGGAGACATGGAGTGAGGTGTTTCCTGAGCAGTGGTGCTTGGAGCAAGAGAGAGAGCAGAGCAGCATGCAGTGCGATGAGTTGAGGTGTCAGAGTGAGAGCTCTCTGCCACATTGGTCACTGATCACTCCCACTGCTGGAGTGTATGGGTAGTAAGTGGGCTGCGTGTCTGCAGGAGGCAGTATATACAGTCCAGGATCTTTGATGACAGGGCAGCTCTCCTGGTGCTGGTGATGCTTTGTGGGAAATTAAAGGGCACCCAAACAATTATTATTGCATCTGTTCTTCCTCTTTCTGACTCTCTGAATACAGTGCAGAATACAAGGCAAAGCTGGATCTCTGAACCTTTCCCCAAGAAAGCAGCCTGATCCAAAGATGCAGCCAACAGATATACAGGGTCTCAACTACACAGATACTGACAAAATCAAGGCTCACTGCAATTTGTGAGAGAATGACAACATACTTTCTCAAATAAAATGCGTTATCGCTAAGGAAAAAGTTAATGAATACTAGATACACTATTCCAGCAGGGATCAGGGATAATATTTCTTCTAAAAAAATTGGATCAAAAATTAAACTAATTAGAGAGCTTGGAAATAAAAATATAATTGATAGAAACCTAAACAATAAAAATTAAATACTCAGTGGATGTCATGATATAAAAAACGGACACAGCAGATGAGAAAATTAATGATATGGAAGGTCTTGCCTAGTAATTTTTTAAGAAAGTGTCACATAAGGTTAAAGAGATGAGAAGTGTGTAAATAAAAGTGTCAAGAGCTATGAAGAGGTCCTTATCATTATGCTAGGCAATATGGGCCATTATATGAGACTGAGGCCCTACCTACTGCGCTAACGAGGCACCTCCATTACTCACATTTAGAAAACATATGTGTGTGTATATATATGTGTGTGTGTATATATGTGTGTGTGTATATATGTATATACATACACACACATAAATGTGTATGTGTGTGTATATGTGTGTGTATATATATATATACATACATATATATATATATATAGTGATTCCTTACTATCTTATTATTTAAATATATAGTTGACCCTGGAACCGGTAGGGGTTAGAGACACCAACCTTGGCAAAGAAATACACGTGTAAATACAGTCAGACTTTCATATCAGCAAATTCCCAACCACAAGCCATATACATAGTACATTCATATAGATTACATATTTTAATCATATTTAAATAACAAGGTAATATTAGGTTGGTGCAAAAGTAATTGCGGTTTAAAACGTTAAAAATAATTGTAAAAACCGCAATTACTTTTGCACCTACCTAATAAAAGTATCACTAGACCAAGGGGGCAAAAAAAAAAAAAAAAAAAAGAAAAGAAAAAAAAAGAAAATATCCAGTTATTTAGACCACCATTTTCCACTGGAGAAAATATTTGCCATTTCAGAAGAAGCAGCAGAGAGTTTGAGAAGTGCTTTTGACATTCATGGGAGGCTACATGATCCAGACATTCACAGTTGGCATGAGAAGTGCACTATGGGTAGAATCCCTGGTAAAATCCCAATACTTTGAATTATACATACAACAAACCTCAATAAAATCTAAAGGGCTGACCTCATACACAATATGTTCTTTGTCATACAAAAATTAAGCTGGAAATCAACATCAAAGAGACAATTAGATATGTTTAGAAATTAAGATACATACATCGAAGGATCCAAAAAACTCAATGAATAACTCTCAGTGAATACTAGAAACCATTTTGAACTGAGCCATAATGAAAATATTATATACCAGAACTTGCAGGATTCTGCTAAATCAGTGATCAAGGGAAATTTTAGAGTCAAATGCATACATTTCTAAGACTTTTCTCTACCCCCAGCTTTACTGAAATATAACTGACATAACATTGTATAAGTTTAAGGTGTACAGTGTGTTGATTTGATACATTTATATATTACACAATGATTACCACCATACACTTACCTAACACCTTCATCATATCACATAATAACTATTTCGCTTTTTTGTGGTGAGAACATTTAAGATTTACTCTCTTAACAACTTTTGAGTATATAATATAGTATTGTTACTATAATCATCGTGCTGTACGTTCGCTTCCCCAAATATATTCATCTTATAACTGAAATTTGTACCTTTTGACCTACATCTCCCCATTTTTCCCAGCCTCTGTTACCCACCGTTCTACTCTCATTTCTATGAGTTCAACTTTTTTATTTTTGATCCCATATATAAATGATATCATGCAGTATTTGTCTTTCTTTCTCTTACTTATTTCACTTCACATAATATCCTGAAGGTCCATTCATGTTGTAGCAAATAGCAATGTTTCCTTCCTTTTCTTGGATGAAATATTTCTCTCTGTGTGTGTGTGTGTGTGTGTATGTGTGTGTGTGTGTGTGTGAGAGAGAGAGAGAGAGAGAGACATCTTTTCTATCTATTTTTTATCCATTCATCTGTTGATGGACACTTGGGTTGTTTCCATATGTTGTTTGTTGTAATAATGCTGCAATGAACGTATGAATAGGAATGCAGGTATCTCTTTGCTGTCCTGATTTCATTTCTTTTGGATATATGTCCAGAAGTGGGATAGCTGGATCACACAGTAATTCTAGTTTTGATTTTTTAAGGAGCCTCCATGCAGGAGGTGACATCTCACTGAGGTTTTGATTTGCATTTCCCTGATATTAGTGATATTGAGCAATATTCTTGTGTAAGCTAAAAAAGCAGATAAGAAAATCTATAGTTCACCTGTTAGAATTAAGAAATGGGGTTAGCAAAGTTGCTAGATACAAAGCTAATATACAAAACATAATTGTATTTCTAAACACTGAGCAACACAGTTACATGATTAAATTAACAATAAACCTACCAGTTTTAATAATGTTAAGAAATAGTAAATGGCTTGAAATAAATCTAACACCAAAAAAGCAAAGGCTTCTACCCAGAAAACTATAAAACATTACTAAGAAAAATTAAAGAGACTGCAAGTAAATGCAGAGATCACCCTTCTTCATGAACTACAAATTCTAAATATTTCCCAAATTAGTCAACAGTCAAGGTAATCACGATAAAAATTTAATATATTTTGAAGAGAACTTGAAAATCTGATTCTAAAATATGTATGGAAATTCAAAGGATCATGAAGCACCAGGACAGTCCTGAAAACGAAGGGCGGTCTGGGAGGTCCTTACATTTAGCTAACTATAAATCTTAAGCAATTAAAACAAAAATAAATGAATAGTCTAATGGAACGAAATAGAGAGATTAGAAAATATATACCATGATATACTGACATTTATTTAATGGCCAAAGTGGCCCTACAGAGCAGTGCAGTATGGAAAGTCATTTCAATAAATGATATAGAGTCAGTTGGATATTGATATAGAAACGCAATGTAAACTTGATTAATACCTCATCCCATTCCCAATATGTAAGATACTAAATGTTGAAGGAAAACATAAAACCTTTAGATTGTATAGAAGTGTTTGTAACCTTGGGATAGGGGGAAAAGTAAAAGGGATTTAAAGAGCACAGATATTAAAGAAAATATTAACTTTTAAAAATTACAACATTAAGAATGTCTCTTTATGAAAGACATCGTTAAATGTGTGGGGTTCAAGTTGTATTGTGGGAAAATATATTGGAAGCACATACAACTGAAAAAAGGTTCTATAGCCAAAATATATACACAATTCTAAGAATTTAAGAAAATGGTAGACAACTAATAGAAAAAATGGCAAGAGACTTGAATAGCTACTTTCACAAAGAATATTAAATTAGTAAGTAAAAATCAAAAGATGCTCAAATTCATTAGTGATAAAGGAAATGCAATGCAGTGTGTTCTTTGTTTCTAGTCAGATTTAAGTGTATACATGAACATTTTCAGGGTATTTGTTTGGTTTTGATTTTGATTGATTGATATTCATTTAGAATAGGGACAACTTTCAGAAGTCTAACGCCACATCAGTATTACTTGTTCTGTTTAGCTACAGATTTTAAAGGTAAAAGCAAGTGATTTGTTCCATTTTCTGCTGGGGAAGCTTTCTATTTAAAAAATATCATTTAAAAAAATAGTTAGCTTTTGAAGAAGAAAGATTCTGTAGTCTGAATTCAGCTGACGTTGCCATTTTATTTTTAATGATTGTTCAGTAAAATACTACCTTAAGCGTTGATTGGTAGAATTTGTCATAACTGCTAGTCAGTTCTAGCCACTCTGAAATTGATAACACCATGACAACGTTGGATAACATAATGAATTAATTCAAATTCAGTCCTCTTAACCATTCAGTCCCTTTTTTCCCAATTAAAAAGGATTTAGAGATTATTTTCCCACTGTCATTAACTTTCTATATTTTTCACTGCTAATGCAATGTGAAGATTTGTTGTCAGCATATAGTTATTACCTATATCTATCCAGATGATACATGCATGAGAGGAAAATATTTGTTACTGTAGCCTAACTCTGGAGGTCTGAATTTTTTTGGTATGGAGATAGATGGAAAAGACTTGTGTTGTTAATATTTTCGATCTGCCAAACTGTTTACAAAATATATGTTAATTTAACTTGTATCTTGTGTCAATGATAAATGTCACTATTAATCTGGAGTCCCAATTTTTTATCAGCCCACTAATAGCAATAGGCTTAAAACTTGCATTCTGTTCCTATTAGGTATCACTCATTAAATATAACATTAGTAACTTCCAAATATACCTATTATGTACCAGTCACCTCACTCTCAGCCCTGCATTGAATCCATTTCTATGAATCTATATTTGCTTTTTCTTGTTACAAAATGTCTGAGTAACATTGACTAATTTAGACATGAGGATGATTGGTCTCAGCTCCCTTAAACTGTGAAACATTTTATAGACCTGGACTGGTAAGATTTTACAAAAGTTATTAGGCTGCTAGACATCATATAAAGAAAGCCCTTAACTCTCTATTTTTGTGTGTGTATGTGTGTGTGTGTGTGTGTGTGTGTGTGCGTATAATTGGTCATGATAATGTGTACTTTAATTTGCGAGATCTTTAAAGGTGAGATCTATGGTCAAGTTTGTATAATCCCTAAAAACCAAGCTTGTGACTCTCTGGATATCTGTACCAGCTATTTTCAGATCTGATGTCCTGACATTTGTCATCATGAGTTCTGAGACATGTTGTTAGTAACAGAATTAAAGCACTATAACTTATCAAAACTTAGAGCAAAATGAAAGTCATTCCTATATCCTGATTTATGATGATTAAGTTCAGTAACTTGCCTGTGGATCTTTTTTAGAGTGGGAATTGTGTAATTTATAAGCCTAGAATTGCACCTCTTTAGCAGGGTGTTCAAAATGATTGAAAATGGAAGGATAATGCAATGGACATATTTGAATGACTAACAGATATATGCCTGTTTGGTGTTTTATGGAGATACTCAGAACCCACATCTTCCCACTTCTCCTTATATTTTCCTTCCAGAGTATAGGTAAGTGCATTTGATGTGTCACCTGTTGTCTAACTTGCATGTTATATAATTTATGTAATTCAATCAATAGATGCAAACAATTGGAATGAGATCAAAACAAATAGCAATTATTTACCATATTCACAAACATGTCTTAATTTGAAACATCAAAATAATCTGGAGTTTTATTTTGTCTGTGACTCAAAAAGCAAATGATTTGTTTCTAAAATCTAGACAAGGGATATCCTGAAAATGGAGACTGCAGTTCTACAGAATTATGGTGAGGTAATATTAATTTTTTCAACCAAGAACATCGTATCTCGTTAGTAATATCTCACCACATTAACATATTAGCAGTATCCCATCGCATTGTATTAATATTCATATCATATCAGAATTTACTGTTGCTTATACAGTGTTAAAGTCATATTGCATTAGTGACTTTCATATCAGATTAGTAAAAGTGGATCCTAATAAGACTTTCATATTCAATTACTAAGGTAACAGTTTTGTCTTTCCAAGCCACTTCTAACTCGAGCCCAGAGTGCAAATTGATGAATGTGGTAATAAAGCAATCTTTCTAGCTGAAGATGGATGGCACCTGGGACTGATGGGGTTATGAAAATAGTACTTGAATAAAGGGGACACCTTTGACAGGAAAAAAGTTCTGCCTTTGGCCTACATGACAGCACTTCTGAAGAAAACACTTTAAGAAGCTAGAAATACAAATATTTACCTTAGTAATTTATACCCTACCCCATCATTCTTGTTCCAGTACAATAATTTGGGGCACCAATAAATAAATAAACAGAAAGAGAGACAGTGACAGAAGAGAGAGAGAGAGAGAGGAGGTGGCATATAAATGAAAACTGGTCACGAAAGTGATAAGTAGCTTCTATTCATTAGTACTATGTTTTCCTAGAACTTATTCAAATGTTGAGGACTCATACCTAGCATTACAATGGGTAAATGAGATACGTTGGAACATAAAAATGCAGAGACTCCTCAAATAATGCTACGTAATTATTCAAATTATTAGATTAAACTTAATCTTGACATCTATTACAAGATGTAGAAGAAATTGAAACTATGAACATATCCATCATTGATGTGATCTTGCTGATGGCATGACTATGCTTGTTTCACCTTTGAATCCTAACACCCCTCTCAGCATCTGCTACCTCACACACATTCCACATGCATTCTTTGGGTGGCTATAGGAATGGGCAAATTAGTAGGCCTATGCAAGTGCTGAGAGCCAGGACCAGAAGGCAAATCAGTCATGAGTATCACTTGGTAGGAATGTTCAGTATTTCTCCATCAGCTAAGAAATCTTTAATAGATATATGCACTGTGTGTGTGTGTGTGAGATGGAATTGTTTTGTATGTCTCTGCCTGCAGTCCTTTGACCTCTAATGTATTATACAAACTTCCTAAAATCTCCCATATTACCTGTTTTTACACCACAGCAATAATCTTCTCTGGAGTCCAAACCCTTTCTTTTTTCAGTTCCTCCTCTTAGTATATTAACATATTCAAATTATTTTTAGTTTAAGGAAAAAACAAACAAACAAACAAACAAACGAAATAACTCCTCTCCTTTGACTCAGTACTTCTCTCTTATTATCCACTCATTTCTTTTTACAGCCATGAGTTTTTAAATATCTAGTTGTGTATGGTCTCAATGTCACTGGTCATGCGTCTACCTTAGTCTGGCTTGGACTCTAAGCACACCGTTAAATGCTTCTTCTTATAGTCAAGAGTGGCAACCAAGGCACTAAAGCAAGGGAAATCTTTTCAGTCTATCAATTCAGACCTCTCAGTCCATTTGATGCTTGTTCAAACTCAAACTTGATTGTTTGGCCTTTGGTCCCTTATTTTTTGCTGCATCATTTTATACTGGTTTTCTGTCTCTTTATCCACTTGTTTTCATTCTGTTATGGGGGCACATCTCCCAGTTCTGCTCTGCTCTGTACAATTGACCTAAACTGATGGGTAACATTCCTTAGTTTGATGGTGTCAAACTTTGGTGTACATGAAATTTACTTGGGGAGCTTATTAAACCCCAGATTGTTGGGCCTTACTCCCAGCAATTTGAGCTAGAGTCCCCGGGGCCATTCTTGCTTACCTCCGTCCCTATCACTGTCCCACCTTTTTATTCAATCTATCAAGAAGTTCTATTGATTTTTAACTCCTATCTTCTAGTTGCCTAGATCACTGCTTGCCTGGATTAAGCAATAACTCCCTTAAATATCTTCCTTATGTCCAGGAAGATGGCAATTAATTTTTTTGTAATTTTTCTGTAATGTATAAATCTTTTGGCAATCACTTTTTTATAAATTTAGTCTCTATTTAAAATAAAATGCTAGAGAATAGGTAAATTAAATATAGTGTCTTACAAAGAGGTGACATGATTTCCCAGGGCGACAGAAAAAATTTATCTGGGTCATCTGTTTCTAGGAATTACTCTGGGTTCCATAGGGAGAGGATGGAAATAATAAAGTGATGTAGAGAACAGCACTATAATTTTAATAAATGTTTATTATTTTCTGGGTGAATTCTCTGTGCTAAATAACTTATATATGAGTGGTACGTCTACATTTTGTGAGGCCCATAGCTTAAAGCTATGTGAACTGGGGAGCCCTCTTTAAGAAAGTAGTAGAACATTATGGATACAAAATTGCTTGGGTCCCGGGGTCGTGGGATAAACGAGGGACCCTGAAGCATTAGCTTTATGATCTTCACAGTAGACGCCCTTCTGTAAATGCTTTTTCACTCTACCCTCTAAAAACACACTGCAACTATTACTAGTATGAGGTTACAAATTAGGAACTGAGGTTTAGAATGATTAAATAACTTCATGGATTTCCTAACAAAAAGAGGGAGGATTTAAGTAAACATGAATGCATGTCTAACTCCAGGATCGGTATTGTTAATGCCTTCCTGTTACTCTCCATTCACTGCAAGATAAAATGAACCGGTCCTCCTGTGAAGACAGTGATCATGACAGTTTCCTTCTCTAAAGCTAGTCATTCTCAATTATAAATTATAGCATTGAATTCTGAATTCTCATGTGGAGCCTCACAATGTTCTTCACACTAGCAATAGGTGCCTACTATAGGTCTTACTTCTCACCTACGTAAGATCACCACTCATCCAGGCTGGCCTAATCCTATACTCACAACAAAGTTAGCCCATCGTGTGCTCTCTCATCCAGGGATTATCCTTATGCAGGAACTGAGCCACTCACTCCCTAATGTCCAGGCATCACCTCTTCTTTCTACTTTATTAAAACCTCCTTCATATTTCCACGACTCACCGTTATTTCCTTCTTCTGTCTCCTGAGGACATGTTGGTCTGGGCACTCATGCTTTTGGAAAGGTGTTGGTAGCTGTACTTTTACCAGTTCAGAGCTTTGCCTGTTGCTGTGTGATAAACAATGGAAGAGTAACCAGTGCTCCTCCTCCTGTTCTGGGTGCTGACACATGGTGCCTCTTCCAGGGAAGTCACAGGAGGAGCTCAGCAAGGCCACGCTAGTTAGGTAGGTTTGCCTCTTGGTGTGAGAATCATTATACATTTTACATTTTCCTTAGAAAATTGTCAGTTAAATGGCATTGTCAAAGCCTCCAAGTCACTAAAGAATCCAGCTTAGTGGTTTGTTCTTATCTCAAAATAACACGGTAAGTAAATTTGTCTACTCAGCTGTGAAATGTGTGAATCTGTTTGATTGAGCACCTTCCTTATGACTCGTGTGTCTCTCCTTAGCTGGTATAGTAAGGACTTCTGAAGTATGTCTCCCACCTGCTGGATACTTTTGTTCTGTAGTAAAAGCAAACAAGAATGAGCCTGGGATAGAGGGTTAATCATGTCACCTGCACAACAGCAGGAATCCCTCAGAGATTTCCGTTACCCTCTGCCTTACTGAGCGGGCCGCCTCTCTTTCTCACATAGGCCTGGCCTTGTTGCTTTCTCCGAGGTGGTGGGCAGATGGAGTCAGCATCCCCTCTGGAGCAGAGTGCAATGGAGATTTTGAGACTTTGTTTTTAGGGACCAACAAAGAATCTCATTTGATAACGTTATCTTCTTCCCTTTTAATTTTGTTGCAGAACACTTTCTGAAATTTGGAATTTTGTGTCATAGAACCAGAGCTCATAGCTTCAACCCAGTTGCCCTTTAAATATGAGTAAGAGCTAGTGCTGAATGCTACCTGTCTTATATTTGCCTGATATACTTGACTGTATAATATTTTGTGATGCTGTTCATGAAAGACAGCTTTCTTCTTTTATCCTCAGAGAATAATTTCCTGTGATGCCTATGGGAGTTGAGATACATGTTTTTGTGTTTTTGTTTTTGTTTGTTTTTCTCCTCTTTTTTCATCTTCCTAGTTAGGTCTGCGTTATAAAGGTTATCAGAATTATAATTTCATTTCATGTCTTTTGTTTAAAATAACATTATTTGAATTATCAACTGTTGTTTCAAAAAATAGGACTTTACATTTTAGTTTCATACCCCTGCAATATTTAATGAAGGACTTCTCTTGTCAGTCAATCAGTTTAATTGCATCTATGTTATACTGTTAAGGCAGGGGTATGTGCTTCCATAACACACAAACACATACAGACACACAGCCGCTTCTCCAGCCACCCCTGATCCTCCTATGAATGGGTTTAAAATGATAAAAATAACAGACCAGACCTGGAAATGAATAAACATCCATGTGTCTAACTTTAAATATTGGCAATATAAATGACATTTATTGAATGTGAGATAAGATTAGCACCAATGACGTCCATTGTGGACATTTTAGTTGGATATTGTGGTGTTTTGAAGCTACCTTTTAACCTGAATTGCGTAGCAACGCAACCAATTAAGGGGTGTTCACTGTTGAGCTTACTGTTTAGGAGAGTTTGAGGAAGTCCTGCCCACAAAATTTATCAGACAAGCATGCATGAAACAATAACCATCTGCTGTGGACTGCATTGTGTCCACCAAAAAATTCATCTGCTGAATCCTTCACCACTTCACCTTCTGTGACTTTTGGAAATAAGCTTTTAAGGAGGTGGTTAAGGTTAGATGAGGTCACAGGGTGGAGCCTTGATATGATAGATGTGGTGCCCCTATTAGAAAAGTAAGAGACACCGGTATTTCTCTCTAGGATACAGCAAGAAGGCAGCCATCTGCAAACTAGGAAAATTGTTCTCACCGGAACCACGCTGGAACCCTCATCTGGAACTTCCATCCCCCAGAACTGGGAGAAGTTAATTTATGTTGATTAAGCCACCCAGTCTGTGGAATTTTATTATGGAAGCCTGAGCTCACTAATACACCAACAATATATAGAAAAAAAGAAAATTGTGATACCTTTCAAATACCACAGAAGCATAATCAAAAGAGTAGAACTGAATGAGGCCTGGGTAGTCTGGAGTCTCAATAATAAACAGAAAGTTATCCTGGAGTTAGAGAGAAGATAGAATTTGGATACGTGGATATAAAACTCTTGTAAAAGACAAGAGAATGGTAAAATGTAACATTTGTTTGATAGCAGTTATGAACCTGATTTTCTCACGCAAAACAAAAAAAAATGTTTATCAGAAAGATAAAAGTAGTAATAAAGGACTTTGAATGACTGACCAGAGCCCAGGCATACCCACTTGACATTGTAATGATAGGGGGAAAAAGAAAGAAAGAAACTACACAAAACAAAACAGTAAAGTAAAAAAAGAAACAGAGGACTGTTTGACTATACTCCGAGGTAGGCAGGTAAAGCTGGCCAACTTGATTAATTATCATTGCCTCCCTGGAATTTTGGTCCTAAAAGACTGTGAGATTGCCCCTACGCTTTTAAGGAAAACTTCTAAGCAATACCTCCTACAGGAGATGCTAAAAGAGGACTGGCACAGATGTTAAGTTGGGGGTAAAAATCAAACTTGTGTTGCTTCTGGACATCGTAATAGGAATTAGGGGCATTTGTCTTTTCTTTTGTCCCATGTTTTGTGTCCCGAGCCTTGCCTTGCAGTGGAGACAATCGATCTGAGGAGTAACATGCATGTTCCACTTTCCTCACACAGGAGAACAGTTTTAGTCTGACTCAAGTATATGGGTGCAGAATGTAGTAGTGGAAAGAAAGTGTGGTTTGAAGCCAGAAAAAAACAGTGTGCAAATGCTGGATTAGCTACATAGCAACTCTCAGAACTTGGGTGAGCCTTTTAACATCTCTGAGGTCATGTTTCCTTCTCTGAAAAGATACTTTATCAGGTTATCTTGATGATTACATGAGCTTAGATATAAATGAACAATGTATCGTGACCATTACAGGATAAATGTTTCATAAGTATGAGATATTTAAAAAATTCCTTTCTCTCTTAACTCCACTTTGATTTATGTTTATGTAGTGGTGACAGACTCCCATTTGTGGAGTGGGCTGGACATATGTTGGATTAGCTTTCCATGAAAAAGATAACACATCAAAAGCATCCTCCCAAATGGTTAAGTAAATTTTGTTATAAGCATGAAACAGTTTTCAGGCATTAAAGTGCAAATATAAATTATTAATAATGAAAATGTTAATATGTCTATATTATTTTGAAAAATAGAAAGTGCTCCCCAAATGTCAAGTATTATGATTTAATTATTTGTAGCAGCATAGCTTCTTCTGAGACTGGAAACGTTAAAATCAATAGCTGCACACATAAATATAATGTTGCTATTGATAGCCATTGTTAGAAGTGTCAGTGATGCCTTCTAGTCCCACTCTCTTTTTACTAAAAGCATTTCCGTAAGATACAAAGTTCCCAGGCCTAGCCTTCCAGTTTTGTGACTATTCCCCCATGTCCCACTTTGTAAATGTTCATTTGCTTGTAATGGCAATTTATGTCACTGTGCATTATACGGATGGCCTAATTCAAGGCCAGTTATCCAGTGGCGATGTCTTCACTTCGAGCGAAGTTGGTTAATGGTTGGAACCAGGATGTTTTATTGTACCATATCATTGAGCTGTATTTCCTACAATGTCTTTTTACTGACTGCCCCTGAAAACATTTCATTATGTTCAATCATACACACTCATTCTCATTAGCAGATTATCATTTCCCTTGTAGTCAGTCCTACCTGCCCAATGCCACTGATGCTTCGGGTCTCTCACACTGCAATAAGAGAAGGGTTGGTTTTAAAATGAAAACCCTTATTACTCATTAGGTGCCCAGTGGTTTAAATAAATAAAATGTGTCATCCTTCATTGAAAGAGATAGTGTCTCTGGACAGGGCCTAGCATATGTGGAAGTGGAGGGGGCGAACTACAGAACTAGGACTCCAAAAGGCCTCTCCCAGGTCTCTCCCACACTAATCTTTCCCCTCCGCCTGCATCTTTTTCCTAAGGGAAAGTTGTTTGGGGCATCCCTTCAAAAGATCTCACTGGCCTTCCTTCTTTCCTTCCGTCCTCGCTTCCCTCTTTTCTTCCTCCCTTCCCTCCCTTCCTCCTTTACTTCCTTCCTTCTTTCCTTCCTTCCTTCCCTCCCTTCTTTCCTCTTTTCCTTCCTTCCTTCTTTCCTTTTTTTCCTTCCTTCCTTCCTTCCCTCCTTCCTTCCTTCCTTCCTTCCTTCCTTCCTTCCTTCCTTCCTTCCTTCCTTCCTATTTTTATAAAAGCCTTGGAGCAACAATAATTTTGTGGTTTCTGTTTGATTATGCAAATTCAAAGATGGATTATTCAGTATTATTAACCTTAGAGAGAATGATGTATAGTGGATATAAAGTATACAAACAATTAAAAAACATGATTATAGGATCTCCACTAGTGATATGAACAAAATGCTACTGGAGCCCAAGGGAAAGCCAGCGACTTCACTGAGGAAGTTGCAGGTGTACTTGAGATGGGTCGCAAAGGTGGCCAACTTGACAGAGGGAAAGCACTAGAGGTAGTCACTGAGAGAATAGCATGTGGAAAGGAGGTGTGAGAGATCCTGGCATGTTCAAATTGAAGTGAATAGGTCTAAGTAGATTCAGCAGCTCTGTGGAAGGAGAATGTACCGGCCCTGTGGTGGGTCAGTACTGGCTGGGATCAAAGAGGCACAGGGATGGAGAATGAATCAGAGATGGGTAAAAGTTTATGTTGTGAGTATTGTAAGGTAATGGTAACAATGAAGGATGATGTATTTTTGGAGCAATGATATCACTATAAATATCAAAGTGATCCATATCAAAACAGCATCATTAAAATGATTGTCTTGATGTGCAATGCATGTACTGCATGCATCCTAGCCTCCATAGCTTGCCCCATTTATCAAGCTGTAAAAGGCATTGGGTTAATTGTTCCCATCAAAACTGATGATACGGTGTTACTGTCATCATCTCAAAACCATCTAGAAGAGTGGTTCCTTTTACTGTCAATTTCTTATCCTGAAAGAACAGCTCACGATTAAATACTAAAAACCCAAGCAATTTTTCTGTCAAATGCCCTCCAAAATTTATTAGCCTTATATTTAAAATCTACCTAGCATAGAATAATTTATTCATTTAATTACTGAAAGGTAAAGTTTGTATGAAATTTACCACCAAGGATTTACCGATAAATTATTTCTAAAAATACAGATTTTACGGGTACATGCTTGAGATTTTTCTAGTGCCACATTGACTTACTTAGAAAATTTTTCTTTCTTAAATTATGGGCTCACTTACTATTGCTTTTATTTTAGGGTCTACATCATACTTTTTAAAAGTGTGTTGAAGCCAGCACAGTAGTATCTCAATCGCTGTCCTTACTCGAGATTTTTCCTCGGTTCTTGAGAGATAGGCTGGACGTATAATTTCATTTGTGAATTCTATATCCAGTGAAATATTCCACTTTGCCCGTCTTGCTTTCCTACAAGTAACTCAGAGATCAATTTATCTCTACCAGAAGTTTTGAAAATTCTCATTGGACATATTATAGAACACCAGTGTTACACCTTGTGTCTTTTTGTTTTCATTTGTTATTTTTCATCTTGGCTTCTTTAGGTGTGTCTTTTTATTTTATTGTCTATAGATTTAATGCTTATTTCATCATATATTCTACAGGCTGCCTGAAATCTAATTTTTAATCATATGTAATAAAAACGTAAACACAGGGAATTCTATTTTTCACATCAATCTAAGCATAAGCAAATATGACACTGTGCTATTCCATTTTACAGATGAGGCATCGAGGCTGCGTGACATAACATGATTGGGAATGCTGCCTAACCAGGATAGAAGTTGGGTGCTGGAGGGTAACAGATGGGCAGGCATGTGCTTATCAGCTGCTAATTAGACCACAAAGTTCTGTGTTCTATGTATGAGCAGTGCTTCATCATTTAATAAATAATAGCAATAATGATGACAGACAGGAGAAGAAAATTATAACCAATCATGAAAAAAATGAAAAATGCTACCTGTGTTCAGCAAAATCAGGACAGAGAATCTGGCTTGCGATCCATGGGAGAATGCTGGGAGTTTAACAATTAAAGACTGCTTCTCTAGAGACTGGAGGCTGTGTCTCCCTTCACATTGCTAATGAAGTATAATTCATTTTACCTCGCACCCACCTTTAGAAATCAAAGTTCAAGCGTCCGTATCAGACACGTTTGAAAGACGAGGTCTCCTCTCCCCTTGCAATACTGCCTGTCCTCTTCAGGGAGCATTCTCCTGTTCTATTAATTATTGTGCTTCGATGGCATTATTATTCATGGGTTAGCATCTCAAAATACTTGACTTAGCACTGGGTCTGGAACTAATACTAATAAGTACAAGGCTGAGTAGTGGGTAATTTTTTTCCCTTTATTTTTTCTCATGTGCGCTGCAAAGGCAGTGGATACCTTTTTTCATAATTCAGCTGCCTTGCACACTGAAACAGAATTCAGCCTGTTGACTCCTTAAGGCCAGTGTCCTAGAGAAATGCACCTCCAGGGAATTCCTAAAAAATGGAAAAAACCCAATTCCAAATTTCCACAGACCATCAAAAGAGGAGACATGAAAATAGAGACTTGTTTTATTTGTTATGATTTTAATACAACGTACAATAATATTTATTTTATGGGGCAGAGAGTTCACTGGTATGGAGTCGGTGATTGCAAACATGGGGCTGAGTTGGTTAAAGGGATGTTGATCTTTGATGTAAGATTATAATATAATGAGATTGAGTTGTTTTTTTTAAACTAAACATAGTAGAATATATCCATTCAAAGAAGAGACGTCCTCTTCAAAGTAGCCAACATGAAATGCTATTGTATCAGTTAGGAGTATACTTGAATTACCAATTATCAACTGGTAATAACAACGACAAAGAAATGACTATTGATATTATCAAGAAATAGGTTTATTTTTCATTAATGACAGAAACTCCACTGGCATTGGGTCACCTGGTCAATGCTAGTGAAAATGAAGTCATTCTCTATTGTTTTGCTGCTACCCAGATCACAATGGCTTTTGACTATTATTTGTTGCCCTAAGGTCACATGATGCCTGGCTCACCTTCAAGGTAACTTTATATTCAAGGTGGAGAAGGTGGGGCCAGCAAACTTCCTCTAGCTTCTTTTCTTCTTATCAGGAAATTAAAAGACACTTATCTTTTTACCTTCTTATCAGGAACTGCGTCTCAAACCTTTCCTAGCTGTAAAGAGGTTGGAAGACCAGATGCATGTCTTTATATTCCCTATTGTGGGAGGTGAATGAGGGAGAAAGGCACTGAGATTGGAAGTGGTGCTGACTAAAAGGAAAGTGCCTACAACTAACATCAAGTTCTTCCAACAGGATTTCATTATTTAAAGTTTTTCTTTGTTAACAGACTTTATTTTTGAACACAAATTTTCCTGAGGCTGACACCGTATCTGCCATGGCTTGGCATTGTTTAGTTGCTTACATAATGCCTCAGAATACATTTATTGAATGAATGAATGAATTCATGAGTGAATAAATGAACCAACAGAATGTTTCCACTAGGTACCTACTTTATGTGTGTATTGTATATGATTGTCAAGCAAAGAGGGGTACATGATGGGCACATGATAAACTGACAACTGAAAACGTGAAGCAGGGGAAGATTTGTTTTCCCTTTAAGTGGATGAGGTGGTTGAAATAACTGGAGGGAGGATCAGAGACAGACTGACCATCATAAGCTCATGTAGCCCATGTCCTTCTCTTCCCTGTACCCTACGATCCAGAGACTGGGGCTGCTTCTCATAACTACCATGGCCTGGAACTGGATCCAGGGGCCTGATCCCTGTTCCTTACTGATCTGTCCCCTGGTCACTCCTGCAGTTTCTTGCTGACAGCTCCTTTGTACTGTTTTTTTGTGTTTTTTTTTTTTTTTCTCTAGGTCTGAATACTGGCAGTTCCAGCTGAGGGGGAAGTTTCCTATAAAACTTTAATTAGTTTTTCATTAATTCCTCTTTTTTCAATAAAGAGGTTTTTTTTTTTTCTTCCTTTCACCTAATACTTATAAGCTACATGTCAATCTCCAAAACAATACCTCCATCATTGAAATTGCTTGAGCCGCCTGTGAGTTTATTGGAACTCCTGGCTTTCAGTGATTTAATTTTTGAGAAGCTGAGTTACTGGGGTTGCCTTTGTATTTTATGTCTGGGAAGCGTCCTGGCTGGCGTCCCTTATACCTATGGCTTAATTGAACATCTATGGAATGACAGGGAAAAACACTGGATGTGAATAAAGGAAGGAGTATGACTAAAATTCTCCTGAAACAATAATTCCACCACCAGCAATTAAAAAAAAATAGATGGACTGATTAACCTCTGTCCATGGATTTTTTGGTTAATTTCTGCCCTTCCAACTTGCATGTCCTCTAATCTCATGTTATTCCCCCCACCCACACCACGGCCTTACCTATTTTCTCAGGTTCACCAGTGTTTCTTCTCCCCACTGTCCAAACAAATTATTTAAATTACTGGTGCACGTTATACATTTAAAGCTGTCATAATCATTATTGAGGTTAATCAGTTGAGTGATACTATGAATAGGACAAATATGATTATTTCTCTTTAATAGAATTAGAATAAACTGGGATACTATGAAGTTAAATGGGATCAAGCCAGCAGTGGATCCAAAACTCAGACCCATGTTTTCTGTCTTAAATAATGCTTTATTCTGTATATACCAAGACACATAAAATCAAAGATATCTAACATAGTTATTTGAAAACAAGTGCCCACTCCAAAAAAATGCATTAAATCTAGTACATCAGGCTCAGTCTGTGTTTGAGTTTAAGCTATATTTATTTTCTACAGTCATTAGACTTTTCTATTTATGTTTGCTAAACTAGCATAATAGACTTAAAAAGACATTTTGGGACTTCTTAAATTCTGAAGTCTCATACAAAATGTTTTTTTTTTTTCCTTAACGCAGTTTATTTAAAATGAAGTCTATCCCCCCCCCCCCACTGGTAGGGAAACTATAAAATTGTCACAATAGATACTGGAAAAAAAATAATTTAGTATATTCAGCATAAATTTATGATTAAAAACTTTTAGAAAAGTATAATTAGATGGAAATTTTCTTAAATTGGTAAAAAAAAAAAGCTATAGAAGCTACAAACATTAACCTAAATGGGGGATATGTGTATACATTTGCTTTAAATAAGGAAGAAGGTCAAAATGCCATCTATCTCTACTCCAATTCAACATTATACCTGGGACACTAGTCAGTACAATAAAATAAAAAAATATAGGCCTTGCAAAGGTGGAAATATTACTCTTCTTATTTTACATTTTATCACTGTCTAAATTGGAAATGCAACAGTGCCTATAGCATAATTAAAAATACTAGGAGTTTGGTATGGTGGCAGTCAATGAGGTCAATACACAAGGGTCATTAGGCTGTTGCATTTCTGTACAACAGTCTAAAACATTTAGAAAATGTAAAGTACTAGTTAAAATTGTAGGTTTCTCTGCCCATGCCAGTTCACTAAATCAAAATTTCTGAGTGGAGACCTGGAATCCTCATTTTACTTAGTTTTGGACACATTGCTTTTTTTTCTTTAACCCACTAAAGTTTTTAAGTTACCATCTCAAGGAGGAGACAGTCAGACATTATATTTTGGAACAGTTGATCAGGCTTAATGTAGTAGAAAGATGAATCGAAGCAGATCCGGACTATATAAGATGTGATCAAAACATATAGTGAATGTTTAAATAAATTAAAAAAAAAAGTCACAGTAAAAGACATATTGCCATTAATTCCTCTGAAAATACTCCCGCTCTCTTCGAACACACTTATGCCATCATTCTTGCCACTTTCTGAAGCAGTTCTGGAAGTCCTCTTTCGTGAGTGTCTTTAAGTTGTGCTGTCCTGTCTGCCTTGATGTCCTGAATCAATTCAGGATATTTACCTTTCATGGTCATTTTGACTTTGGGGAAGAGCCAGAAGTCTCATGGTGCCAGATCTGGTGAATAACAGAGATGAGGACACACTGTCATGTTTTTATTTGACAGAGATTGCCACGTACCAGAAGCTAGGTGTGACATGAAGTCTTTCTGTTGTGATAAAAAAATACGGTGAATGCTGCTGCCTAGTGCCATCCAATGGAAAGGCAGGGATCTTCAATATGGGAGGGGTCACGTCAACCCTTAGTAACAGTATATGAGAAGTTTCAACTTGTTTGGTGCAATCAGTTGGGTTGTGAGCTATGATTGCGAGGTATGTTTAAAGTATGCTGTAAATCATCCTCCATCATGACAATGCTCTGTGTCGTGATGGTACAGCAATTCCCATCAAATAAAAACATTATGGTGTGTCCTCATCCACCTTATTTCCTGGATCTGTCACTGTGCAACTTCTGGCTCTTCCCCAAAGTCAAAGCGATTCAGGACATTTAGGCAGCCAGGACAGCACAACTAGAGACACTCAGAAAAGAGGACTTCCAGAACTGCTTCAGAAAGTGGCAAGAGCAATGGGATAAATGTGTTTCAAGTGAGGGAAAGAATTTTGAGGGGGATTCATGGCAATGTGTCTTTTACTGTATGTATTTTTTTTTAATTTCAACATTCACCATATTCTCTGATCACACCTCATACTTCAGGGGTTTTTTATTTGTTTGTTTGTTTGATAATCTAATCTAAAATGATCTAATGTTACACTTCTCTGACATTTCTAGAGAACATCCAACTTGGATATCAGGATTTTTTCTCTTTAATATGCTGTTGGATTGTAAGTGTTAATATTTTGCTATTAATTTTGCACCGAGATTTAAGATAACAATTGGTGTATATGATCTTTCTTCATTTTGTCTTTATCAGCTTTTCATATCAAGGTCATAGCAGCATCATAAAATGAGTTGAGGAGTGTATCCTTTTATCTTATACTAAATAGTTTTTGTAAGATTTGAAGTCATTTGTCCACCCCTTAGGTGAGATAAAAAGGCGAAAGCATGACTGGAGTGGGGCAGAGTTTCCTACCCTTGATGAGATTGTAATATTGCCCTTTGGTGAAGTCTTTACTCCTGGAGATGATCTTAGGGAGGAGAGTGACGGGGTGGAGGTGGTTTCACAACCGTTTCTCTTCCTCTTCCCCTGCCAGGGTCATGCTTTGAATCCTCCCTGTGAAAGCTTGATGGGTTTCCAAGAAGAAAAGCCTATGAAAATGTGTGCACCCCAGTGCTGCAGACCCTGTGAGCATCTCTTATGCTCAAACTTAGACTCCAGCAACTCATCAAAATTAGTAGTTCAATGCTTAGTAGCTTATGGCATCTGTCCATTTTGTCTCTAGATAAAAATTTCAGATCCTATGTCTCGGAAGGCAGCTTTTCTCCAGATCACGGGATGACAGTTTGTACTGTGTGACCTCAGTTCTCTGAGCAGTGCAAGAAAGGTTATTGATATTCAGTTTGTCCAGCATTTTCTTGTTGTAAGGAAGAGATTGATACTTGCAAGATCTTTAAATGTTGAACCAGTAACTGAAAGTCTAGACATGTGGGAGGACACCTTGTTTTATTGTGCTTCATCTTATCGTGTTTTGCAGATATTGCTACTTTCTACAAACTGATGGTTTGTGGTAACCCTTCAATGAGCAAGTCTATTGGCCATTTCTCCAACAGCATTTGCTCACTTCGTGTCTGTGTCACATTTTGTAATTCTCACAATATCTTAAACATTTTATCCTTATTATATTTATCATGGTGCTCTGTGATCAGTGATCTTTAGTATTACCATTGCACTGTTGATCCTTGAACAACATGGCGATTAGGAGTGCTGATCCCTGTGTAGTCACAAATCCAAGTATAACTTAAGTTGCCTCTTCTCATATGCAGATTCCCAGCTGCAAAATTGTATTGAACAATCCTCATAGTTCTAATCCCTGTTGTTCAAGGGTCAACTGTAATTGTTTGGGAGCTCCATGTACTATACCCATGTAATACAATGACTTTAATTGATAACAGTTGTGAGTAGTCTAACTCCTTCACTGCCCTGCCATTCCCTTGTCCCTCTCCCTTTCCACCAGCCTCCCTATTTGCTCAAATACAACAATATTGAAATTAGTTCAACAAGTAACCCTACAATGGCTTCTATGTGTTTAAGTAAACGGAAGAGTCTCACGTCTCTCACTTTAAATCAAAAGCTATAAATGATTAAGCTTAGTAAAGAAGCATGCCAAAAGCTGAGATAGGCCAAAATCTCAGCCTCTAGTGCCAAACTGTTAGCCACGTTGTGAATGCAAACATTGAAGTTATTGAAAGAAATTAAAAATGCTACTCCAGTGAACACATGAACGATAAGAAAGTAAAACAATGTTAATGCTGATACTGTATTTTCCTGAAAATAAGACCTTGCAGAACTATTAGCTCTAATGCGTCTTTTGGAGCAAAAATCAATATAAGACCCAGTATTATATTATATTATACTATATTATAAGACCTGGTCTTATTTTACTATAATTTTTGCTCCAAAAGATGCTTTAGAGCTGATAGTCCTGCGGGATCTTATTTTTGGGGAAACATGGTATACACAGAGAAAATTTTAATTGTCTGGACAGAAGATCAAACCAGCTACATTCCCTTAAGCCAAAGCCGAGTCCAGAGCAAGGCTCTAATTCTCTTTAATTCTATGAAGGCTGAGAAAGATGAGAAAGAAGTTTGAAGCTAACAGAGATTGGTTCATGAGATTTAAGAAACAAAGCCATCTCCATAACATAAAAGTGCAAGGTGAAGCAGCAAGTGCTGATGTAGAAGCTGCAGCAAGTTTTCCAGAAGATCTAGCTAAGAGAATTAATGAATGTTGCTACAGTAAACAGATTTTCAATGTAGATGAAACAGCCTTATATGGAAAAAAAAAAAAATGCCATCTAGGCCTTTCATAGCTAGAGACAAGTCAATACCTGGCTTCAAAACTTCAAAGGACAGGTTGATTCTCTTGTTAGGGAGCTAATGCAGCTGGTGACTTGAAGCTTGAAGCCAGTGCTCAATTACCATTCTGAAAATCCTAGAGCCCTTAAAAATAATGCAAAATCTACTCTGCCTGTGCTCTATAAATGGAACAACAAAGTCTGGATGACGGCATATCTGTTTGTAACATGCCTTACTGAATGTTTTAAGCCCAATGTTGACCACTACTGCTCAGATAAAGGGTTTCTTTCAAAATATTACTGCTCATCGACAGCGTGCCTAGTCACCCTAGAGCTCCAATGGAGATATACAAGGAGATTAATGTCACTTTCATGGCTAACACAGCATTCGTTCTGCAGCCTTTAGGTAAAGCAGCGATTTTGATTTTCAATGTACTTTCAAAATACATATCATAAGGCTATAGCTGGTATACATAGGGTGTTTCTGATGGATCTGGGCAGAGGACATTGAAAACCTTCTGGAAAGGATTCACCATTCTAGATGCCATTAAAAACATTTGTGATTGATGGGAAGAGGTCAGAACATCACATTAACAGGAGTTTGAAAGAAATTAATTCCAACCCTCACAGATGACCTTGAGGGATTTAAGACTTCACTGGAGGAAGTTTTCAGATGGGATGGAAATAGCAGGAAACTAGAATCCAAAGTGGACCCTGAAGATGTGACTGAATTGCTGCAGTCTCCTGATAAAAACTTAATGGATGAGGAGTTGCTTCTTGTGGATGAGAAAAGAAAGTGGTTTCTTGGGACAGAATCTATTTCTGATGAAGATGCTGTAAAGATTGTTGAAATGACAACAAAGGATTTAGAATATTGTATAAACTTAGATGATAAAGTAGTGGCAGGGTTTGAGAATATTGACTGTAGTTTTGGAAAAAGTTCTGTGGGTACAATGCTATCAAACAGCATCAGAAGCTACAGAGAAAGCTTTCATGAAATAAAGAGTCAATCGATGTGGCAAACTTCATTAAGAAATTACCACTGCCTCCCCAACCTTCAGCAACTGCCATCCTGATCAGTCAGCAGCCCTCAACATCGAGGCAACACTCTCCACCAGCAAAAAGATAATGGATTGCTTCAGATAAGGACAGGCTCTGATGATGGTTAGCAATAAAGTATGTTTTTTTTTAATTAAGGTATGAACACTTTTTAGACATAATTCTATTGCATATGTAATAGACTCTAGTATAGTGTAAACATAACTGTTATTTGCACTGAGAAACCAAAAAGATTGTGTTACTTTATTTCAATGTTCACTTTATTGCAGTGGTCTGTCACCGACCTGCAGTATCTCCGCAGTATGCTTTATTTCTTAATATTTAAACATATGCAATTGCTATTTCTATGTTAATAGTATGCAGTTTAAATTTAGCTTCATTGTGCTTAATATTATATTGAAATTTTTGCCTTTTAACTCTCAAATGTCATAAATCCACAACCAATGTTTAACAATGCAGTCATTTCAAATAATGAGAAAGGTGGGTAGAGAACTTGTCTTCAGGAAGCTCATTTATCAGTTTCTTACATCGTGCTTCTGGCCAATCCTAATTCCGATTTCTCAGTATGGTTTCCTAGTTTCCAAATGTAGAAGAGTGGTAAAGATAATGGATCCCAGAGCCAGACTGTTCAAGTGAGACTCTGAGAATTCTTATCCATGTTAACTTGAGCAAGTTACTTAACCTCCCTGCATCTCAGTTTCCTCACTTGATGCCAGTAATCAGAGTTCCCCGTAGTGGCTTTATGAGGATCAAATTAAAGATTTAGAACACACAGTGCCTTCCTGGCATCTCATAAGTACTATACAAGATTTGTTAACTAAAATACATTAATTCATTCTGAATTTAGAGCAGCTACATTGGCTTATATAGTAGTGTAAGAATGTCATATTATTTTTGTTTTCAGGAAACAACAGAGAAATCAGAGTACCTTGAATGAGTATTTGCTTAAGAGTAAGTTACTTTTAGAAAATTAGTGAAGTTTCTAGGAAATTATAGAAATGATAGAAGAGTTATTGTAGCTTTCCAAAAGAACAAACTCCATCCCAAGATGAAGTGGCATACGTCATGAAAGATTTTGTTCGTGTGTATGTATGTATGTGAGTATGATGTGTATATATACACTTTTGTTTTTCCTGTGCACTGAAGTTCTGGTCACACACTGTCAGTGGCCAGTCGAGAACTGGCAGCTCTTTTCTCTCCTTCATTCTCCATTGTCATCGTTATTGGCATAGTTATAATTCATATTAATCTGATTATAAGAGTGTGTCGGGGCTGACATGTCCGGGAGAGATGGTTGAGCACAAGAGCTGTTTCTGGAACGAGATAAACAACAAACAAAAAGACTTTTTGATTTAGCAGTTCCCAAAGCGTATGATTCATACATGAGTCATTCTCATGAAGTGGGTAAAAATTCCCATTTACAAAGGCAGAAATGAAAATTAAGTTGTTTTTAATTTAGGAGACAGAAGAGTGGGATGAAATATCTAGCTCAAGAGAATCCTTCTGAAAATGGATTTCTAGCAGAAAAGTTTCACCCCTCTAAGCATAGAGATGCAAATTTTGCCTTCCATAAGCTAATCAAGACTTTTTTTTCTTTTTTGGCAAGAAAACAAAGCAAAACCAGTCTAATCCTGAGTAAACCTGGCTTTTTCCTTACTTATTGGGTCTCCCAGGAAAAGCAGATTGCAATGTTTAACTCTCTAATATATGCAATAAAAGATTTCCCTGATACTGTCAAGCTGACTACTTAGCCATTCAGCTGCTTTCATATTATACACATTGCTATGCACTGTCGCTTGAGATTACTTTGTGCAAGAAAGCTTTGTTAGGACAGAGTAATTTGATGAATGTCAAAGCCAAATGTATATAGAGAGATATAGATATACGGGATGGGGCAATCTGATTTCTATTTGACTCTCACACAAATCACATTTCCAACACATTTCAATGAATCACCGTTAGGTGCCAGGCTGGCAGACATGATGCATTCTGGACATGGTTAGGAAGATAGATTTGGGATGTTTCAAACATGGCCCCGTGAAGGGCATTTTTTGCAAAAACCTCAGAGAGTACAATGCTGTATTATTTTTGCAGTATATTTTAACCATGATATTTACGTGAAAATGGCACCCTATCTAATGTCTTTATGTAAACATCCCTGTCTTCTTCTAACTCTGCAGAGAGGTGTCATTCTTCATAATATCTTTTTTTTTCATATTTCTAAAAGTCTGTACACAGATGTTTTCTGCTACATGAGAGTATTTCTTTATGATTATGTTGGGGAGCAACCATAAGAGAAGTCCCCTTCAGCTATACAAGGTGGGGTAGTACTCTTCAAACACACAGATTCTGCCTGTATAGCCTTTCTTGCATGCAAAAGAGGAGGAAAGGGTTTGCAAGTAGTATAACACTATTGGACTGTTGGGGTGGACTGAGTTATTGGCCTAGGTCTCTATCTTTGGTTTCCATCCCTTTGTATGGAATGTGTCCCATCTCTACTATTGGGGCTATTCTTCTGGAATATCTGTGAGAAGGTGAGGCAGAGTCACTACAATACTGAGATAAAATTTAAAGAGTCTTCAATTTAAGATAATTTATTGCTACCAGTCCTCTCCTATATATGACCCCTAGGTTTTGAGAATATAGGTATTTTCATATGGAATTAATTTACTTGTTAAAGTGTCTGTGCCATGCCTTGAAAGAATTTTGTCTAAAATGTAAAATACGTTTAACTTTGTGATCTGACTTCACTCCTCTTTCCTGATTCTAGATTTTTTATTTGTTGACTTTTCTAACTGGGGATAATATCAACCATCAAAGTATGGACACTGTATATAGGAATCTTAACTATGAAAGGTGCATTGTAGCATTACGATGGAATAGTCTGCTTGTAAGTACCTTGGTATCTCCTATACCAAATCTCTTATTTTGTAAATGAGGAAACTGACACAAGTGATTCTTCCCTCAGTCACAAAGCTATTGAAGCAATTGGATAGACTAGGGTTCCACATACTTATGTTCATTAAATTCACATAGAACAAGATTGGTTTGAATGAGAATCGTTATAGATAGATCACCACAAATGTACAATTTATACCCTCCTGACACACCTTGCCTCTCCTCAAATCTTATCCCTGGACATCCAGGAAGCTCTGATTTTTGTTGTTGTTTGGTTTGTTTTTGTTTTTGTTTTTTAATCCCTAAAAGCATGCCTGTACTACTCAATATAAAACATAAAATATAAAATTATGTATATTAGTTGATTGATTTATATGCCTAAGCAGTACACATTTTCATTTTTATGAAATATCTTTTCCGTCCCTTTACTTTCAGTTTATGCGTGTCTTTTGATCAGAAGTGAATCTCTTGTAGAAAGCATGTGTAAGGGGTTTGTTTTCTTACCCATTCAGCCACCCTATCTTTTGACTGGAGCATTGAATCCATTTACATTTAAAGTAATTGTTGATAAGTATGTAGTTATTGCCATTTTATTATTCATATCATTTATTTATGTGTTCATTTATTTTATTTTCTCTTTCTTTCTTTCTATTGTTCTCCCCTCCCCTTGCCACCCCTCCCGTCCAGTCCCCTCCCCTCCCCTCCTTTCCCCTTTCCCCTGTCTTAAAAAGAAGTCCTTTTAACAGTCCTTGTAATACTGGTTTGGTGGTGATGAACTCCTTTAGCATCCCCTTGTCTGAGAAGCTCTTTATCTGTGTTTCCATTTTAAATGATAGCCTTGCTGGGTGGAGTGATCTTGATTATATGTCCTTGCTTTTCATCTCTTTTAATATTTTGTGCCAATCCCTTCTGCTTTGCAACGTGTCTGTTGAGAAATCAGCTGACAGTCTTATGGAAGCTCTGTAGTAAGTAACTAACTGCTTCTGCGGCTTTTCAGATTCTTTCTTTGTCTTTAAACTTTAGCATTTTAATTATGATGTGTCTTGGTGTGGGCCTCTTTGGGTACATCTTGTTTGGGATTCTATGTGCTGTTTGAGCTTCTGTCTCTATTTCCTTCACCATGTTAAAGAAGTTTTCTGTCATGATTTCTTTGAATAGGTTCTCAATTACTGGCTCTGTCTCTTCTCCTTGCAGCCCTGTGAAACAAATATCAGTATGTTTGATGCTGTCCCAGAGGCCCCTTAAACTAATCTCATTATTTTGGATTCTTTCTTCTTTTTGGTGTTCTGATAAGTGTTTTCTGCTATCTTATCTTCTAAATCACTGACTCAATCCTCTGCTTCACCTAATCTACTGTTGATTCCCTCTAATGCATTTTTTATTTCAGTTATTGTATTCTTTATTTCCAGCTAGTTTTCTTGTTGTTGTTTTGTGATTTTTTAAAATGTTTTCTATCTCCCTTTGCACATTTCCTGTCTCTTTTTTGAAATTTTCCCTGAGCTCATTGAGCATCCTTATAACCAGTGTTTTGAACTCTGTGTCTGACAGATACTTGTCTTTATTTTGTTTAGTTATTTTTTCTGAAGCTTTGTTCTCTTCTATTTATTTTGGATATTCTTCTTGTCTCCCTATTTTGGCTGATTCTCTGTGTTGTTTTTGTTTGTTTGTTTGTTTGTATTTTTGTTTTGTTTTGTTTTGTTTTCCCTATGTATTAGGTATGGCTGCTGTGTCTCCTAGTCTTCGTAGAGAGGCCCTATTTAGTAGATGTCCTGTGTAGCACAGTGGTACATTCCACCTAGTTCAGTGTTCCAGGTGTGTTCCTTGTGTGGGTTTTGTGTGCTTTCCTGTGGTATGTGAGCCATGGTTTCTTTTTGAACCTCAGTGGGAGGATTCCTCTCAGGCTAATGGGTTTTGAGGACTGGCTGTGACTACAGTGGAGAAGCTGTTTTGCAGGTGCTGATCCTATGAAGCAGGATTCGTTTTAGCAGGGCTCTGGTGCCTGTCCAGTCTGCCTTGTATGCGTCGTCCTTGGAGGTAGCGGTGTGAGGCTCTGGCTCTGTTCAAAGTTTGCCACCAGGTATGCTGGCCTTGGAGCCTCCTGAGAGGGGTCCCACAACACCAAGTTTAGCCACAATCTGTGCCCTGCCCAGGGACACATGGCACGAGCCACAAAGCAATATGAGGATGGCTGCCACAGGCACTGGGCTTGGAGGTATGTCGAGAGGCTAAGCTGTGAAGCGAGGCTGGCTGCTGGTAGTGCCGGGCTTGGGGCTATTCAGTAAAAGATATGGGGCATGCTGAACCTGGATGCTGTTTGTTTGGGACCTCTAAACCTCTGAGAGATTTTTAAAAAAGTCTGTATTGTGAGCCAAGAAAAACTGGTTCTATGGAAAAACCACTGGAATGGCCTGTGTGGGCCAAAAAGTTTTGTGAGGTGGGGCCTTGGGGAATCACCAGGGCAGGGGAAGAGTATTAGCTTGGTTGATGGAGACTCAGCTATGGTTGTACCTGTGTCTGCATGCTAGGAGTGAGGAGGACTCAACAAAGAAATATTAAAGTCTGCCATCATTTCGGTCTGAAAGAAAACTGCCCTGCCAAGCCTCACTCTGGGCCAGACAACTCACTTCCTCCTCGTAAGTCTCTGGAGCCTTTCAAGCTGTCGCCCCAGTGCTGGAGCTCACAGTGAGTGAGTCCATCGGTGAGTAAATCTGTGTGTGGGCTTCTTAAGAGCATGGCCTAGGACTCTTGCTACCCTCTGTCTTACACAGTTCCAATCTCCACTGGTTTTCACAGCAGGAGGTGTTTGGGACTTCTCCTCCTGGCAATGGGGAGACTGGTGTGAAGCTGGGATCCTTCACTCTTCGGGGGAGGACCTCTGTAGCCAAGAAATCCCTCCCGATTTTTAATGGTCACATGCTGGTGTGATACTAGCCCATTCTGTGTCTCTGCCCCTCCTACCAATTTCAAGGGGTCTTCTTCTGTATCCTTAATTGTAGAATTTTGGTTCAGCTAGACTGCAGGTGATTCTCAGCGATGGCTGTTCTGTAATTTAGTCGTGATTTTGTTGTAGTCTTGAAAGGAGGCAAGCACAGCATTTATTTCTCTGCCATCTTGACTAGAAATATCCCTCCTCTTGCTTCTTTACCTGGTTAACTCTTCCTAATTCAAGACAAAGTTTGAATGTATCCTCTCTAGGAGCCTCTACCTGATTTGTGTTGCTCTCTTAAGCTCCTATGCTCATACTAATCATATTTCTGGATAATTTTATGTGTTGAATTATATTGAAATAACTGTTTATTTGGCTATATTTGTCTACCAAACTCAGTGTCATAGGTATGTTTATATCCCCAATGCCTACCACAGTGCTAGCACATATCAGATGCTCAACATTTATCTGTTAAAATAAACTGAGTTGAGCAAGCACAAAGCACATTTCTGTTTTTCTTAGAGTCTATAATTATGGAAGCAATTAAGGGAAAGAATACGTTGAGGTATAAAAGGAAGTGTGAGGAACTTAACTGAAGAGAATAACTGTGTGATGGAATTTGGTACAGAAAGTATGACCCAAATTTCCAGCTTAAATATACAATGGAAACATAGACCTTGCAAATCACAGGTTAATATTTACTAAATAGAATATAAAAATAAGAGGATCAACCAGTCATCCCATAAATTCATAAGCACAATATCACAAAGAACGTCCTCATATGAGAGAATGTAAAGGTTAGTGGGTCAATGTGAACAAGTGTCTGGAGGTAGTTGATATAAAAAGATGTAAGAATATTTTTATCAGGTCTGACAATTAATTTTGCGAACTTGTTGCAATGGTGTCGCTAACCTTTTTTGATATTAGAGGGATTATTTGTCATGAATTTGTACCAACTCGACAAACAGGTAAACAAGTTTACTATTTGGAAGTGCTGAAAAGACTGCATGAAAAAGTTAGATGACCTGAACTTTTTGCCAACAATTCATGGCTCTTGCATCACGACAATGCACCAGCTCACAAGGCACTGTCTGTGAGGGATTTTTTAGCCTGTAAACAAATAACTATATTGGAACACCCTCCCTACTCACCTGATCTGATCCCCAGTGACTTCTTTCTTTACCCAAAGACAAAAGAAATATTGAAAGGAAGACACTGTGATGACATTCAGGATATAAGGGTAATATGTCAACAGCTCTGATGGCCATTCCAGAAAAAGAATTCCAAAATTTATTTGAAGGGTAGACTAGGCGCTGTCATTGGTGCATAGCTTCCCAAGAGGAATACTTTAAAGGTGACCATAGTGGTATACAGAAATGAGGCATATAGCACTTTTTCTAGGATGAGTTCACAAACGTAGTTGTCCAACCTCGTATGGTGATATATTGGAATAACCTGATTATAGAAAAACAGAGAGATTTCATGATTGGTATTCTTTTAATCAGCCATTGCATAAACTTATATTTATTGTGCATCACATGCCAATATCTGTTCTCTATGCTATGTATGCTCACATCAACAGTTAGGAAGGGTGATTTGTTAAAAAACTACCCTCGAGAAGTCAAGGCTAGAGACACATGGGGGAAAAATCTTTTATACCTTGGTATGATAGCCTGATTCAAAGCCTTTTCTTTCTCTGATCTTCTTAGCTGTCTGCTTTAGATATTTTTTTTATAAATGCATAAATGATCATCTGTTTGTATGATCCATGGGGAAATAAAAACATTAATAATTCAGATCATTACCACAGCTCTGCTAATGGCCAGAAATGCTATAGCTAGAATAAGTTTATATCCAGTAGATGTTGGTCAGCTTTCCTAAAAATATAACACAAATATAAATACAAATATAACTAACAGACATTGAACTTAGGGTCCCTGCTTTTCAACAAGGCAAACCAGGATAGCAGTGATAGAATTGATGGGTTAGGTTACTTAAAATCTTGAGCATATTGCTTATGACCTGCCCTTGAGTCCAGACTATCATTTTTATCCTCTTCTTAGTTCATGGGTTTATGCCTTTCTCAGTCCAATTAAACTGTAGTATCTTGAAAATGAAGTCATTTTTTTTTTTTTTTTGGCTTTTCTTGGCTCCCCTAGAATGGGTTTTGGCAAAGAGTACATATTTACTTACAGGTTTTAAAGAGACTTTAAAGTAGGCTTCAAAGAGACTTCTACAATGAGAAATTTAGATAAATGAGAGCTGGAGGAGAGGTTTGTGAAATCCAGAGGGAAAGGGTTGCATGGATGAGGAATATCACTTAACCTCGGAGCCAAGTGAGGTGTCTGTATCTTTATCCACAGATCATCTGCTTTAACTTAAATGACTACCAGTGACCTCCTCCCCATAGTTTCTGTTATGAAATTTATTTCAAGGGCATCCAGAACTATGCCCTCTGGTCTCGCTTTAGGAATGCCGTCTGTGCCCCCAAGGTCCCTGTTGATGCCCATTCAACACATCCATTAGTACAGGGTAAAGAAAGTATAACCATAAACACCTACAGAACGGTGGGTGTAGGAAGAAAGAAAAATCCCTGCAATAATACCTGGGTTTGGGAATGGATACCCTGTGCTAGGGCAGTAGTTCAATATGTCCCCATTACACAAGCATCCGGCGACCATAAAGGCAATAAGTTGTGACATAGAAATAGCATAATGTACTTAGGTGGGAATATTTGGGCTCTATCAGTAATGCTGAACTTGTCTGGGTTTCTCTTTCAGGAAGAGGAAAGTGCAGGAAAGATTTAATAACTTAGGGTGATTGTGAAGATAAAATCAAATAAAATTTCTGAAAGTGCCTGCATAGTACTTGGCTCTCAGCAGATGCTCGAAGTACTTGGTCCTTTCGCTCCTGAATCTTTCATACCATGAATCTTAAATGGGCACATTAGGCAGGACTGAACCAAGGTAAATAACTCAGGACCACCTGGCATGCTGGCTTATTCCTGCTACTTTATGGCTACTTTATGTTACACTTGGGTCAGCCAGTGAGGCGGCTGGAAGCTTTAAGCAGAGGCTAGGGTGAGAGTAAGAGTGAGAAGCATCCAAGGAGGATTGACTGTGTACGGCAGGAGCATCTGAGGTGGAAGAGCAAAATAAACTTCTGGGAAAGCAAGTGGGTTAGTGTTAGTCATTATTTGGTCTATAAAATATAGTTTCATTCTTGTTTTTATTGAGACCTATAGTTCCAAATCTCATTACCTTGTATTTCTCTTCAGCTTCATAAATAGGAGAAAGTGGTGGTTTGTTGCTATGTCCTAAAAATGGCATCTCCTTCCTGCCCCACCCTTATGTGAAAGTGCTTGGGTTGTAGTTTTATTTCTCCCTCAGTCAAGAACATTAGACGTTAATGTCATTTAAGGTTTGAGGATGAGAAGCTGGATAAACATTGGACCAACAAACAAGACTAGCAATCCTGTCTCAGTGCTCTCTGCAGCCCAAGGATCCAGCCCCCCCGTGTATCCATCCCTCTGAGACCACTCTCCTGTTTCCTTGCACACACATGTGAAAACAGTGAAAGATGAAAAGGTCTCCTGGAAGGTGGGTGTGGTTGCAACTTACATTCATCAACTGGGAGGAGTTTAAGCAATAGCCAGAATTATGAAAATTATTTCCCGAGGCAGGTAGTTATTATAGTGGCATCTTTCCAGCTCCCTGTATACCCATTCACGAGCTTCAGGGAAAATGGCAGCGAACACCTATTGTGACAGAAAGCTTCAAGAATCTAAATATTCTTAGTCATCCTGTGTATAGTTTTATCTTCTTTAACTCCTGTAGCCAAATATGCCTTGTACTGCTCCATCTCACATTTTGGTATATTAAAAGATTGTAATATAATCAAGGATGCCAAAGACTACCTCACTCAATCCCTCACTTTAAAGATGAGCAAACAAAAAGGAAGGGTCTTATCCAACATCAAGCATGAGTTGGGGACAGAGCGAGGTCTGATTTTGTCCCTACTTTGTAGCCATATTTTATTTTTCCCTTGGGTTTTAGTTTTAATGGCCTAACAAAGAAGCTCCTTGTAGTGAGAAGCTCCTTGTAGTCTCTTCTCCTTTTGGAGAGGAGCTTTAGTATGAGATTGGCTCTGTAGTGTTACAGCAGATGACTCGAGGATTCTTTTTTCTCCACCTGCAATTAGACAAGGACAAAATCAAATTTTTGCAAATACAAGTTGGTAGCTGCCATTTCTTGGCTAGAGAGGCCCCACTGTTGCTTTGCCTAACCCTTCTGAAGTTGCCAACACGGCAACCCAGGACATCTCAGCTTCTGGAGCAACCCAGCTGCTGGCTGTATCCTTCAAATGCTGGAGAGCTCCTCTAAAGAAAGTAGGCTTTGATGACACAGTGCAGGGGAGGAGGGCTTCCCAGCAGCAGGAAAAGAGACACATAGGCAAGTTCCTTTCTCCATTCCATTCCGTTTTACAGACTTCTAGTGAAATACTAGAGTACAGAGTTACTGAAAGTCCCTGCCAAGCTTCTCTGGTCTTCTTCATGCATATCTCCCACACCACTTGAGTCTGCAATAGTTCTCCACCTGGACTCACTGTTATTTCTCACCCATTTATCAGCCAAGTCTTCACTAAAGGATGGTGTTCTTTTTTCATCTGTTCTTTACTTTTTTACTTTCTCTTTAATTTATCACATGATATGCCTTGATTCTCTGCCTAGACTATGAGCTTAATGATGTTAGAAATGATATTATCATTTTTTATCCTCGTTTTCTTACCTCAAATGGTACCTTGTGCAATAGTGTTAATAAACCCCCATTAACTGATGATCATTGAAACTGTTTTGCATCTGATTTGAATAGGTGGTGCCTCCTTTAGGATAAATTGGCATACATATTTTCTTTGCACACAAAGAGGGAAGAATTGTTTTTCTTTTAAATATGCATTTCTTTTCTCTCCACTGTGTCAAGATGAGAAAATTAAATTAATATCTAGTATTTATTAAGTACTTATAATATGTTAGCCAGCATAATTAGAATTATATATGCATTAGCAACATCAATTTCAAAATAAACAGATTATTAACACCAGCCTTCACATGTTGATTGTGAAGACTGAAGGGGATAATATCCTCTGAACAGTAAAACATGATTGAGATACGTATTGTGATGATGATGAATCCGTTTATCATAATGGTTGGATTTCACTTTGGAATACTGAAAGACCTATGGGATGAGCTATTTAAAGAATATAAAGAATACGTTTCAATGTGGGAAAACCTACTTTAGGAAAAAGTCTGGGGTGCCAGGAATAGGGCACAGATTTTGGCCAGAGAGGGAAGAACAAAACAAGTGAAGAGTCCTAAAAATATATTGCAAATTGCTGGTAAGTGCTAACCACTTTCTATTTCTGCCTAGGGCCACTCCTGTTCTTTCTCTTAAAATTGTGAACAATATGCCTTTGATCTTGCATATTTTTCTTGATCCAATCATTGTTTCCTTTCAATCTAGTTCCACTTATCCTGAGGGCTACTGATTCAACAATAGGTCTGAATACTCAAGTTTAAATAATATATAGTTTAACTTGTTTTTAAAGGAAAGCTTTGTAATTCCTATAAGAAATGAATCATTAATTCTGCCATGACATTATATATGAAATCTACCCAGGAGCTCCCAAATACTCTCCAATTCAGAGGAGTCTAAAGTTCAGCAAACCAAGCTGATGTAATATTATATTTGCCCTTTAAAAAAGGTCAGAATATTGTTCAATTGATGCCAACATCCTATGAACTAAATGAAAGGGGGCCTGAGAAGATTGGATGTGGTTAAGGGTTTTACGGAATTCATGAGGCTCCTTAGTCACTGTGAAATAAAACTCCCTAGCAAACCTTCTTGAGAGTAAATCCTGGGAGTATTTTGACATTGGATATGGGCAATCAGCAGGACTATTTTCACTGAGTTTGGATGGGCAAAGACATTTTTCAGTTTTTAAAATTCATAGAGTATTATCACTATCCCCAATGTTATTTTTATTTTTTATGAGGATTCAAGGAAGAAATGAGACTTGGGTTAGATTTCAGCCTATGACAGAGCCAGGGTTGATACTAAGGATCTAAGGATCTGGGAGTTGTAATTTGGCATTAAGACAATATTATGAATATTTAAATTATCTAGCTTTTTACTTTTGGCAAACCTAGAATGTATGTTACACACCATAAATGGTCTTCATTAAACCTGTCCTCAACTGTAATGCCTTAGATTTTTTTATGCTATAATATTTTTCTGCATCTTATTTTGCTTTTCTTTAAAATAATATTTTTAAACAATTAATGTATTAGGATAATTGCTTAAAAGTGAAATCATAGTACAAGATTCATAATGAGAAATGGTAGGACTGCTTTGTTCCTAATTCCCTCCTCCTGGACAACAGATGCCACTCAATTAGCTGTATTTTTCTTAACTTTCTTCCAGATAGTCTGCTAATACGGCTCTATTTCTATGGCAGTTTTTGCAGTGATGATTGGTTCTCTATGAATGGAGACAGGGATTCAGAGCTCTTACATGCTTTATGTTTGTGCTCCTCCATTCTTCAATCTCAAAATATGATTGGACCAAATAAGGTCCAATTTGTCCTCACGATGCACATTATTCTATAAGAATCATTCATGACTGAGCCATAAATGTGCTGTGGGCACACTTTCTTTTCGATATTTTGTCATTACTGGAGGTAGTTATCAGTTCATTGGTAACTTCATCACTAATAGGGAAGCTTTTTTTTAGCACTTAGCGTGGAATTAATGCTCATCAATTTCGCTCTCATTCCAGAAGCCAGAACTCAAAAATACAGCTGTGTCTAACTGGAAGGCTGGGAGGATGGAAAGTAGAATCTAGGAAGAATCTATAGACAATAGAGAAAAGGGGATTTGATGGAACCTTTCAGCAGGGTTTTTTATTTTTATTTTTTAATTTTTTTTAATACCATCTTCACATTTGCTTTTCTTTACTTCTTCCAATGATTTAGCTGGGTTTGGAACACAAAGATATATTGAGCTGTTTAATTAACTATGTTCACTTGAAAGTTTTATGCTGTCCTTCCTTTCTTTTCTCCCCCCTCTCCCCTCTTATTTTCTTTTTAATTTTCAAAGATCTTCTAGTAAAAAAGGTTTTATTTTATTCTCTCAAGAACATATTCTGTTAGTAGGAAGACAATTTCATTTCTCTGCTTATTTACCATGTACTGTAATGTAATTCATAAAAGCTAAGTACATCTTTCCCCTGTTCATGCAGAAATGAAGATGAAGTTCATGCAAAAAAAACAAAAAAATGAAAAAAACAGAATAACTTCTGAAGCTTGCCTACCTGATTGGGACATCCTTCTTGCTCTTTTCCAGCAGGGCATGAGTCCAGGAACATTTATTTTCCCCTAAACAAAAGAGAAAAAAAAAAAAAAGAGGGGCTGATATCAAGAATGCAATTTATTGCGTAGAAATATCCCTGTTATTTTTGGGACATTTCTATTAGACTGGACTAGGCACCATACCTCCTAAATCCTATTTGATCGCTCCCACCACCACTCATAAGCTTCCATGTCAGATTTCGGTGAAAAACTGGCTTCTGTCCTATGACTCTTGTGTAAGAAAACTCTCAAGATGACCCATCAAACACCCTTCAACACAGCACAGACTGAACCCTTATATGCTGAAGGTACAGAGAAGCAAGTATAGACAGGAGATCCATTTGCCAATGTAGACAAATCAGGGCCAACCACAAATAAAGCCTGGCAACAACAGTGCCAGCAAAAAGATTTGAAATAACATAGAATCTACTTCTATCTCTCTTATTATATAAAAACATTAGTTGTATATCAGCATAGTGGATTGCCCAATATCCTTATCACTACATCTTTACACTCATCATTACCACAATAGCTTAAGAAATATATACAATAACGGAAGAAAAACATATTTTTGAGCCAGTAACTATGTACTGAGCTTTATACAGCCTAACTTATTCAATGTTCTTAAGTTTCTGTGTGTTTTGTGTACATTCTCATTTTAAAAAAGATAAAACCAGGAATGGGATAGGTTAAGAAGACCTGGTGTCACCTTTTGAGAGGAATGTGGAAAAAGGCCCAATAGAGAGGGAGACCAGGAATAAATGACAAAGAAAAGGAAAGCCATATGAAAAAGATATAAGGGAGAATGTATCCCTAAGAGAGATGCGTGTTTAAGAGGGAAATGAAATGAAGTTGGTGAAGAAGAACTGAGCTAATTGTAGCAATCAATGGATAAAATGAAGAGTTAGTATGTGAAAACAAACAAACAAACAAACAAACAAACAAACAATCAAACAGGTTTGCAGTGGAGAAAGGTCTGCTTTAACCAGTGTGTAGGTAGACCTTGTGTCAGTCATGGCCCCGTTCTCGGACTGCACATTGTTCTTCTTCCTTGGTAAAGAGGTAAATGAAGTCAGTCATTTGGATGTTTGTTTATATGTCATCAACATTTCTCAGTACCTAGATTCTGGGATTACACGAAGAAGAGCCTATGATTCTATGCTGGCCAACAAACCTGACTGCCTTTCTTCATCCTGCCTTCATTGAGTTTTAACGGAGAAAAACATATATATCAGTAATTCACACACTTTTCTGTTTCCAGTTGTGCCTATATCCGTAACAGAAATTTCCAAGACTACTCCTTTTATCTGCACTTTATATTTTGAATCTGCTGCCCTCTTAACTGGATGTTCTAGTTTTATTAAGAGTGGCTGCTTTAAAGATGCCCTTTTAAAAATTAAATCCAACCAAATAGTTTTCATTGCCCTTTTTCTTCCCACTTTCTTTCCTGCCTGGCACATAGTCTACCTGGTATCCATATTGCCATTTTACCTTGCTGTCATCTAACCCACAGTGCATTATTTGCTCCTTTTTTAAATATACCCATGCTAATTTCCTCAGAATGTCCTCATTGCCAGCTGGTCTCTTCCCTGCAGATTTTCCCCGTGGCCAAATGTCACACCTAAGTGCCTGCACCTTTGGTGATTTCTCCCAGCATTTGTTTAGACCCTATCAATCATTATCTCACAGTAAACAACAGCTTTGCAAATGGAGAGCAAGGCTCACCCAGTGATTGATGCTTTTGGATGCCTGTCTTCTCTCCTCAGGAGAATCACAAGGTCCCCCTCCTTGTATTTTGAGGGCTCTGGCTGTACCTGCCATGGCTTGTGGGAAAACAAGGCTAACCTGCCAATACCAGGGCCTCTCTTCTTTTTCTCTTGCTGCATTTCCTTATCGGTTGTGACAATGTGCCACAATTAATGATAGCAGAAATACCCACGTTTGATACCACATGCATCACACTTAAGCTTGATGGATTAGCAATCAAGAAAATTAATTCTGCCACTGCAAAGTAACATCTGAACTTTGAAGTTAGGCAATTGTATTGTATAGGGTTCAGTTATAAATTCAGCCATAAATATAACTTTAGGCAAGCTTATTTAGGAGCAGAATAGTTTCAATATTGTTAGCTTTTTTCAGTTAACCAAGCAATAGTTTGCAATTCTTTTCTACCAACCGCCTTCATTTCAGAGGGGTATAAGGATTATCAAATTTAAAGGTCAGAAAGACATTCAACTATATCGTATGTTTTTGACCAAGTAAATAATATTTCTAATAGACTGCTTATGATCACAGGTTCTTCAAAAATCAGTTCTTTCTGGACTGAGTAGTTTTGATAGAAAGCATCAGGCTTATTATGGTATGCTTTTCTTGGTTTGAGAAGCCCTCGAATAACCAAAGTCAAACTGGTTGTATGTATTTCCTATAGTATTTTACCTTTGAGTCTGTTTTGTATACTTTTATACATACACACACGAAAAAATAAAATGTGCCTTGGAGCTCTCTTTCGCTTGCCTCACAGACTTGGTTCTCACCTCTCTAGTACATGTTCAGTTGGAGTTAATACACACCCATGCTGAGATCGCTGAGGCTGCCAGATCAAACCAAATAAAATAAGAACAATGCCTAAACACTGTGAAATGCAGTAAACAATCAAGACACATAAGTCTTCTACTAGGTTAAGCCATATATTTCATAGGGAAGTAATTTTATATTAACGCTTGGTTTACACCGACAAAATCATGCTTCTATAGCCATTGTGGGCACAGACTCAACTAACATCGGTGAATCTATTAGTCCCACTTTATTTCAGTTAAAGCCGTTCTGCATGGGGCCAACGTGGTAAATAGCCATTTCATAGCTGTTTGCTGATCTAGTTTGATCCTGGATAGATTGTAGATTTGAGTCTCTAGAGACTCAAACGAGAGGCAGAAATGTTCCTCTACAGGATCAGAGCATAGGGAAGGAAGAGGAGGTCAGCAAGTGTGTCGACTTTTACCCTTTCCCACATCATCCACAAAAGGGATTTGATCCACTGATTTACTCTAATATCTTTTCCTTGCTGTAAGGCACCACAATTCTGATGAAAATACCAATCAAGCAGAACTTTATGAAGTCTACTCAATATCTCCCTCACCGACACCTCCATTATTGGGGAATTAAGGTAGTAATATTCTGAATCAGGAATGGGACAGCTAAAGCATTTGATAAAAAAGTATTTGCTCAATATGTTTGTAGTCTGATCAAGTACTCAGAAGAATGTCTGAAAAACTTCAGAAAATCATTTCATGTTTTAGACACATCAATTTTTATTGTATTGGTTTGATTTATTAATTCTGAAATAGTATTTATTCTTGCCATGGTTCTATACGTGATAACATTATATTAAATCCATTATTGAATGTGTCAGAAATGCTGCATTTCCTTAAAAAAGTTCTGATAATTATACTTTATAATTGAAACTGTCCTTTCACCAAAGTAGTTAAAGTGAATGAACTGCTTTCTTAATCTTTTTTTTGTTGTTTATATAGTTTTATTCCATTCAGTTAATCACATACTTATTGGCCACTGTTGTATGCCAGTAGCTGTGATGATTTCTAGGAGTTCAGGACAATAACCATTAGAGGTTACTATTTTTATCAGCCCAGGATATTAGAAAATAGATCTGTGGATGTTAGCTGAGGCCATGTTCACAATGGCTGCCATAGTCAGAAAAGACCATACTTATAACCCTCATTTGAAACATGAGTAAGCTGAGGTTGGGTGCTAAGCCCATTTATTTGTAGCAAACTCAAATCTAGGACCCGGTAGCCTCTACATTATTCCTAGTGTACTTTCTAATTTAACTGCCGTATTTTCCACTTTTGACATTCGTGTTAAAGGCCACGAAATCAAAATAGATGCCCTACAATGAGCCATTTATAATGTATCTGAGACACAGGAAGATCTATGGCACATGTCAGAATTGAAGAGCACTTTTCCATAAAAAATAAGTTTCCATATGATTAATAACTTTTTAAAAACTGTTTTCCTGACCCTTTTCCTGTGAATTTGATAGGTATTAAAAAAAATACTTAAAAATATGTTTCAATTGTGAGTAAACAAGTTTTCCATTTGTTTAAGACACAAGCTATCCCAGAAATTAGAAATTCTTCTAATGTGGGCCTCTTATTTTCATGTTCATCCAGTTTTCACTACTCTTAAGTACCACTGTACATTGAAAACCTCTCATGAAATAAGTAAGATTTGAGGACGAAAGTAAGGTGGAAAACTGAAAAAAAATATACGTAAATCTTGTTTCCTGATGGCTCAGTCATGTGACCATGATTATACTGTCATGTTCTTCACAGTAATTTGATCAATATGGTGATGAAGAAGGAAGGAGCATGTTTCGCTGCATTTATAAAATGCAATTTTTATTCCCGAGAGTGACGACAGAATGATTTATGTCCATGAAGTTAGGTGAAGTTCTGGATGTTGGTTTCAGATAGTGATACGCTTCCTTAAAAGCTCACAAGGAATCACTCTCCACACACAGAGGTGTATTGTCTGGACTACAAAAGAGAAGAATCTCACTGTAGGAATACTGATTTTTGCAGCCTCACTTACGTTTCGAAAAAAACATATTCTTATGAATTATTCTACTTTTACTTATAACAATTACTTACTGTGAGTACTGGTGAGTCTGTGTATTTGTGTATACCTTGTACGCGTAAGCTTCACATAAGATATTTAAGTTCTTTATTATACCTAGCCTTGTTCCTCAAAAAAATGTTTAAATGTAATGTAGATAGTGTAATCATTAATTCATTTAATTAACCCCATATTTTTTTTTCCAAAACACCAACTCGACATTGTATTAAGAAATATCACTGACAGGTGGAATTAAGTATCCATGGAGCTTCAAATTTGTTGTGCCATGACACAGGTAGGGAACAGGAATTGTAAAGGTCAACCTACAGTGAATTAAGATCATGGTAAGACAAAATGGGGAACTTTAAATTTCCTGCAAATCTTGGATTCCTTCTCAATCTTATTCCCAAATAACCTACTCACTTCAGCTTCCTGTCCAAGGGTTGCTGCAGAAAGCCCTAGCCTTCCCTTCATATATTGTCTTTAGACTGTAAATCTACTATTTTTCTTTCTTTCTTCCTTTTTTTTCCCACTTTCAACTTGTCTTTTTCCAATTCCTTACAACATGTTATCCAATGGCAAACCTGAAATCTTCATCAGATGGTGTTCAATACCCTTTGGCTAAGGTCTTACACTCTTCAAGGAGATAGGTGACCAGCATGGCAGAAACTTCCAACAGATCACAAGAGAAGGGGAAGGTAATGTGTTAGAGCAGGACTTCTTTTCCTCCTTAGGTAGCTTAACATTAATCAATTCAAAAAATTACTCAACATTGTCCTAATTATAGTATGGGTGGGTGGTTAAGAGCACGGACTCCAGAATCACAGCTCCCAGGTTCATATCTTAACTATTCCTTTTACTAGCCACACGGCATTAGACAAGTTTAACTTCTGCGCCTCAGTTCACCTAGCTGTGAAACATAGGCCCATTATAGGATTCAGTGTGTCCATTAAAAACAAAACAAAAAAACAAAACAAAACATTATTCTAAGTACTTAGAATAATGGCTGACATATAGTATGAGTGCATATAGGGTTTTCTGATATTAATGTACAAATTAATTTATTTCATCATCAAACAATGCTAATGGTAAGTATTAAATTGTTTGCATGTGATTAAAAACAAAACAAAACAAAACAAAACAAAACAAAAACTAGGAAGTTGAACCAATGTTTGTATTTGAACTCAGGCTGACTCCAGAAATTGCAGTCTTTTTATGATGAAGTTAACCATTTGAAGACAGTGTGTCAGTCTATGTTGATAAGGCCTAATGTTATACCTAGTAAACAGGTTATTTTGACCAACAGATGTACAAAATATACAGGGACAGGTGTGACCATGCCAATGTCCCTCAAGTCCTGTTCTGCAGAGAGCTATCGTCTTTGTGAACATGGCCTCAATTCCTTTATCTGAAGTGTAGGTATATGCCTTTGGTACCACCAGCCTTTAACTAAGATGTCCATCACTGCTGAATAGTAAATACATACGTACCGAGATTGCAATAATCCTGTCTCATGGGAATATAAACCCATTTCTGTAAATAAGCAGAAAAAAGAAGTTCTCTGACAACACAAATTAATTGTCATAAAAAACCCACCATAAAAGGCAGGGACTTGGTGTCTCCTTTCAACACCTAACAGCTTTGATAAACGTGCTACACTTGATTATCTGCTTATTCATAACAGAGGATGTTTTAAGTTTCAAATTACCGAACAGATAGAGGTTTTGTCTGAATCAGGCAGACTGACATTTGCAAGAAATTATAGTTAGTAACAATAAAATGTTATACACACAAAAAAAAATCAGACTAAAGATAAAATGTATATTTCCAGATAGCACAGACATAATCATAGTGGTAACTGATTTGTCAAGCAGTGGTTAAATTATGTTTAGCATTTTCTGTGATCAGACAGCTTAGAAAGATTTCCATCACACTATATTGAAATCAGCTTATTTTAGACTTCTGAAACTAGGTTCTGGTTATCTGGAAATACTTGTAATTTATAATGCCAGATAAATTAAATGATAATTTAATATGTGCTGTATAGAACACAGCTGTTCTATGGTGATCATTAAGCATATACATTTCCTTGTTAAACTGAATACTCATTCAAATAGAGATTGAAATTTCACAAAGAGGCTATTCACAAGAAACATTGGTCACTCCTGATAATATGCATCATAATTAGTTTTGCAGATATTACACTTAATGTCCAGAGTAGAGAGGTAGCATACTACAAATCTGAGCCTGCAGATACCGCATCCAGTACAGAAAATAACTTCTAAAATTGTATTCCATTCTTTTGCTTCCTTAGCTCATAATTTAATTCTGATTGAGAAAGAAAAGAAAAAAAAAAAACCTCACAAGATTCAGAGGTTCAAATGATATTAGCACTCAAAAGTTCGGATGTGTCTTGAAATCTCCTGGGCCTGAAAATGTTGGCTAGAAATGCCACAAAAAACACTGTTTCTTCACAGTGTTTCTGGCAGTTCGACTCCTGCTCCTGGCTGGAAGTTCAAGTGCAGAGACGCATGAAATTGAACAATGATAATAATAAGAACTTTTCTGAAACCATTTTGAAGCTGCAAAAAGTGGGAATTTAGGTCTATCTAATCTGGGGGAATGGCTCAGGTACAATTTTATAGTCAAATGGATTCATCTTTTTTCCTTCTTTCTCATTTGCTTCCCATTGCATGATAATTTTACCCCTTTATTAAGGAATTCAAACTTCAGCACCATTGAACTGATACCTGCTAATTATTTGGAGTCTGATTATTTCATTTGTTGGCTAGCTAGACCCCTTTGTTCTGTCCTTTTTTTTTTTTTTATGAGCAATGGGAATTTAACTCAATGAGTCTTGCTCTTCTCTCACATATGGTTGACTATGCTATGAGAGAACTGTTTAAAGTTATTGAGTGAAGTAAAACAAACCTCGAAGATTGTTTCTGCATTTCATTCCTTCTAGACCTTATCTTTTGTCTCATTAGTGGGGAACACAATGTTAGAGTCTGTATCCAGACACTTTCTGGGGCCATGTCATTCTTGGAGAAAGACTCCCTATGTTTTTTTTTGTTTTTTTTTTTAAAAAAAAGGAATATTCAGTAGTAAAATTTGCACTGACTCTTGAAATACTGTCCCTAACACAGAAGCCTATAAAAGGGAAAACAGATGTAACCTTATTTGTCCCCCTTTCAGTCAGGTTCCTTTTTTTCTTTTTCTTTTCTAAAAGCTCTCAGCATTATTTCTAGGATATGAAAAGAAAGTCCTCTTGGATGAATAATAAATATCAATTAATGAGTTGTTAAAAATCATAATCTTACAAAAGAGATGTTTATGGTACCTTAGCGTAAGCAGATGTTAAACCTTACCTATTTGTTACTCTTTTCAACAAAGAAAAGGACCCTCCTCTGAAGTAAATTCTGATATGCTAACATAACCGACAGATTCCCTGGAGACATTTTGGTGCAGAGCCTCTCAATTATGCCTGATACATGATTTAAGATCGTACAGATGGGAAGTGATGAACAAAGAATATATTGATTCATTTAAATATCTATGATTTCCATGAAGGAGTTACCAAAAGTCCTAACATTATTTTCCAAAGTCAATCATAGATGGTCAGGCTGTATGAAAGGTTCATTATCTTTGAAGCTGCAAATATTGAAGACCCTTTAATAATTTGCACATGGCATTTTGTGTGGTCGTTTAAATGCTCTGTTCATTTTTCCTTCCAGACACATTCATTTAGTCAGGGATTATTTTTATATAGACGGATTATGGTGATTAGAAGTTTCCAAAGGAGTTTGCATTCACAATAAATACTGATGATTTTAGCCTACTGAGAAGTTGTTTATAGCAGTTTGTTTTCCTAGCTCAAGACCATAAGTCTAGCTTTAGAAGCAGCAGGGCTGATCAACCACAAAAGAACTGTTTTATGGGCAACCCAGGAACTCAAATTGCTAGAAAAAAGGGAAAGCAAAGAATTTTAAGAAATGACCACTATTGACCTGTTCTTATGGTGGGTAGCATTTGCCTTCACCTGTGGGATAGTAGGACCAGGGGACTACAAATCCATAGCAGTACAAGGCTTTCCTCACAAGACAGTTAATGCGCCATCAATCAGCTAGTAGGAATAGTTTTTGTGTTGCAATCTAAGTATGTTTTCATTCAGCTCATTTGCACTTCAAAGCTGAAGTCAATAATTCAGGCCCAAGTAGGTGCAATTTGGGCTATTTCCCTTTTGTAGCTTAGGGACACAAGCTGAGAAAATCTCCAAATTCATTTGCACAGGGCATTACTGGCCAGAGTCAGCGAAGCAGAGAAGCTGCTCTATTCCTATAGGTATGCATTATGGTTCTGAATAAATCCTCCGAGAGCCAGGGGTTCCAGATAAACATGCTTTGCTCACTATTGGTGATCAGTGGTTTTAGTCCATAAAACATAAGGATATTCTTTGTTTTACAACAGATTTTGGGATCTGATTTTCAGCAAAACACTTGGGAGGTGAACTAACAAACCCAACTTATCATCTTGGATGAAGAAACATTTGGTGAATGGGAGGAAGGAAAGTGTGATGGGAAAGGAGAGCTCTGTGTAGGTTGGTGATAAAGAGGCTAGATTATAATCAGAAAGCACAAGCACCAGAAAGGTGGTGAGGAAAGGCAATTAAAACTGCTTTCGCTCAAATAGCATTTAATAAATCTCTCAATGACCACTGTAGTACCATGTAACACCTATGGGATGTTGAGTTTCTGGTATTTTATTTTCTGTTATTTTGTTGAACCCTAGATTCTACTAAAAGGTGCTAAGTTCCGGCTTTGTGCACCGAGACCTCATATACCAAATTTTGTAGGGCAATCTCACCATCACAACTCTGTCCCCACATACCAGCTACAGTCAACATGGTCTCTTACTCTTCACTGTTCTAGAGGGTTTTGCAAACTTTGTTTTATGAGCTACTCATGCAGTTCTGTGAGAGGTGACCACATTTAAAGTGATTGGGTCAACCCACTGAGCGAGGTTTTCTTTGTTTGTTTGAATTATTTTTAAACCAACACCTACTGAGTGCTTCCTTTGTGCCTGGAACTGTACGAAACACTTTGCATACATGACACGACCTCATTTAATCACAGCATCCTTGTGGGCTGTGCACTGGCACTATGCCTATTTTACAGGTGAAAACAATGAGGCAGGGGGAGGGTAGGTTACATCATATGCCCAGGTTTTTCTGCACATAATTAGATTATTTATAGATGTAGGTGTGAGATTTAGGAAAGATTAATTTAAACTGTTTCAAGATGGGTCAAAGCAGGCATTAATAGTCAAAATGTAATAAATTGTGAATTTGTATAAAACTAAGGAAAGGGAGCTCATTTAGGAGTAAAGTGGTTGGGAGGGGTGTCCCAGAGAGTCTCAATATTGGTATTTAATGAGGGAAAGATAAAAGAGATGGCATTTCAGGCAAGGAAACAGATTTTGACGTAAGTCAGATCTTAAATCCAATTTCCAGATTGCAAGTCTGCAATTTTTATACTATACAGACTGCCCTTCTAAGCCCATGACACATGGTAATATACTTGTGATACCCTTTGAGATACACAGCAATGACTTATTTACAGAGGATATAAGCATTTTCAAAGGGAATAACTCCACTGGGGATGATGCCTTCCCAGATTCTCACATTCTTCTATCCTGGCCCTCTCCTGCCTATTCCATCTTTCTGTCCAATCATTCTCCAGTACTCAACTTTGCTTAAATCTGACCATTTTCTCATTGTTCTTTGAATACCTGATGCTCAGGTGTAAAGCTCCAGGTGTTTCCTTGCCTGGAGTGGCACCTCCTTTATTCTCCTGTCACTGAACACCAAGATTGAGTCTTTTTGGGACACCCCCCCCCCACACACACACCAACCACATTGCTCCTAAAAGAGCTCCCTTTCCTGTTCCATGCAAATTCACAATTAATTACATTTTGTCTGTTACTGTCTGCTTTCAGTCATCTTGAGATATTTTCAATAAATCTTTTCCAAATCTCACACCTATATCTATACTAATCTTATTCATACCAAAGGGAGAATGATTATTTATAATCTTTATTGAGTGTTAGACTTCTGCCTTACACTATGCTAGAGGCTTCTTAAAATTTGCCTTGGAACTATACTGTGAAGTATGGACTATTGTGCCCATTTTACCTGACAGACATTGAGGCTTTGAGAGGTGAGTAGATTATCTAAGGCCATGCTCGTGGCACAGCCAGGACCTACCCGTCATTGACCCCACAGCACTTGTTTATCTTGTATTAGGCTGACTATTCCCCCTTAGAGTGTTTTTTTTTTTTCTTTCACTTTTCTTCTCACTAGTTCACATGACAACTTTCTAGTTTTTTTTGTTGTTGTTGTTGTTGTTGTTGTTGTTGTTGTTGAGTCTAGAAATGTCTAGAGTAGCGTCTAGAGTCACAGCAGATAATGTCAGGCACACTGGCCTGATGTAGGTGGGCAGGTAACCTATTTTGGATCCTTCTAATCACAGCTCATGGATAGGAACATGCACATGAGGGGAAAGGTGGGCTCCAGGGTCGTCCTTCCTGTTTGGGAAACCCTACTCCTATAGAGGATGTTCAAACAGCAATTATGCCCTGTGTTGCTGCAAAAATAAGATATTTTAAGCAGAAGTTTCCACAGTGACTCTTCTCAAATTTGCATGTTTTCCTTTGTTTCAAAATCACCACCATCATCTAATGAAGAGAAATAGGTTAAATTAATCAGAGGAATATTTTAGACTGAACATCAACAAAACAAAGTGTACTAATAGTGAAATCTGTTAGAAGCCCCACTGATTCAGTCATTTAACAGCAGACCAATGATCTCCTGAGATGATTCTGAGATGACCGCAGGCCAGGGGAGAAAGGAGCAGATGGAACCCACAGGGCTCTCAGTCTCTAATGTGGATGATTTTTTTCTGAATTCCCTCATTTTGCCTTCTTGTCAACAAATGCTGCCATCATTTCACTCACATCTTTGCAGCATTTTTTTCCCAGAGCTGTTAACAGAAGTCATTTCATAGAGTGTAGGAAAGAATGTCATTTTGTCATTTTTGGGGGGGACTGGAAGGGAAGAACAGGCGGTCTCTGCTTCCTAAGGCTTTCATGATGAAAAAAGAAGAGGAGAGAGAGAGGCCTGCCTGCTCAGGAGGTACAAGAAACAACTTCACTTGGCCCTGCTATGCAGAAATAGTAGCTGGAAACTCCCCAGTCAGCTTCTCTGCTTATTAACTAGAAGGAAGAACAATTTTGGACCACATCGACACCCCCAAACTTCCTGGCACTAATGAGTTGCATGAACTTAATCATTGCATTATCTCTGAAAAGTAAAAGGGACTTTAATGATCATCAGGTATAACCTCCTTCTTAATGCAGAAACTCCTTTTAATTACAGAATTCCTGGGAGATGGCCATTGGAAGCTCATTATTTCATTGAACTCTCTGTCCCATGATTAGTTGTTTCATTTGGTAAGAAAGTCACCCTTTTATTGATCTAGGACATTCATTCATTAGTATGTGCTTTCCCTTTGGAATAATAATAATAATAATAATAATAATAATAATAATAATAATATAATAATAATAAATGATAAACAGGCAATGATAATCATTAAAGAGTTTCTCCCTATATACTGGCATATAATAAAATTTGCATGTGTTTTTGTTTTTTATCACAAAAATCCTATGCTATGGGCATTATTATTTTTTTTAAACTTGATGGGGGTGACAATGGATAGTAAAATTACACAGGTTTCAAGTGTACAATTCTGTAATACATCATCTATATATCACATTGTGTGTTCACCACACAGAATCAGTTCTCCTTCCATCACCATATATTTGACCCCCTTTACCCTCTTATATCCCCTCTCCCCCTTTACCCTCTGGTAACCACTGAGCTATTATCTGTATCTATGAGTTTTTGTTTGTTTGTTTGTCTTGTTCCTTGGTTGCTTTCAGATTTATATCCCACATATCAGTGAAGTCGTTTGATTCTTGACTTTTTCTGTCTGACTTATTTTGCTTGGCATAATAATCTCAAGATCAATCCATGTTGTCACAAATGGCACTATTTCATGTTTTCTTATGGCAAAAGAGTATTCCATTGTGTGTGTGTGTGTGTGTGTGTGTGTGTGTATATACAATTATACAATTATGCAATATATATATATATATATATATATATATATATATATATATACACAATTTCTTCAATACACATTTTCTTTATCCAGTCATCTATAGAAGGACACTTTGGTTGTGAGTATTATCATTTGCCCCTATTTTACAGAAGGATGAATTGAGACCTAGAGTGCTAGAGTGACCTGTTGAGAGTCACACAACTAATAAATGGAGAGGTAGAATGTGTGCCCAGTTCTCTTTGATTACAGAAATCTAGCTCCTCTGAGCTTTGCATTCTGAACACACAAAAGAGCTTCTAGCTCCTCACTTTACACATTTAAAAGACATTGTCTTCTCATTCCTTTTTGTTCCAGGTTGCACATCCCAGCTCCCATAAGCATTTCTTAATTAATATGATTTTCAGTTACCCATGATCATGGTTGATTTTATTTTAGAAGTTTCGAGTTTCTTTCCTAATATGTGGAACTTTGAACTGGAAGTAATACTAAAACATAGGTTTGATGACTGTGGCATATAGACGATACTATCACCAACCTTCATCACCTTTCCAAATCAATTCTCTGCATCTGCAAAAGTTATTAATAACAAAGACAATAATTGACATCAGAAAAACATCAAAGTACAAAACTTAAAGGAGATAGAAAGTACTTATAATTGAGAAGACCTTATTCTCAGATCAGAAGGATTCTTTTTGTTTATTTGAAACATCACCATTTTCTCTGTAAAACTGTATATGGAACTTAGTTTAAATGATTTCCTACTTGATATGAGGACGACTGCTCCCTTTATCTGTTGACATTTGGCATGAAACTAATCCTATCTCAGCTGCCCAGGCACAGCCATACAATGGGTGCATGATTCTTGTGGACTCAAGAGCCCCATTCTAAGCTTCTGACAGAGGTAATGCTGCTTAGAGGAGTGTAAGCTTCAGATTAGTCAAGAGAAAGATGAGAACTTGGTGTGACTCTCTTTGGGTGCCCAAGGAAAATCAAAGAGCAGGAGATGCACAGGCATTATTCCCACAGCTCTGGTGGGAGTCGGGACCATTACAAAAGCTACTGGCTGCTGAAGTCTTTGCTTGGCGCTCTCAAGAAAGATGTGCTGCTGATGTGGAAATTGTGCTGAACAAGAACAGGTCTGTGAGAAAACTCTAGGGGCGTGTGGGGGAAGTAAGATAGTATGTATGCTTTCAAAGAACTCATCCACTTTTCAGAGAAATGCCAAGACTGGTGCCAAAAGCAGATAGACCTCGTTAAAAGAGAAAAATTGTAGTAAAAGTAGTAGTTCTAGTAACAAAATGGTACTATGTATGATAGAATAATATCAATAACATAAGTTATCAAGCATGGAGATAAGGAGAAAAGGGGGCCTTTGGAGTTATGCTATTGCTATGCCTTTTCCATATGACAATGGATTTTCAAGAAAGTGTGTTGGGAGAGGCACCGTATTGCAATGAAAAGTAGACACTATTGAATGTTAGGAGTTCTGGGTTGCAATTCTGATCATTAAGTAGTACTGTGGTTGGTGGCATTTATGAATATATATATATATATATATATATATATATATATATATATATATATATATATATATATACTGATTTAAAGAAAAAATAGTAATACAGAGTACCTTGAAATAACGCCTCTTCCTCACTCTACCTCCCCAATTACCTAGTCCCTGTTCTTGCTACTTATTAAAATTTTACTTTTTGGAGGAGGTTACATCTAAGCAAGATGATGATATGACTTTTTCATGATTTGTGAAATATAGGCATTGTCATTTCCTGTCTATTGAAGATAAAATTTTAGCTCATTTATATGACCTCAACTTACCCTTTTCCACTCAACTTGTAGTTAATATCTTAGTTTTCAGTTGGTTAAATCTTTAGTACTTGTTTCAGTAGCACATACATTAAAATTGAAATGATAGAGAGATTAGCATGACCCCTGACGAAGGATGACATGCAAATTTGTGAAGCATTTGATATTTCTATGGAATAGTGTTCAGCCTTAAAAAGAAATGAAATTCTAATAGCTGCTACAACATGGGGGACCCTTGAAAACATTATACTAAGTGAAATAAGCCAGACACAAAGGTACAATTATTATAATTCTATTTATTATGAGTACCTAGGGTAGTCAGTTCATAGAGGCAGAAAGTAGAATGACAGTTGCCAGGGGCTGGGAAAGGAGGTCAATAAGGAGTTGTTTAATGGGTGTAGAGTTTTAGTTTAGGAAAATGGTAAGTTTGGCAATTTTAATGTATATTTTACCACAATAAAATATATAAAAATATCTCCTTGTTGTCAACTTCTCTTTTGTCTTCTTCCATATAAATTTAACATCTTGATTTTTTCACCCACAATGTAGTGGAATATCTCCGTGTACAAATTTTTCATAAAGATAATGTTGCAGCCATTGTTTCAGACATTGATCTGGTTCACAAATAATTTTTTCTCTTCTCTGCCTTCTATGCATGTGGGATGATTGAACTTCAGATCCCTTGTAGCTTGCAGCCCCTTTGTCCTTGGTTTGGACAATGAACTGAGCAGTAGGGGAGGAGTCATTCTCAGACCTGGGCACTCAACTACAGACCTCTCAGTCCTTTGCCACAGCAACCAACAAAGTGTGAGATGGCTATTTTTATTTTTTTCTTTCTATGTACTAAAGTTTTCTGATGTTATCTTTCAGAGTAGTATTTTTTTCACCTATCCTTCACAGATTCATGCCTTTTTTTTCCAACATGCAACATTTTTCTGAGTTTTATTTTGCTTATTTCTTCCCATCTATTTTCTGATTTCACCTTCGAGAGCACATCGTTTTTGATGTTGGAAATCCCTGATTGTTCTGCTATGCCTTTTATATTTTGTCCCATATTTTCTGTCTCTTTGTCCTTTTTCTGTATGTTTATGTAGAGTTCCTTGACTTTTATCCTGTTGGTTTTCTTGGGCATCCTTCTAATCTCTCTCAGAATACGAATTAGAATTTTTTCAAGTTTCTTCTCTTCCATGAATTATTTCTATTTCCACTAGTGTTGTTTTGTGTATTCTGCCATTTTAATGCTGCTAATTTTCTTTATATGCCTGAGTAATTGTAAGTTATTCGTGTACATTTAAAACAGGAAGTACTAAGTTAACTTATTCATGTAGCTGATTGGATTTTGTCTGCTGCTACATATCACTATTTTCCCTGCAAGATATTTCCTTCAATAAAGAGGGTGACTTGACCAGGTAGGCACTAAAAATCACTGGGGTGCCAGGCCTTGGTAAGGGATTACCAAAACGGGAAGGAATTTATTTTGTGGTGCCAGCACCCAGCTAGTTGTCCTAATTCTTTCTCCCTAAAACAATGCATTACATTCCTTTAACCTAAGGTCATAGTTTTTGTTATGATGATTATGGTTTTCCTTTTTTTTTTTTTTTTAAACTTGGGTCAGTGTTCAATTTCTGGTACTCTTCTTATATCTGGGAATGTGGGAGAGAGAGGAGAGGAGTCAGGGAGGTGATTGGTTCCTTGTTCTAGAGAGAGAATTCAGTTAGACCCTCTGTTTCTCCCCATCCTCCTGTTCTGGCTTACTTTCATGATCCCACCCTTTATACTTACACATTTTATTCCAAAAGACTTTATGAGGTTTTGTCTGGAAGATTAGCTCCCTCTTCCTGCCATCCCTTCTGGTATTAATTTTGGGCTGTTTTTGTTCTTTGTTAGATTACATGGTTCTTATCCATTTTCTACCTCCCAGAAATGCCTTGAAATCTAATGTTGAATAACGGTCCAACTTCCATTATCTTTCCTAGTAGGGTTTATGGGTTTAATTCTGTTTTTGTTCTCTTTCATTTTAATAAGAAATGGAAGCAAATTCAGGCTCTTGATTACCACATTAAACCACAGGTCACCCTGTGCACTTGTAGAGGGGCGATTAGTACATTGCGTTTTATGTATCGTCAGTACCATCAATTATGTTCTCACTGAGGGCCATACGTGTTGAGTTGGGATGACTAAAACAAAGGTGGATGTTTTTAGTGTTTCTTGAACACAAGATACGTCAACATCTTTTCATGGTTTTAAGCTGTTTGAAAAGAACACCATAGGAAAATGAAAGGCAGATGAAAGTCCAGATTTGAATCAACAGTCCTTTCTCTTGCCATATTTACCTTGTATTATTTTTTAACAGCTTTGGGAAAATTTGGATATGACCCATACAAAAATTCCATGATTAAATTAGCATATCTGCTTTTGAACATATCTTATTGCAATAACTTATTTGAAAATAAACCAAAATAATAGAAGTAGTAAGTATCTGAAAACTGAAACAGTTTAATAGATTTTTCATTTGCATTTTAGAAGATATTTTATCTCAAAGAATCATGAATTCATGTTTTATTATTGTAGTTTCCTGCATCTATAATTATTCCCCAAGTCATTTTCCTCAATACTCATAAGAAATACATCTGGTACCTCTGGAAAAAAGTATTTTCACAAATGCTTGTGGGTGATTTATTGGTGCTTATATACATTCTATATTGGGTATATAAAATTGTGCCTACTCCAAATGTCCAGCATGAGAGCAGCATAGTTTTTATAATTTATCCAGACCTTCCATCTATCTACCTACTTTTGCCTTCCCTAAACTTCTGGGTTCTTCATGATGTGGTGTGGTTCCTGGTATTGGCCTCAGCCTTCTCCCGACATCTTATTTGGCTGTTCTCATTTATACCAGCATTATCTGTCTATTCACAATTACATGCCAAAGCCTCTTTGACTCCATATTTCTAAGTTTTTTATTTGTTTGTTTGTTTGTTTTGTTTAATAAGATCAGACTGATGGGTACAGTTCAATGTGGATGAGGAGAAGTAGGAACAAACAAGATTTTTCTGTCATGAACTCTGTACATCAAACCAGAGTCAAATAGATTTCATTTAAGGAGAAAAACTGTTGGTGGAAGCCACATTCATTGTGGTGCAAGGTGTGTGAAGTGCTAGAGAATAAATACAGGTGCAAGGAGGAGGATGTTGGAAAATCAAGTAAAAGTAGCCTAGGTGATTGTCAGAAACAAGGGTTAGAGTTCTCAGCTGTGCATGGTCATTCTTTATAAAATAGAATATTTGAAATTGAAATTTGAATCTCATCCTATTTATCATCCATTGAAATCAAACATGAATGATTTGTCTGTATATCAAAGATCTAATAGACATATACAATGCAATGCATTATAGTAAAAATTATGGAAAAAATCAATAATGACTAAGACATTACCCTCAAAGAAACCAGTATCTAGTGGGAGAGAGAGATAAGTACAGATATAATGGAGTGATGGAAGAGAATGGATGACAGTATTTTGTAAGAGGCAGTATAAATTGTATTTAGAACTAAAAGGATACAATATGTTTATGATGTTTATGGCTATCATTTAAAAAAGAGAATTTTTTACCCTAGCCCTTGGGCCCCTTACACACTGGGAACGCAATGGAGATGAGAAACAAGCACAGCTTGCCACCCAGCTCTGTAATGTCCCATGGCAGGGCATAGGTGGAGTTTCCATTTATTGAAAGTGTGCTGAAGGTGGCCAGAAAAGAATTTCCTGTTAATCACTCTTCTTTGCCTATAAAATGAGAATACATCCTGAATAAAAAAATATTTTAAATTAACGCCATCTGGCAAGTCATCTTGCCTAATTACAAGTGTAAATCTTCCCATTGATTTTTTTTTTCTCCCAGGAGAACTTCAAGAACTTTTCTACTCCTTCAGTCCATTTTGAAAACCGACAAGAAATATGACTTGCTAGTGAGTTTTCTGTCTAGATGTTTCTAGACTAGATGAAACATCAGACTAGATGTTTCTTTAGACAATTGTACTTTTTAAAATATTCTGTTCACTAATGTGTTTGTTTATACAGCTACAGTATATTTCATGTACAATCAACTGTCTCATTTAGCTATGTTGTCAAAGGAAAAGTCATTCTGTGGTTAGCGTCACTCATTAGAGAGAATACCTCAAACCATCATTATATATGGCTTAGTTATTCTACTCAACAGAGCTGTTTCTTTTCCCATTCTCTTTGCCTTCAGTGTTCTATGAATCTGATAAATTCCTGCATTTCTAGCTTCCCAGTACATGGAGTGAGAGAGAGAGAAATGTATTCCTGTAACGATAGCATACAACATAGGTTGCGATGCTCATAACACAGATTAAGTCAATTGGGAACTGTTTGGGTTTTGAACTGTGAGGTTGGGTGAATTTTGAGGACAGGGAAGGGAAGGGCGTTCAGCCTGAGCACTGCACAACTTTTAAGGGTGGCACTAGCAGACTACAATGACTGAGACTGCCATTCTGTGGAGGCCTTACACTGTCTGCATTCTCTGGCCAAATACAGCAAAACTAAATTCTGACTGTGTTTAGGGAAAGGGGGCATTCCATGGATACATAAAACAGAATGTTTTATCAAATATTCAGGCTATACCATATTAGTAGCATTAGTATGCCTATAGGAGAAATAGAAAAGAATGTTTAAAATTGAAATTTCAGTCTCCTCTCATACATTGAATTCAAACATGAATGATTCATTAATTTGTCAAAGATACAATAGGCGCATATTATGTACAATTCATTCTGCTAATGTTATGGAAAATTCAATTGTGTGTAAGACAGTGCCCTCAAACCAAGGATCTGGGAGGAAAGTAAGGTTAGTACACGTTTGATGGAGTGACAAAAGAGAAGAGTGGGTAAAATGAGTTGATGATAGAGGTATCTAGTCTCAGGATTACAAAACAAAAACACAGGTTTTATGATGTAGACCAGCTATAATAGAGACTATTTTTCAATAAATGAAAAATATTTTATCGTTTATTGATACTAAATATCTTTGTATTCACAGAGCATTCAGATGCCTTTGTATAAACAAGTGTTTATAGCTTTAGATATACTATTACATGGCTTTAAGTAGATAAGAGACACCATAGTATACTTTAAAAATAAATAAATGTGAATGGTGAACACAATGTGTTGTTAGAAATGTGGAGAGACTATGATGAAAAAAGAATAAAAGATAGATAATAGAAAGCTGGGGTAGATGATATAAGGCCAATTTTAATCTTAGAGTTAGATCGCAGATATGAAATGATTGATTGACTAAATGTAATTTTATTTCAACTTTTAACATCAAATATAATCATGCTTATTTGAACCAAAAGTTCATTTTAATGTCTGATATTTTCAGTGATGTATTTACATTTCACAGGAGGTAAATTTCAACATAGAACTTCCTGTGCTTGATGAATGTCATAGTGACAATTCCATCAAAGTCTCCATTAAACTAACTTGTTTTCCAAATTTAAAAAAAAAGAGAGAAAAAATGGAATTCTGATTCATTTATGTGTTTCTCGTTCTTTCAATTAACATAAATCTGCCCATGTTCTACTTCAAAATATGTAAAAGAGACCAAATTTTCTTAAATATGTTCTTAAAGATATTTGTATATCAGGAAAAAATAAACATTGACAAAAATAAAAGTACAAACATTCTTAAATTGGCACATAACCTTGTTTTCCCCCTACCCTTTAGTCCTCTCTTCAGGAGAGCTCCAGAATTTGATTCAATCTGGAATCATGTTCCGCTACACTAGCTCCCCGAGCTAGCCAATTATCTATGAAGGTTTCTTCTTGGATGCCCTCAGTTAGTTCTGTTCATTCAATGGAAAACTTGTGCTACTGAATTCATTCTAAATGACAGGCAGAAAAATCTGTACTATTTGAATGGCAACTTAAATATACAATGCCAGGTATTTGATTTAACTTAAATTGAATTAATTTGATTTAGCTGTCAAAGCCCCAACAAAGATGCTTGGTGTTTCATGTGTTGTCTCTCTGATATATACAGATGTGTGCATGTACAAATGTATGTGTATATGAGACTGTACAATGTTCCTGTTTTCACAATGGAAATTATATTCTAGTTGCTTTCTTTTGTAAACCTAAGAGAAATATTTTATATTAACTTATGTGAAGTTGTAAAATATGATAGAAATTATTTTCATTATAAATTACATCACATAACTTCTACTAATGTTGCTTAGGATTCTTTCCCTCTATTCAGGATTCTATTGTAACTATGCTTAGACCATCTATCTACTAAGAACAGAACCACAACAAAGTGACAGATCAGTCGTCTTTGGTAGACTCTCTACCATAGAAATTCAGCCAGTCAGTTAACCTGTCAATCAAACGTCAAATCAAATCTGATTATCTTTAATATACCCAGTCCTGGGCCAAGTATGGTAAAGGCTATGAAAGCATAGGATGTAATCCCTATCCATAAGAAAGTTTTTCAAGATTGGCATTAATACTTTCTTGGAAAATCCAGCAAGTATTTACCTAGACACATAACTTTAAAATGACAATGTGATAAAGACCAAGAGTACTTTAGGAATTTAAAAGAGACTGTATAACAGAGGAGACTAAGTAAGAGATGTGAGAAGTGACATATCCAGCAGTTTAATACAGTTGATGTTCCTCTCAAAGGAAGTGTTCTCACTACAAAACTGAAACCTGGATGGCAGATAGTGGATGAGAGATCTTATGTAGTAAGAAATACAAGTTTGGTGAGGAAGAAGAGGAAAACTATAGAGCAAATAAATGGTGGATATTAAAGTAGTAAAAAAAAATACCTCAAACTGGAATGATGTTTTCCTCAAAAAGTAAAATTCCAGGGAATCCATAACTTTAACATAATTTTTCAGTAGTAGTTGAGGCACGATTTTTTTCATTTACAGGAAATTTCTTTGATGACATTTTGAGGCAGCTTCCCTGATCCTCCTCTTCCCCTGCCCCTCCGTACCCCACAGATGGGTCATCAAGGTGGCTGGAATATTGTGTCAGGCCCAGCTGAGTACAGGTGACCAGTACATATAGCTTGTGAATATGTTGAAGAAGAGGGTGTCTGAAAGCATCGTAGGGAGACACCAAACCAAACAGAAATGAATATGTATTTGTTTTAGAGCAGTTCACTTTTTAATCAACAGGATGAATATGTAGGAAACCAGAGAAAAACAAGGAAATTTTAAGTAGAAGTGGCAGACAACAAAGAGATGCCAGGCATTTCCTAAAGGGTATTTTCAAAGAATATTTAGAGGATGCCTGTTCTGCAAGTGGGAAGGTAGCCATCAAAACCACCCAGTTGGTATGGGAAGTTGTACTTACAACAAGGTAGGTGAAGACCAGAAATAAGTTTAATAGCAATGTCTTCATCATATAGAATTTGAACTGGCTTCAGAATTTCACTTAGTTCATATAAAGTAACGTCATTCCATAATTCCATACTAACTATTGGAGCATTAGGGTCCTACAAAATAGTGAGATTGGAAATTCTCCCTCTGGCTTCCCATGCATCTGTAGCACTGACGTTAGGATTTAGCTGTAGACTGGCTTATATTGTTTTCTGTCTGCGTTATAACAATCAGTCAGCCATAGTCCATTCTGAGTGTGTATCTGGCACAGTATCAAGCAAGAATTAGCCCTTGTCTTTAAGGAATTCGTTATCTGTTAGATGACATAAAACTTACAAATATGAAAAAAAAAATAAATGATTATTTCATTACAGTTATATGCCCAACACATAGAATTTGCCTTTGCTGTCACATGGTAATAAATATTGCTAATCACAAAGGGGGCATCCTTAGCTCTAGAAAAGCTGTAATTTGCCTACATGGGAATGGCTGTACAGGTTTATTGTTTCCTCCAGAATAGGTTTTCTATGAAGTGGCATGTGTTCTATATCTACCTATAAATTTTTTAGCTACTTTTTTTTCCCCTCTTATCTGTGAAGGCTTTTCACCAAGCCATTTTCTGGAAGTAACTGAGTATGTGGGGAAGAACTGAGCCAGGCTCAGCAAGTTGTTGAGTTGTCACTCATTTGATGTTTTAGCCTAATTACTATTTGTAGAGGTTCCTCAAAACAATCAAAATTTCAAATCTTCAGAGTGCCACATATGTGTATCTGCCACAAAGCCTAATTTAGCCTAATGTATATTTATATGGTGTTTAAATATATATTTATTTAGTCAACAAATGAGCCAGTGTACTCAGCCTTCCATATCAGAAAGACCTGACATGCTATATTCAAACCTGTGTTTCTCTGCTGGTCCACACGTTCCCCTCCCACTCTTCACTGTCTTTATTCATTTGAATTTTGGTTTTGAAGATGACAACTTCAAATTTTAGAATTGTAGGTGAATCATTACTGACTATCCACTTCTTCCCCCACCCCCCGCTCTCTTCTGGTTTCTATGTCTTCTGGTTTCTATGTCTAGTTTCTATGTCAAAGATATGTGCTGTTCCTAGGAAGGGGCTGTGATTTCTGACTAATAGTAAACACAGGTCCAGATGGGAATCTTTCCACCAGAGAATCTTTCCACTGACTCCCTCTTATTTGTAGCGAGTAGGTGACTACTAGGTGGAAATTGAATCATAGACTTCAGGCTGTGCCAGCAGTTCTTGCAACAGTGTCCACTGTGGACAATGCAAAATATCTAACTCTAAAGTAAAAAAAAAAAAAAAAAAAAAAAAAAAAAAAAAAAAAAAGCCAAGAAGCCATCTTGATGTTTAATCTCATTGATGCCAGATATTTGGGCATTTTTAATATTTTAATTTTTTGTTGAGAATTTTTAAAAAGCTACTCTTGATTGGCATGCCTTCAAACTTATTGGAAATCACATGATCTACCTATGGAGAGCTGTATATTTTTTGAGTTAGGTTTCCAAATGATACAAATAGGTGTGGTGTGAGGCTAAAAACATTTACACTATGTATTAAAAAACAAAAAACAAAAAACTGGGTCATTTGTTTTTCATTCATTTATTCATTCAAAATCTTGTTACTTTGCTCCTACTCTATGGTGGAAACTATCAAGTAGATTTTGTTTTTATATGAGGACTGAATTTTTATTGTAATGCATAGCTTCGCTGCACACAAAGTACAGAAATTCTTTCTAATTATGTATGTAAAACTGGTGGTATTTTTAAATAATAAAATACTAAACACAAGCATAATGTCTGGAATTCCCACATGGCAATGGTGGCTGGAGAAGGCAATTAAGAGGGTGAAATCATGGTAGTAGTCGACACTTGATCGTAAGAGAGGCAACTTCAAGATGGCTGCATCACCTCCTCTGATTATTAATAAATAAATATTGACACTAATTGAGCACTTTCCGTCTTCAAAGCACTTTACAATTATTAATTAGTCCTCTTAGGACTATTTGAAATATAATTTCTGATGTTTGCATTTAAATAGGATATTCACGATGGTGTTTTGGCTTCAAGTACAACAGCTTTTCTTTCTTTCTTTTTTTTTTCTCCAATTCTCTCTTTTTTTTTTCTTTTTTAACAGAATTAAAGATAGTAGGATGAATGTAGCTAAATAGACATTCCAAGAAAGGTTATCTCAGGACATTGAATGTGGAATCAAGAGGAGCTGCATTTGGATATTCCCACAGTAATGGACCAAGGTCATGGTTCAGTCTCCCTAAAGGCTTTCAACCCAAAATGGGTACTTTCAGGTCTTCACATGAATCTGCTTTTGCACCCAGACCTCGTGCAAGGTAGTATCTCTGCTTGGAATTGCCACTTAAACTGCTGCCATTTTCCCTTTGCCTGCTAATTCTTATGCATCCTAGTTTTATATTTCATAATACAGAAGCATTTCCTAAACCCTAGATTTAAAAAAAAAAAAAAAATTCAACATATTAAATAGAAAATTTAAAAAAATAAAACCATAGATCCTTATCTCAGCTAATAGAGTAACGAGAGGATCAAGATTATATGAGTAACTACGATAGAGGATAACAAGTATTTAAAAACAAATTGATATGATTTTTGAGCAGGTTTATGTTTACAAAACAAATTGAAGGAAAAGTACGGTGAATTCCTATATATTTCCTCAACACAACACCGCCCCCCCCCCTCCATTCCCAGCTACCCACAGCTTCACATTTATTAGAATCAACGAGCCAATACATTATTGTTAACTAAAGGCCACAGTTTCTGTTAGGATTTGATGCTGTACATTTCATATGTTTTGACAAATATATAATGGAATGTATCTATCACTACAGTATCATACAGAACAGTTTCTTGCTATATGTTCTTGTGTGTTAGTTAATAAAAATTTGACATCTCTCTATCCACTCATGTTTGTCCTAGACACACCAGTGTTTCAAGGAACACGGAAACACCAATTTTTTCAGCTCAACTGAACAAGGAGTCTCTCTGTCTCCAGAGAAATACATTTCACTCAACCTGACTTGAAGATCAGACTGGGGTCTAAGGGTTGGTGATGAAAGTAGGACGTTTGCACTTTATTTCAGCTTGACTTATATGAGGCATTTCCAAATATGTGTGTTCGTCATGCATCTTGTCCAGTTAGGGAACGTTCTGAAACCTTTTTTGTTTGCCACACCTATCAGCTCCCTCACTCCTGTGCCGTTCAAAATCATCATAGGCACTACAATAGCAGCCACCCCATATCTGAAGCTACAAGTGTTTCTACTAACTGTAAGGGGAGAATCACCTCTGTATTTTAGAAAGACAGCTTGCAGCTTACTTAACCAAAACGGATATAATGGCTTATGTGCAATTTTTTTTTTTAAAAGATCCATGAACCTTTGCTGACCCACAATCTCCTGCTTAGTATACAGGGGCAATCTTTCCATATCAACATAGGCATCAAATTGCTTTGTGATTACTTGTCTATATCTGTCTTCCCTTCTAGACTTCATGTTACATAATGAAAACTATTATTTTTATTTACTCTTGGATTCCTCAAATATTTGAACTTTGCCTGCCGCATGATAGAGTCTGGACTTCTGAGTGAATTTAAAACACAAAAATAAAAACAACTTTAAAAAATAGATAGGGGGACAACAAATAAGCTAGAAAATCAACTCTCTGTAATACTTTAAGGAGGCAGTTTGAAAAAAAATTCTAACTCCTGTACCCAATCCTCACTTCTAATGAATTTGTAATGGTACAGAGAAGATGAAAGGAAGGTGAAGGTATGCTTATGCCTTGTAATATCGTGGCATAAAACCTTGATGAGAATATTATATGTGCCTCAAATGTAGCCTCCTTTTGTCCTTGAAGTGCCTCTAAATTCCACATTAAATCACCCAGGATAAAGACGCTGATGACAATAAGGGTAATTTTCCATTCCCCCCAGTGAAGACCGAAAGTGGGTATTTCAGACTCCCCTCAAAGAACTTTGAATTTACCCAAAGATTCACGGCTCCCTAGAGGATCAGTGGTAAAGACGTCCTGTTTACCTTTGGCCATCCTCTGGGAAGCTGTCCATGGCACCCTTCTATATCTGGACCCGGTGCCCCTATTAGGGCCACATTAATGTGTTTCAGCCTCTCTCATTTTCTTCTCTCACTGGATTGTAATTGCCTGTATACTTACCTGTTTTCTCCACCAGGCTTTATGCTACACTATGACGAGAAGCCTGTTTACCTGGCTTGCTGTTGTATTGCTTATGCCTAGCTGAATATTTGGAAGGAAGGGAGAGAAGGAAAGGGAAAGGGAAAAGGAAAGGGAAAAGAAGAGAAGGGAAGGGAAGGGAAGAAGAAAGGAAGAAAAGAAAGCAAAATAAGAAAAGAAGTTAAGTTTCACCTCTAGAAATGCTAAGCGTTTTCTAACAAGCCCAGGTACATTAAGATTTAAGTGTTTCTCCTAGAATCTTGACTCAGAAGAAACCCCTGAGCTTTTCAAGAAAAGCAACAGGTCTCCTTAAGAAGGTAAACTAGCTGCACACAGCTCCTTGGGAACCATCCTTGACACTGGGATTAGCTTTGATTTTGCCTTCCCATCTGTCTGATTTATACCGGATGACAGTGGATTAACTGACCTCGCCTATAATGCACTACTGTGTTCCATGGAATACCTAATTACTACAGCTACATATGGAGATACTAGCAGCACTAACAAACCTCATGGTCCCGTGTTGGTGTACATTGCGTTATCCTGGTACCTTTTCCTTGGTTGAATCAGGGCTATATTTGCTTTCATGTTTTTTTCTGTCTTCTGAGATGAGTAACTTGTTTGTACTCTGTGGGCTTTGTTCATCATACAGGGCAGGCTCTCTCTTTCCACTTTTTACATACTTCTTTATTTTATACCTATCCTACATGTATCCTATTGCTCACGTTAACTGAAGGCAGGGATCATGCCTTATGTTACTTTGTTATGTGTTTCCATGGTTAGCATATTATGTTGAACACAATAGGTACTCAATATTTTTTAAAAATGATGAAGTGTATAAAAAGCAAAGGGAGTTTTCTTACCAGAAATAGAAATATTTCTTTCTATTTCAATTCATACAGAGGGTGCCAAAATAAATATATACACATTTTAAGAAAGGAAAAAAAATGTATTAAAATTGTAATACTCAATATATACTGATAACAAAAGATGAATACAAGTCATGTGTATACATTATTTTTGGCACCCACAGTGTACTCCTTCCCAGCCAAGATTTTGGGATTTACATTAAGAATTTAAGATATTAATATTTACAGAATAGTTTTCAAAACCAGTGGCTATATTTGTAGTTATATTATCTGTGTTTTCATTGGGGCAGAAAACACATACAATACTTATCAATTTCTTTTCATGTTAGACACCAAACTCCTGGAGGTGAAAAATGTTACTGCAAAGCCTATACTCTGCTTCTCTGTCACCACCCATGCAGACCTACTAGGCTCCATTTTCATTGATGTCATAAATGGCACTCAGCAGCAGAAAGGTTAGAAACAAAAAGCACCTAGTTCATAAGATTTAAAGGCAAGTTATCAAGAGTTGGATTGGAGCCCCAAACCATACAGGCTGTAAGGTCAGAGCTGAACTGTTTTTCTATTTTATTGCTCAAGGACAAGAGAACTTGATGCATGAGACTCCAGCCCCATAAACCGTCTACTGAGGTGGCCATTTCATCACGTATGGTTGCAAGTTGAGTACTGACCACACAATTTAAATCGACAGCAGCAGGGCCCTAGTGGGAATATGAGAATCAGTGTCACATACAACATTCTTTTCCTAATTATTAGGACCTGGACAGGTGGCAGGAAGGGAATGAGGGGTGAGGTGGGGGGAGAGGGAGGGGCGGGGATGCACAGTGACATTTCCCATCTCAGGAGTACAAGATTCATTACCTCTGATGAAAAGTCACCAGGCTGCGGTGAGTCCTGACATACTCCGTGACAGGAGAAAGTGACATGACCGTTTGACATTCAGGGCTAGAAGGTTGTCGGTCTGTAATCACTAGTTAAAATTGAATCTTGTCCGTTGCACCCTGCCAGCACAGCTCAACTCTTGATAATTATTTGGATGCTACTGTATTTGGATTTTATTTCCCCAGCAGAGAGGGGAAGTTGGATTTATAGTTTACTGCTGGGTTAAGATTGGAACAGGCTAGATCTTTTTTATGGTTAATATGGCAGAGCCAAATAAATCTAGAGATGTTTTTTGTCCCTTTTTTAATTCTGAACCACTTGGGAGTGGGGGTAGGGTGTCACAAAGAAAGCAAAGGGTGCATCTTCTAATTTTCCATGAACAAGCTACAATTCTGTCTGTGCTAATATTTTTCTCTCTTTTTCTTTCACGTCATGATGCTGTAAACCAGCCATCTGGAAGTGGACAGGGCTGGGAAACATCATTTTGCAACAGCCATAGCCTGAGATGCGTCATGGATGAGGATGTAGTTGGTCAATGCCATTTAAAAACCACTTCTTCTTTACCTGGGGGTCAGGAGAAGGATAAGAGAAATGTTTTGCAGTGGGTCATTTTAGTATAATTACAGAGTGGCCTTGAACTGTTGATTTGCATATAGGCATGCTGTGATTCCAATAAGAATATTCTCTTCCTGTACTTCCATCCGGAGGCGCAGAAGCATCTAGTCATTGCAGGAGCACAGCCTATCTATTCACCCCATTAAGCCCAGAAGGATCCCCGATGTCTGGCTTGACAGGCTCAATCTAACTTTTTAAGGGGTTTCAAACCACATATTCACAGAACGGTAACGTGATCTCCAGGGGTAACTTTATGTAGAGACAGAATAAGTGTTTCCTGAAGCATTGATCTTCATTGTTCTGGGGGATCCACCTTCGGCACGGGACTGTCTCTCAGTCTTGCTGGTGCTGAGGCCTGATTTCTATCAGCTGTTTGTTGTCCCATCACTAAGGTGTCCCATCACAGGCTTGTGAGGTTGATATGTGGAACCAGAATGCAGATTTATGTAATTCACAGAGAGGAATTAATAATGCAGCAGGACTGGGGATGTACAAAGGTCACATGACCAGCACAGCCATTACAGGTAAACTGCCACATCCTATATAGAAGGTGTCCTGGTGATCAGGGAATCACCCAGGAAGTTAAGATGAATCCTGCTGTTTAACCTCTTACTAACAGGGTCGTCTTCACCAAATCCAGGACTGCCTCAAGGAGCTAAGACAGTGTCCTCAGTGTAAAGCTCCCTTTCTCCTCAGTAGTGCTAGATGGGCACTGCCAAACATTGCTTCCTCTCTTCTCCTTTGTTCAGTCTTTAGTAGTTAGCACTGTCCCCTCTGCCCACTCTCTACTTCATACCAGAGAGAGCTTATTGATATCAAAGCTCAGCTTTGAGAAGGCAGCTATTTTTTTTTTTTCTGCTTTTCTGGTCACTTGCAGATATAAATAACTTAAAGTGAATAAATTCATTACTTGCTTTTATTCTGCTAGAAAATACATTAATATAATGGGTCACCTCTCCTTACAAGAAGCAAGAGTATCTTGTTCAAAGTAGCATTTCTGAATAAGAACAAGTCTAGGGAAGTCACTCAGTTTTGAGAAACTTGGCCATGACATGGAAGAATAAGAATGCCTGGGAAAGGATATGAACAACTAAAAGAGGAGAATGCAGAACAAAGAACAGGGACAAAAAGAAAAACAAAAGGAAGGAAGCAAGGAAGGAAAGGAAGGAAGGAAAAACTAGGTATATTTGGGGGGAGGGTGTGCTGAAATCATGCCTGCAGTCTCCTAATGGTGACAAACTAAAAAATGACTTCAACACCATGGTTGCTGAAATGATAGTCCCCACTAGTAATGAAACTGAGGTATCTAGATTGGTAAATGGGGTGTGGTTGAAAGAATATACTCATGTTTTAGTTGCATCACTCCTCAGCTGCTCCTAATTGTAGTGAGTGGATTAAGGATACTTTTTTCTCTTTTTATGGGCATTAGTTACTGTATTTGGGAAAAATAATCTTAATTATTCATGGTCTAGGCCAGAAGGCAAAAAAGGCAAAACTGTACTTAATAAGGGTTTTTGATCACAGTGTTGCTTGTGTCAAACTGAAGGGCAAGTCTCATGTTCTGACGGTAGGGAAAGGAACAACTCCTTTTTCCCCCCAAACAAAATCTCACAGGTCGTGTATGGTTCATGACCCCCTCTCCCATGAAGGCTCCCCTGACTTACAGAACAGTTGAACTCCCCTTGTCTCAATTTCTGTCAAATTTTATCCTTCTTGTATTAAAGTATCACCTGTGTTTTGATTTTAAAGTTCTTTCTGTGTTTCCTGTTTATACATCTCACTTGAATGAGCAATTATAGCCCAGAGTTAAGAAGTTTCTGAGACCTAAAGTTAGTTAGTCTTTTAACTTCCTGGAAACTCAAATTTCTTATCTATTAAGATGAGGAAATGGGAATACGGGCCTCACAGGTCACTTCCTGTTCTAATATTCTATGAAATGATGTTGTGTTTTCCTGTCCTTCTCCTCAAAGGGAAATGCATTTTTGTTGTTGTTGTTTAATGCAAAATGCTGTGCTCAATTCAATAGAAGCAGAACACCATTGAGAGCTATGCTGAGTACTAGACTCCAGGCACACATTGGCGTATTCAAATGACAGTTCTCCACATGCAGCAACACAGCAAGAGCTCAACCCTGTACAATGGACTCACCAAGTGGCTCTGCTGCTTCTGCAAGTAGAATGTAGGAACTCTGTTCTTTGATAGAATTAAACTGTATTTTTTTAAACATTTTCATTCAACATTTTCATTTGAAAATGTTGTATCGCCAGACTGTTTCTAGCCTTATCTGGTTTATGTGTGTTTGTGAGGAGATCAAGCCGTCTGGAGCCTTCTCCTCATGCAGCTTCCAGTGGTGAGCTTTCTCCCACTGCTCTTGATGCAATTAGCATTCTGCAATATTGGACAGAAGTAATGTGATCATGCGATCAAGAATACACAGTTAAGGTTAGGTGTTATTTCTTGCTGAACGCTGAAAGAAAGGAAGGTTCTGAGAGTAACATTGCTCTTCGGTGAAAAGAGCAGAAGCCTGCAAACACTTAGGAGAGAGTGGCTTGTATTTTGATATTATTATTATTTTAACATGCACGCTAGTGTTCTTTTGAAACATATGGATTACATTCATTGGCATTACACAATTGGGAATAAAATCATCAATATCCCATTGAACAGGAAAAACAGGGAGAGAATTTGTGGCAGCCTCAGGTGAAGCCCAAAGATTGAACCACTGGATTTGGATAGATTTTCTTTACTTTCCTTAGAATCTGTATGTCACCCAAGAAGGAAGATTTTTGTTGCTAAGCAGGGTGGGAGCTTATTATTTGTCTTACAAATAGTAGGAACAGGAGTCTCCCATTTCCCCAAATGTCCCCTGGCAATGCCGTCTGATAATTTAACAGCACTTTTCCTCTGCCTTCCTGGGCGCTGTTAATACAAATGCAGAGGAATAACGTGGGTTTGTCTTTTGTGTCACTCTCTTAATCAAAGTGATTTTCTGAACTACAACTGTAGAAAATAGACTCTTTCATTTTAGGATCAACAGCAGTTTTTACAATGTTAGGCAAACCTGAGCCCCTCCTTAAAATGTCAGGAAAACAAAAAACGTCCCCACCTGAAAGGGCCCTTCACTTGTCTTGAAAGGATTTTTTCGGCTGTTTCCCTTAAGCTGCTTTCTCCTTCTGTGCAACTTCCCAATCCCATTCACAAACTGTTGCCATGGTAAATAATTATATCACAGATGAATTGTGTATACTTCCTTTTCATAGCTGGAAGAGAAATTCTGGAGGAAAGGGGGAAAAAATCAAAATCCTTTAAAATTACAGGGGAGATAGCTGAGGAAAGATTGCCTCCTCGTTAACATAATTAGCTCCATGAATTATAAATTGGTATTAGAACTTGCTCTTCATGACAAAAGGAGTAATTATATTTACTCATGTAAAATTAAACAATACCAAAAAAAATTAATGGAACTCACCAGAAGCTCTCTTGACATTATCATAAAATTCAGAGATCTGAATATCCCGCAACCTGAAGTGTTTTAAGCAGCATAAACTTTAATGCAGCTCACATTTGCTATGTAGAAATATATCTCCTGGCTAGTTTATAATTGAACTCCCATGAACCAAAAAGAAAACCTCACACACACACACACAGCAGCAGCAGCAGCAGCAACAACAACAGCAACAACAAACCCTTAAATGCTTTATTCCATAGACTGATGCCCAGAAAAAGCCAGATTTTCTGTATCTGAGTGGGATGAAGACATAATTCCCATGGAAGGATTTTTTTTTTTAATTCACTGTTCTAAATTCAAAGCCCTTAGAGTAGAGGATGACCTGTTTATTTAAACAACTCACAGATATATTTAAAAGCGGGGCTGATGTGAATAAAGAAGGTTGATTTGTCTAGCTGGCTGTTCACATCCAAAGAGCTGTTCCTTGGGGGTAATGGCAATGTGGCAGAATGGCAGTGTGGTGGTATCTCGGCATATCTGACCCAGGCACCCAAAGACCAGTGATCACCAACATTTCAAACCAGGGGATGCCTGGCCCAGGCCTCGGAAGACAGAACAAGTAGAGAGGAGCAATACTTTGTACCCAATTTAATAAGAGCCATTATGGATATTCATAGGCAATTCTGGTCCTTTATAGAATTGTGGAGTACTATTTTCTATTCTTTACATCTTTTAATTTTTTTTTTTCTCCCAAAGGGATGGGGGAGATTAGATCTGCTAACCAATGAAACCAAATTATCCTATAGAAATTCTTACTTGACTTATTGCTCTTATCTTTCTTCATAATTTGATGTAAATGTTGTGTTGCCTGTGGTTCCTCTCTTTGACCAGTCTCTGACTCAGTGGCCTAGATTTCCACTCTGCATGCGAGGCACAGGTTGATGAAGCCAATCACATTTTACCCAGAAACCACTTTTCACATCATCTGACTATTTTTCAATGTGCTATGAAAGCTTTCAAAATATCTACTCACTTCTACCTGCCGTTATATTTGGAACTCTTCACACTGTTCACTCCTGTAAAGTAAGTCATCGGAGCCTCCTTTAAAAAATATGACTTACCTAGCAGATTGGATATCTCATAAAGCTATTGACTTAACTGTAGGAAGGAAAGGGAAGAGAATTCTCACTTACAGCCTAGGTAGAAGAGCCTAGGATGAAGACAGGTGTCTTTGGAGAAAACTTTAATTTATGCATTCATTCATTCGTCGGATTCTTTTCGGAGAGATCAACAATATTTATAACTGTGCACTGCATGCCAGGAATGGAAGAAGGAGGGCAGCAAATAAAATATAAAGGTGTTTCTTGTGTTTCCAGAATTTATGAATCCTAGAATCCCAGCCTTTCATTTGGAATAATATGTAGCCAAAATGATGTTTACAGTGAAGCCCTAAGAATGTGACACAATGATTAAATCATATGTTAAGTGAAAAAGCAAGATATAGAATTGCTATTCTGATGATGCCTGGTACGTGCATATGGGATGACAATCTGTCACTGCTTTTCCTTCTGGCCATCCTTCCTACTCCAGGACTTCCTAGAGCCTAGATGATTCACTTTGCTATGAGTGTATCTTCTAGTCCCTCACTTTGTATTTGAGAATGTTAATTTAGGGTAGTTAATAGGAAAAAGGGTATTGGGTGGGGAGGCTATACCTCAGGGAAGAACCAGCATCTCTCATTTCAGGGTATCACCCAGGGTCCCATCAGGAAACAGATGGTGCGTTCAAATGTAATTGAGGAGAGATTAATAAAGGGACCATTCATAAAAAATACAGGCAGGATTAAGAGAAGTCAATAAGGGATGATGCAATATTTCAGGATTAGTGACACTGAGGAGTCATCACCACCCCTTATGGAGCAAGAGGAGTAAGTGGTCACCAACATTTGGAAATGAAACCTGTAGGGTAGAAACACCAAACAGGAATTGTGACCTTTGATAGAGGGACACAGCCAACCTGTGGCAGCTTACCTGAACAGGAACAAGAAGAATGAATGCCCCGATTCAATAAATACTCCACCTGTCCTTGTGTCTTCTGCAAGTTATCTTCCATTGGCCAAGCCCAATGGGAAGCCAGAGGGCAATTGCTCTTTAATTTATGAAGATTAGTCTCTTGGGGCACAAAGCATGATGGAAAGAGGTGAAGAGTATGTCTGGAGAGACACATAAGAAATCACTAACACAAATGATTGAATTAGCACCAACCAGGAAACAATTCTTTGAAAGATTTGAAACTTTTTTACTATAGCAAATAATGTTTTCAAATGAAAAGCTTTGTCCTTAAATTTCAAAAATCGTAATGTTGAAAATCTGATATGGATCTTCACTAGAGAAATCTCTTTGAAGTTAAATAGATCTTTTGAAGCAAATTAATCATTCAGTTTAGTCAAATGTATTTTGACTAAGTTTTGAAACCTGTGTTGCCTCACCAATAAGACAGTCTCAAAAGCAATTCTATTGTATATGAATGAGAAAATGAATGGTGGGATTCCCTGGGAAAATTTTGCCTATAATTGGTTACATCTGAATTGGAGTTTTGTTCATAATCGTGCTTTCCTTACCAGAGTAGACTCCACTTTCAACATCCAAGGAGATCAGTCTTGTTTTCCCCTCAAATTATGTGTCTTGAGGTTCATGCTACATTTCACATTAAGACAATTGGGTAAAAAAAAAAAAAAAAACAAGAAAAAAAACAACAACAACAACAAAAAAAACACACGTGTTTTATAATGATATGGCATAGTTCATTTTTATTTAGAATTACTGTGTTATAGTGTATAAATAACTCATTAAATACATCTGCCATGGTTATTTAATGCAGGGAAAATTGATACTTTGGGCATTGTCTTTTTTCTTTTTCTTTCTTCCTTTTTTTCTCCTTTTTTTTTCTTTATTTTTTTCTTTGTTTTAGGTTAGCAGACTAATATTAACTAAATAATAGCAGAAACAGTTTTTTTTTCTTTGTTTGCTTTTTGGTGTTTTTTTCTTTTTTTTTTTTAGGCCATATCCAATTTTGCTTTTTTAAAGTTGACCTCTTTTTTAAAGAGGAACTAGAATTAAAGAAAGAACAAATAAAATTAGAAACCATGATTTAGTTTTACATAGTGTGTGTGGTAATATCTGAAGGTACACAGACAGCACAAGGTCGAACCAGGCATAGAAAAGTCATGACATCTCTCCCCCGTGATATGTCTCTCTCCCATGAAGAACACCACAGTGATATCACAGCACTGCTTGTCTTGTACATCTTGGTTGTATTACCATCTTGTTCATTCTCCTGCTATCAGCCGCGGGTCCCAGCAGATGAGCACCAAACATGACTTCTGCAAATACCCAAAGTTCTTAGTTCAATACCTCAATTTCCAATGGAAAGAACCTTTGAAAATTACGCATTAATACGTATAAAAGTTAAATGAACAAGCTTTCTTTTTTATCGTGTTTGTTTTAAAAATGTAGTGTGTGAAATGATTTGGAACCGTAGAATTTAAACATATAACATTACTCATGCTTACTCATTAACTGGGAGCTGTCAAGCAAGGATATTTGGAGAAACAAATACAATTTTATAACAATAGTAATCCTGAAATATTATATGAAAAATACCAGATACTGTGGTAAACATTTGACAGACATTACTTAATTTGATCCTTTTAAAAAACATAAAGACATTGTTATTTCAGTTTTTTCCATTGAGGAAATTGAGTTTCAGAGGATTATGTAAATAACCCAAGATTACCAGCTAATAGCCAGTATGTACTCTGTAGTCATGCTGGATATCCATTGTCGAAGACATAATTTTCATAATAATTTTATAAAATAAGTATTGTGTTAATGTTATTGATGAGTAAACTGGATTCTGAGAAGATAAGTGACTTTCCCCAGGCCGCAGAGGTGTCAAATTTACAGCTGAGATTTGAATCTAAGAATGCCAGGATCTTGAACTAAGGTATGTTTTCTCCCAACACCAAACCAAACATCTGCCTAATAAAATTATAAATTTAAAAATTTGTTTTCTGCCTAACTCAGTGAAAACTTAGGGAGTATTTGATTGTGTGCCTCTTTCGGTCAGAACGTGCTTCTATAACTTTCAGGTAGTTTTCTGCCTAATTGGGGCATTAAAAGTAATCACTCAGTATTCATTGTCATCCATCTGAAGGTCAGAGGAAGAGGCTCTGCTTATTCAAAGTCTCCTGTGCATCTGGAAATAGTGGAGATCATCAGCAGTTAGACATTAAGAATGGAATGACAATCAGGTCACCATATAAACAATAGAGAACAATGTTCTAAATAACAGCTGCACTCACGTGTAAGCTCTCCTTCCAATAGGTGGTGAGAAACTATCTCAGTGACAAGTTCACTGGAGGTCTGAATGGCATTCACAATGTCTCCTTGCCTGCTGGCTGAAATCCTCAGGGCGAGTTCCAAAAAGAAGTTATTTCACCTAAAGCCTGTCAACTTCTATTAGATCACCCTGGGCATTAATTTCAATTTTCATGTTTCTGCACCATAAAAAAAGGAAGAAAAAATCTTTGTATGTGCCAAAGCTTAGCTGCCAACTGTTGGGATAAAAAAATTTGATTTCTATTGAATACTGCACTTTGGAATGAAAGAAAACATTGTCTAAATGAAGCTGAGGCTCTCAATCACCTATTCCTATATTACTGTGAAATCAATTATGTGGTCTCTTTCGAAAGTTACTGATTGTAGCAAATTGAATGGCCTTCATTTCAGCATAATTTGGAGAGGTTGATGTAATCAGAGACCTTACACCACGGTGAGATACAAGATTCGTGATATTCAGATGGGAAAAAGCTACAGTGGTTAAGCGTGTTCCTTACCTTCCGCTTACCGGCTGTAAGGCTTTCATAAGTACAAATGAAATTGTTTTGATGAAGGTGGTGATGGTTCTGAAGGGATGTGTGAGGGGGGTAAGGGAATGGAAATAAGGTTGCTGGAAATCACACTTTTGTCTTCATATGCAAAGAGGCTGCAGAATCTAATCCTGAGCCTAATTGGCTGCAAATGAAACACTTTAATATCAAATCTTGAGTGATACCCCAGAGCTGAGGTTCAAGTTTAGATGTGAGGAGAGGTGAAATACTTGATTTTTCTTGGCGTGAATGTTTGTTCCACTTTATTCCTTTGGAAGTCTAGAAGCCCAAATAATTGGTCTTCAAATTATAAATTGATTCTCTACAACCCCAAGACAGTTTTTGGCTTGAGAACATTCCTGGCAGGTTTAATTTTATTACATTTGCCTAAATGAAAAGTATTGTATGCATTTATACATGGGAAGCAGTGTGTTTGCAGTCAAGTGTTTCTACTTTGTACTAGGTCAATTGGCATTGCCCAGTGCTGAGACAAATATGGCTTGCTCCCAATCTATGGCAAAGGGACTATACTCCATTGAATGTCTATGAGCTATGTAAGCACTCTTTAATTGGCCTTTGGGAGGTACAAGATGCTAAACAGCAACATACTTCTTATGAGGTACTTGGGACTTCTGACTTTGAGAATTAGTATGGCTTTGACTTGGAGAGACAGACAGCAGGGCTGTCTCCGTTGTAATCAGAAGTCTTTGCATTTGTTCTTTCTTTACCAATTTCCAGAATCCCAGCTCAAGAACAAAACATTGGCAACCATTTTCTCTCAATACTGAAGATAGCTCCCTCATTTAGAGAGACGGGAGACCTTGATGTTAAAAGGCGAAGAAAGGAACTTGAGTTCAAACTTAAATCCTTTGTCTTTAGTCTATGGCAGGGGTGTCAAAACTTTTTTTCAACGTTTTTTACCAAGGGCCATATGTGGTAAAATACACAAACAGTCGGGCCACTCACTTGAGGTGAAATATGTATTACCTCACCTGGTTTATTTAAGTAAACTAAATGTATTTTTGGAATTTGCTGCTGGCCAATTAACAATGGATTGCAGACCGCAGTTGACCCGTGGGCAGTTTTGACACCCCTGGTCTATGGTTTACCTGACAGAAATTCAGTGTCTTCATATGTACATAGAATATACTTTGTAGATTAATTAAAGGATTAAATTGCAAAATGCATGTACGTCAGTGGACATGTAATAGGATGAGGAAATATTAGTTGTTATCTACTCAACTAGGTTGTAAGACCTTTAAAAGCAACAGTCACACTTTTCTTTTTACATAGAATACGTCTGGTATATAATAGGTGTTCAATTATTTCTTGCTTGAGACAACAGGATATATATTTCTAATTTTAAAAATATATTTTTAAAATTACCATTGACATACAATATTATATTAGTTTCAGGTGTACAACATAGTGATCAGACATTTATGTAACTTACAAAGTGATCACCCCGATAAGTCTAGTACCACATGGAACCATACATAGTTATTACAATATTATGGACCATATTCATTGTGCTATACTTTACATCCCCATGACTATTTTGTAACTACCAATTTGCACTTGTTAATCCTATCCTCGTTTTCACCCAGCACCCCAACAACCCTCCCATCTGGCAACCATCAAAATGTTCTCTGTATCTATGAGTTTGTTTCTGTTTTGTTTCTTCATTTTTTTTGCTCTTTAGATGCCACATATAAGTGAAATCATACGGCACTTGTCTTTCGCTGTCTGACTTACTCCACTTAGGACAATACCTTCTAGGTCCATCCAGGTTGTTACAGGTGGTAAGATTTTATTCTTTTTTAAGGCTAACATTCCTTATCTATTCATGCATTGATGGACATCCAGGTTGCCTCCATATCTTGGCTATTGTAAATAATGCCACAATAAACATATGAATACACATTTCCCTTCAAAATAGTGTTTTTGGTTTCTTCAGATAAATACCCAAAACTGGGATTACTGGGTCCCTCCTTGTCTCTTCTTATAACCTTTGTTTTAAAGTCTGTTTTGTCTGTATAAGTATTGCTACTCTGATTATTTTGTTTTTGTTTTTGTTTCCATTTTCAGGAAACATCTTCTCCCATCCCTTTACTTTCAGTCTGTGTGTGTCTTTCTGAAGTGAGTTTCTTGTAGGCATATGTAATTTAAGGGTTTTGTTTTCTTATCCTTTCAGTCACCCTATGTCTTTTAATGTAATCAATTAATATTGAAAGTGATTGATGATAGATATGTAGTTATTGCCATTTTATTATTCACATATATATATATATATATATATATATATATATATATATATATATATATATATATTTAATTTTTTCCTCCTTAAAGAAGTCCTTTCAACATTTCTTGTAATACTAGTTTGGTGGTGATGAACTCTTTAGCTTTTTCTTGTCTGTGAAGTTCTTTAACTGTCCTTTGATTATAAATGGTAGCTTTGCTAGGTAGAGTAATCTTGTTTGCAAGTCCTTGCTTTTCATCAGTTTGATTATGTCTTGCCAATCCCTTCTGGCCTGCAAAATTTCTGTTGAGAAATCAGCTGATAGTCTTAAGTGAGCTCCCTTGTAAATAACTAATTGACTATCTCTTGCTGCTTTTAAGATTCTTTCTTTGTCTTTAACCTTTAGCATTTTAATTGTGATATATCTTTATGTGGACCTCTTTGGGGTCATCGTGTTTGGGACTGTCTGTGCTTCTTGTATATCTATTTTCTTCTCCAGGTTAGGGGAGTTTTCCATCATTATTTCTTCAAATAGGTTTTCAGTTCCTCTCTCTGTCTCTTGTTTTGGTACCCCTATGATGCAAATGTTGGTATGATTCATGTTATCCCAAAGGCCCCTTAAACTATCCTCATTTTATTGGCTTCTTTTTTCTTTTTGTTGTTCTAATTGGATGTTTTATTCTAATTCGATCCTCTGATTCATCTATTCTATTCTTTATTTCAGCTATTGTATTCTTTATCTCTAACTCAGTTATTTTTCTCTCTACATTTGTTTGTTTCCTATCCCTTTATTGAAGTTCTAACTGAAAAATTGAGCATCCTTATAACCAGTTCTTTGAATCCTACGTCTGGTAGATTGCTTGTCTCCATTTTCTTTAGTTCTTTTTCTGGAATTTTGTGGTATTCTTTCATTTGGGACATATGTGTTTGTCTTGTTGCTTCCCTGATTTTTTTCTTTTTTTTTTTTTTTTGTTTTGTTTTTTTGTTTTGTTTTTTTTGCTACATATTAAGTACAGCTTTTATGTCTCAGACTTAGTCGATTGTCCTTATGTAGTAGATGTCCTGTGAGGCCCAATGGCACAATCTTCCTGGTCACCTGAGTGGGGTGCTCCAGGTGTGTCCTTTGTGTGGGTCACATGTGTTCTCCTGTTGTACTAGTTGAGCCCTGGTGGCAAGCATGCACATCAGTGGGAGAGATTGACCCTCAGGCTGATTGGTTGTGAGGAATGCTTATGACTACAGAAGAGAAGCTGTTGTGCAGGGGCTGACTCTTTGGAACAGGATTCACTTTAACAAGTCTCTGGTGCCTTCCCAGTCTGCCCTATGGATGTGTTGTCTGTGGAGACAGCCAGGTGGTGCTCCTGCTTGGTCTGAAGTTGGCCACTGGGTGTCCCAGCCCTGGGGACTTATGAGAGGGGCTTCACCACAGACCAAGTTCAGCCTCCACCTGTGCTCTCTTTGGTACTACTTGGCATGAGCTACAAAGTGTCTCCAGATGTCTTCCACCCTTGTTGGGCTTGGATGTGCCTGGGAGAAGCTAAGTGGCAAGCCTGTGCCAGCTTCTGCTAGTGCCATGCTTGGAGATGCTAAGCAAGAGGTACTAATCACACCAAGGCCAGGTGCTGTTTTTTTTTTTTTTTTGGGGGGGGTGGTTGTGAACCTTTGAAATATTTGGGGAAATTCTGAAGCATGAGCCAAGACAGACTGTTTGGGAAAAGCCTCTGGAATTGGCTTGCGTAGGCCTGAAATTTGGGTGGGGAGGGGTATCAGGGAATTGCCAGGGTGGGGTGGATGTTATTAGCCAGGAGACTCAGTTATGGTGGCTGCTTGCATCTATATGCTGGGATTGTGAAGGGGTCAAGAAGGAAACAGTGGCTTCCACCAGAACCTCTCTCCAGAAGAAAGCTTCCACTCCAGTCCTCTCCTGCAGCCAGACAGCTCAGTTACTCTCTGATTGTCTCTAGAGCCCTTTAAGCCACTGCCCCAGCACTGGAGTCTGGAGCCAATGAGTCTGTCAGTGAGTAAGTCTGTGCACAGGCCCTTTAAGAGGAACATCTGTGAATCCATCTGCCCTTTGTCTTACTCAGCCACAATCTCTGCTGGTTTTCACAACCAGAAGCTGTGGGAGGACTACCATAATTCTAAAGTTATTCTCATTTGTAAACTGCCTGAAACAATTATTAATGCCATTCATATGAGACAAAAAGTTAAAAAATAAATAAATGTTAATAAACAACATTAAAAGGGAAATTTTGAACTACCTCAGAACAAAATTATTTTAAAATTGGAATTTAGCAATCTTCATATTCTTACATAGTGTATACTAACTATATTGATGATATCTCTCTATTATAATAAGTTCTAATGGATTTCCACTTTGCCCTGTGTAATTTTTTTTTTTTACTTTATGTACTGATAAGTCACACAAGACACACACAATATTTCATTCCATGATTTTCATCATTCACTTATATATTTACTGAAACTCAGTGAAAAAGAATAAGGCATAAATTTTGGTTGATATAAATTTATAAACGTCTATGAAAGAAAAACACATACAAATATTGGAGAAAAATAGGACTATTCTATTGCTAGATTTTGTGAGACACAATAAGTTTGATAGAGTCTAGAATATTTAACAAAGAAGAAATTTGGGCGTAAAATGAAACTCAAGGGTTACTTTGAAGAGGCAAGAAGGAAGGAACATCCCAGGCATGGATGAAACACACATTTAAACTGGATGATCAGAGTGGACACAGTGCACATTAATGTTATTTTGTAAATGCAGTGTGTGAATGTTTTGGATTAAAGCACAGATTAACCACATTCTAGCTTTTTTTTTTTTTATCACCTTGATCTGAATACTTTTCTTAACATGTACAATTCACCTGATAGTCTAACACATAAAGCATCTAAGCAAACTTTTTCATGTAAATCTAAAAGTTACCATTCTGCTTTTGTCTCATTTGCTTAATATAGACTGAGTGATAATATGATTATTGTCTTTGAAAATACTTATATTGGCTGCATTTACTTTATCCTGCAATACCACACCCAGTGTCTGTGTTCAATCAAAAATAAATGGTATTCATATTATACACATCAATCTATTTCACTTTAAAAACTTGTGACAATGTCCTGCTGCATATGAGTCATATGAGACTCTACCAGTCCAGTCACTGGGATTCAGCCCTGAACTGTGAGAGATTCTTTTTGTAACATAATATCGAAAAGATCAGAGGAAGAACCTAAAGTAATTGGAGAAATATTATTTCTAAAAATAATATTTAAAAAAAACCAGAACTCTCCTATGATGTAATAAATCACCTCATGAGTGCCCTGTTAGCAAAGACATTCAAAGAGAGATAGGGTGACCTGTTTGTTCTTTCCAGGCTGCTGGAAGAGAAATTGTGATTTAGACCAGGGTTTAGACTCCAAGACTACTGTTTCCAGCTGTACTGCCCTAGCGTCTCACTACTCCCATTGACTTTCAAAGTTTCAGTTTCCTCATCTTTAAGATGAAGGTAATAAAACCTGTCACATTCTTTTGCCATGAGGATTAAATTGTAGAGTCTCTTAATAATACTTAGTTCAGCATCTGGAATCCATTGTTATCCCCACCCCTCATTTTACCCTTTGTTATTAGCTTTGCTGAAAAGATAATCACTCCTAAATGCCAAGATACAGTTATATGCTAACCCCTTCCAAACCTTTACCTGATTCCCCTAATTGAAAGTATTGCTCCCTAAGCCTAATACATAATTGTATTTGCACATTTTCATTAGTATTTATTACACTATTTAAATATGTATTTAATTTCCTCTGCTTCGTTGTCAGCTTTTTGAGAACAAGGACCACAATATAATTCACTTGGGTATCTTCAGGAAGTAAGGGTAACAACAATAATGTACATTTATTGAGGAGTGTTACATGTAAGGTGCTCCCTTCTTGGCTTTTTATTCTTCTCAACAATCCTATGTCAAAGGTAGTAATATTTTTCCTAGGTTGTAGAAGAAGGGAAAAAAAATATATATATATATATAGACACACACACACACACACACACACACACACACACACACACACACACACACCGTTTCCCCGAAAATAAGACCTAGCCGGACAGTCAGCTCTACTGTGTCTTTTGGAGCAAAAATTAATATAAGACCCGGTATTACATTATAGTAAGATAAGACCGGGTCTTGTATTAATTTTTGCTGCAAAAGACGCAGTAGAGCTGATTGTCCGGCTAGGTCTTATTTTCAGGGAAACACGGTATATATACGTGTGTGTGTGTGTGTGTGTGTGATATTTTGAAGGTTTCAGCAACTTGCTGAAGTCACATAGCTACCAAGAACTATGTCTTGAAACAAGACTGTCTAATTCCAGAACTCATCATTTAACCTCTGGATTATGAATGTGGTAGTCTTGATCTGAATCTAGCCTTTGGCAGTGGAGATTTATTTTGCTATTTCTGCAGAAGTAAACCTGTTCATCTTAGCTAGGTGATGAAGTGAGTTCTAGGTGGAAGTTGGCATACTATTTCCATATTGAGGGGTTAGTAACAAAAATGCTAACTGGAATAGAGTGGTGTCTCCTGGGAAAGGCTAGATCCAGACATAAGTAGCATTGGGAAAGTCTAGTGGTGGAGACAGGTTTAGTGTAGGAGGTAGAGGGAAGGAAATTGGACACTGAGTCTGGAAAGCAGAGCTTCAGACAGTGTGTCCAGACAACTAGCCATTATGAGGCAAATCTAACAAGTAGAAAGGGGAGCATCTTAACAGGCAGATGGAACATGAGCATATTTTAGGAATAGACACATATGCCAAAATCCAGTAAAATCATATTTGAAGTTCAGTTCTACGGCTGATTAGTCTCTAAGTTCCTCTAGGAACTTAGAGGAAGGTACATTTCTGGTCCTAGAGGGACTGTGTATGTATCAAGACAGAAACAAATGTTGAGAGTATCAGGCAGGGATTTAGTAAACACAAAAGAGAAAGAAGTTGCTGATTACATCTCTGGATTAAGATGGACATTTTCTGTGCTAGAAAAAAAGTACGAAGTCAGAAACAGACTAGACCACTGTTTACATGATGCTGAACCAATTGAACCAATTGAAATGATTGCATCTTAAAACCAAGCTTTGGGTGGAGCTGAACTTAATGTTTCTCTACATAATGAGACTTTTGAAGGAAAAGAACTAGGTAGATTCTGATGGACACATTTTGTAGAGAGAAGCAAACTGACTTAGTGAATCCTACTGAAATGAAAGCAATGTTAAAATTTAATGCAAACACCTTAAGAGTTTTCTGGCAGGCCCATGATGAAGATGCTATCTTTGACAGCAAAAGGCATACAACAGAAACGATGACAGCATTTCCTTTATTATTGTTTCCATTATAGCTTTGGTTCTCGAACTTTAGTGTTTCTCACAATCACCCTGAGAGCTTGTGAAAATACAGGTTTCTGATCCCACCTCCAAAGTTTCTGATTCAGAATATCTTTGATGAGGCCTGATAATTTACATTTTAACAAATTTCCAGGTGGTGCTGATGATGTTGATAATTTGGAATACCCCTGAATTAAATAAAACTTCTCCTGAGTATCACCAATAAGAATTGATCCAAAGTCACCAACACTAAACAAGGAGTAGAGAACGCTGCAGAAAAAAAAAAAAAAAACTCATCTTATTATGGAAATTGAGAAGTCTAAAACTCAACTGGATTCATGAATTCCCAGATTCTGAACCTTGTCTGTCCAGATCCAGGCTCCCTGCTATACCTCCCTCTTTTAATAGTCTCTATTCTTATTTGATACTACAGTATCTACCAAAAACATATCCTTAGGTGGGCTTCAACTTCAGTGCTATTTTGTATCTGCTCACATATTAACATGACGTTAATAAATTGTGTTCCCATGAAATTAGTAAGGTGTCCTCCCAGATAGCCTTGATTTTCTAATTGTGCATCTGGATTTACTTAAAAAAATATGTAATATCTTTAATGGGAGGACAAATATTGGTAAATAAAATGATCATGAACAGCGGTATTAAAAAGAGATGTGAGGCTCGATCACATTTCCACAAGGATTAAGGTAAGCCAGGACTAATAGTTTCCAGCAACGGCAGGTAGAGGAGCAGGTGTCCAGCATTAATCCACAGAGTCTCACGACGTTAATAGGAGTCCTGTGGCTTCCTTCCCAAGCACCACTTTGAACATTCATCCCAAGATATGAATTAATACAATGTAGTTCCTGCACTGCTGGGTCTTATTGCTTAATTAATGTGATCATAATGACAGCAGGGAACTCTAAATTTTCCATGTCACTTCATGTCCTATAAAGTTTCAATAGAGTAATAAGCTTCATAAGAAGATGAGTCATTTGCATATAAGAGTTTAAGTGAGAGGCTTAGAGGCAGTGTCCACCACTAAAAAGAGGTTATTCAAAGATATTGGCTGTTAAAGACATATGATGTGCACCCAATTCTAATATTTATGGGTAGGCATCTCAGAGTTAAAATCTGATAATCTATCATTAATTTATACCATGTCTTCATTGTACACCAAAAAGACAAACAGTATATTAACTTGAGAGATCATTGACTATCAATTTTTCCTTTCAATAGGTGGATATAAACTTTCATATATAAGATATTGCCCTACAGTATTATGGGTGCCCTACAGTATTATGGATGTGATGGAGTAAGGTGGGGCAGGGAATAAGTGAAGGAAATATGCCTTATTTTTCCCCATTTTGTTCAGAAACAATGTCTTCCATGTTCCTAGATTTATTGTCCTTCTCCTGTCTTTATCCTACCTTACTATCTGTAATATTGGACACTATTGACTGTCCCTTCTCCTTCTTAAATTTTTCTTCCCCTTGTCTGTAATCTCACTAAAGTCTTCTGTCTCCCTTCCATAACCCCAACACTAATCTTATGCTTTGGTTTATTCCTCATTAACATAACCCTTCATTATAAGCAGCCCCTGAGTTATAATCGTTTCTGCCTCTTCTTTACTGTTTCTTTGGGGTATCTCATGTATTTACACGTTTAACTATCACCGACAAGAAGAAGGGACCCAAAAAGTATACTGGGGAACAGAGTGTGAAATGTATGGCTAAAATACATAGGCCATGCAATATTCTACCCCATCCCATCCCCATGCTACATTTGAGCAAAACTACCTTTGTACTAGTGCTTACAGGTAACCACAGATTTTTCAAAATGAAACTAATAAAAATAAACTAAAATAATTCCATCCTTTCATGATGTCCTGCAGCATGCCCAGTCACATTTGAGTTATGAGATGAACGTGAAACTATTTGGAAGGGCATCCCTTTGGTTTCTGCACTAGAATTATGCGTACTTGTAGGTACAGGAACTAACTTATCTGAATTCTTACCCTGTCTGTGCTGTAGAAGGCTCTATATGTCTTCTATTTCCCGATTCAATGTGGTTCAAAGAAGGAAGGGTACTCATTTTTCCCAATGTATAAATTTATACCATCTTGAAAATAGTGGAGTGTTTTAATTACTGGGCTAAGTAATGACAGTTAGGATCTCAAGTTTTTTGAGGTTTCAGAGTCACTGGGAAGCTTTATAAATAACATTTCATGTTATCTTTCTAATATTCTGAAAATAAAAATTTTAATTCTCACGAAGAAATAGAATATCTATTCCCCTGTGGTTATGATGTTGATGGTCATGCGTTTTTGAAATACAGATTTTGTATTTATATTGAAATACAGATTTTATATTCATGTATTTTATATGAAATACAGATTTTATATTCAGACAATCTTTAAACAAGCCAGATGCAAAGCAGAAAAATATATGTCATCCCTGAGACCCGGGTACCAAAGATTACCTGGTTTCCAATATGTATCAACTATCAGGAAAGGATGGAAAACATAAAAATCTAAAAGCCAACATGCATACCGGGAAGTCAGGGAAGACCTGCGTTTTTCAACAGCATCAACAAAAGAATGAGAAACAAAAAGGGATCAGGAAGACACTTTAAAAGGTGGTTTAATTACAAAGTCAACCCAAACACATAAGTAATTGAAGACCAAGAAATATATAGTTAAGCAACATAAAGGACGATAGTATCAGGAATATGTGATTGTTCTAGAAAGCTCTGCTCTAATCTTTTACAGAGTTCTTATGGGGCAGAAACCAATCCTACTAGATAGAACCAATTCTTAGCCAACATGTGGAAATAGAGAAAGAGAATCCGAGAACCTTGGAATGCTAGAATAGGAGATCTCTGATATCACCAGGCTCAATAATCATCATTTTATACATGAAGAACCTGAGGACCAGACAAGGAAAACACTTCCTATAAAAACACACAATGTTTAAATCACACCTGGAACAAAACCACCAGTTATCTAAGCCAGTTATTTAAGCTGTCATCTAAGGTTAGTATTGATAAAATCCCGAAAACTAATAATAAATGTGCATATATGCATAAACCATTTAGGAATTTTACAGTATTTACCCTTCTCAAGTCCTTGGTTGTACAGAGGACATTAAATTACAGGCCTTAGATGTACAAGAACAGGAACAATATTATGAGGTCATAGACCACGTTTGCTTAGTCATTTCTGCCTCATGATTCACTTAACCTAACTTTGATCCCTCACCCAATATATTACTTATTTCTAAAGGTTCTTTCTGTTTTCTGAGCAATCGTATCACTGAAATCTTGGCCCCAAATTAAAACGAATGGCCATTTGATGAAGCATTCACCTTGGGAAGAAATTTTGCTCTGAACTACAGTGAATTAGGATCACCATTTATACCACTGACAATCAATAATAGTTTGGTTGCTTAGGTCCCTCTCCAATGTGTGTGTGTGTGTGTGTGTGTGTGTGTGTGTGTGTGTGTGTGTATTCCCCTCAGTAAAAGATCTAACTCAAAGATGGACTATATGGTCAACTGTAATTGAAAAGAAAAAAAAAGGGTTAGCATGTATATTATTTAATAGAGTAATGTAGAATTTCAAAAATTATAATTTCTATTATTTCTTGCAGCTCTCTAAAGCCATTTGAATTCCGTCCATTTCTTTGTTACTATTCCCCCAAATGCTAATCTGTAGGCTAGTCTCTGAAGCTGTTTTGTAATCTCACAAATCACTTAGAAGTGTGCATAGGGGCCCCAAGTGGATTCCTTATGTTGTAACTGAATTCATATATTAAGGACACTTTGTGAGACTATTTCAGTTAGTGAAATGTAAACCCAGCAGAATAATAATGGCTGGTATGTGTTAACTTCCTGTGTCCTCTGTGAGATGCTAAATTTTGTGCATTATCTCAAGCCCAGGTGATAATCACTCCTGCATGGCCTAAAGCTTGACTGCATAGGATTGGTGACCAGATGGAAGATTCCACCGAAATATATTTCTATAAAATAATTGAAAAATCCACCAAGTTTAAACTCAACTGAAGACAAGTCGTTCAACCTCATTAGCTGATCAAGTAACAAAACTTAAAATAAACTTTGGCTTTAAATAAACTGATGGCCCAGAACCCAGACACCTGAAGTCTGAGGTCTCAGGAGCCTTATGGCAGAAGCCATAAGAAACACAGAAGTTTCACCAAAAGCTCCTGGTGGCTTTGGAATATAAGTGGTATATTCTTGAGATTCCTCTGGGTGAGTGTAATGCAAAGTGAGGAGAGGTAGGCTCCACTTCATCTTGGAAACAGGTGAAGGTTGGACAATTTAGGTGTCTGTGAACTTGGATTCCCATCATCAGGACACATTGAAACAGTCCAGGAGATGGTGGTACCCAGCACCTGGCTAGGACAACATTGCCCAGAGTTATAGTGGGGGTGCCAAAAATGTGACTGCAAGCTGGAGAGAGAGTAGCAAGTCTTAGAGAAGCAGCAACTTTGCTCTAGGGAAGTCTGTAAAGGCTGACAAAGTGGTAATTATGCCACCTATAGATTCTTAGATATACTGTAGGAAAATTTGCAGTGGGCTTCAACTTGTATTAGAGAATAGAGACACATTATATAGGCATTATTGCTGTTAATGAGTATTCACAGGTGGATTAGGCCATTCAGTTGGCATACTTGCAAGTTTTGTCTCCTATTCACTAGCCAGTTATGGACATTTATATGCCCTGTAGCAGCTGAGTTCTTTTTAATCAAAAGATTTTACGTCCCTGAAAATCAAAGCCAATGTTCTAAAGTGAACCATTTTTGGCTACCTGATTCTACTCTGTCTGATACGACTTTTCTCTGATTTGCATATCGATTATCACCTGTACCGTTCATTTAATGAGCATTATTATATAGACTTGTGTCATTGCTTATATTGTTGTCCTGAATGCCTGAAACTACAGAGATGTGCTTTTAGGATTCTCAAGAGGGATATCTCCCTCACTAGACTGCAAACTCTGTGATTGTTGGGACTTGTCTATATTTAGCTTAGAGTTGTTGCTACTGTGTTACAGTAATGATGGATACTCAAAAGCACTTGAATGAATGCATAAATGAAATATTTAATTTTCCATCACTAAGGCTATGATGGTCTGACAGAGGAACATGCCCAGTTGCTGTTACATGGTTTGATTCATCTATTTACACTATATTGTGACCAATGATAAATAAATGGCTGAATTCTTCCTCTTAGTAAGGTGTAGTGATTCCCTTGGACAATTTCTCATTTATCAGAATTGCATTTTGATAAAAGTACAAAGAGAGAGGTAAAAAAAAAATGGGAAAAAATCTGCTGATAAATTTAAAAATTTTCACTAAAAACACAGCAGTAAAACAGCTGAAGCTAAAATGTAGAGAATCATGTCTCCTGAAAATAAATATCCCCCAAGCTCATAAACACCAAGGCTAGTGGTCAGGAATGAACAGATGTTTATTGCCTCATGCACCCTCTGCTACTCTGGGATAATCTCTTAAATATCCCAAATCCAGTTTGAATTTAAATTAGATTCATATTTTCTTTCACGATTATTCCATTAAAAATATCATATGATTAGCCAATTAAATGGAGGGAAAAAATCAGTAGGAGAGCAATCCCCTTTAATATTTTCAATTAAGATGTAGTGTGGCCAATAAAAACGGCTTACATTTTCATTTTATGGGTACCTATGGAGAGCATTATGACACAAATGACTCAGAAGAAGGTAATCGTTTCAAAATATATTGTAGTGGAAGACTGTAAACAGTGCAGTGTGTTAGCTTACAGGGGATGTGATGAAAATATAAAGTTTTTTTCAAAGGGGATTCATGTTTATTTTATAGTCTTTTAGGGTGCTTGAGCCTGCCAATTTACAGCGCGTATTTCTAAAATGCCATGTACTGTTCTCTCCTAGGGAAGGGTGGGAAGGTGAGGAGATACCCATTAGGGGATAATATGTTTTTAAGGAGAAGAGAGTCATGTAGCAACTCCATCCTGTCTACTCCCTAGATTTGAAATGGAACTTCACCAGGGCATAGTATAAAAACCTTATTTTCTTATAGGACCATAAGGGGAAGGCTGAAAGGCTGGGGCTACATGATGTCAAATGCAGCAAAGAATATGGAAAATTTCTAACTCACAGCACAGCATCAGACATTTTGAGATCTGTAACCACTGAAATTTGGACTGAATCAATTTCTCTGACTTCTCGAGATTGTATGACTTCAGTTAATATCAATCTTAGTAGTGTTAATAGTTATAGTATGTCATAGCATTTTAAAAAAATATAAGCTCTTCTGTACATACGCTTTTATTGAATTACGCTAGCAATGATAACATTCTCATAGGCTGGAGAAGATGCTCAACTACCCCATATTATTTTTTTTTATTGTAGTTTGTTGTACAATTTAAATACTTGATTTTGACTGAGAAAAAGTTTATCAAGACCCTACTGGCTAAGGATTGTTCCTTGCACATAGAGATTTAATAAATATTTATTTAGTCATCTATGTAAAAGAAAACCAATAGTGTTGAGAATGCTTCTCAACAAATTGAAGCATTAATGCAAAAATAATCAAAGCAACTGGGGATTCAAACGCATGCTACAAATAATAGAAATTTTAGTTTTATAAAAATTCTTTTAAAAAAGTTGCACTTACCATGCATCAGATTCTAAACTACATGTTTAATATATATCCCTCAATCTTTTTCACAATCTAGTGATATGGATATTGTCATCAGACTCAACAAAGACCTCATAGCTAGCAATTGGAAGCAAGTTGGAGCATAATTGCAATATCTACAGTCCATATTTGTACGTAGTTCATTGCATAGTTATATGTGCATGACACTATTCTAAGCACAGGGAATACTGAAATAAGCAGAGGTGAGCAACTCAATCAAAATGTCTTCCCTTAGGGCATTTGCATTTTATCTTATTTTGTGTATAATTAAAATTTGTTTTCCAAGCTATTTGATAAAGTTCCTATTGTTTTTAATGAATATGATGAAAAATTAAAAGTGTGAAGCAGGACATTGGACCGAAGCCTTTTCTCTCCCTGTAGCTTGTTCTCATGTAGAATAGGCCTATATTTTCTATTTTTCATCTTTACCCAGTAATTATATAAACTACATTAACAATTAATTCTAATCTCAGACTTCATGGATGAATTAGATTTATTTATTGTATACAGGAAAATTCAGAAGAACACTACAATTATTTTTGGCCACAGGCAAACTTAAGTCTAGAAATTTGTTTTGTTCATCACTTCACCCCTACACAACTTGTTTAGATTTCTTGAACCATTGTGTAATTTTATTTTCAAAAATTGTCCTATAGAAAGTATTTTAAGTTTATTCACCAGAATTTGGGGTGTAGGAAAGGCATGAAAGGCAGAGCACAGAGGGATTTTACAGTAGTGACCCTACTCTGAATAAGGCTGTAATGGTACGTATGTGTTGCTGCACATTTGTTCAGACCCTTAGAATGTACAATATCAAGAGTGAACCCTAAAGTAAACTGTGGACTTTGGGTGATTATATGTGTCGGTGTAGGTTCATTTACCCCTCTGGTAGGATATGTTGACAATGGGGTGGGGGGTTATGCATGTTTGGGAGTGGGGGTTATTCAGGAAATCTCTGTATTTTTCTCTCAATTTTGCTGTGCACCTATAACTACTCTAAAAAAAATAAGGTCTTTAAAATAGCTTGTCAGTATTAAGTAGTAGTGAGGAGGGAGAGCAAATCTAACTCTCATGAACTACTAGTTGGACTACAAAATCACCAAAATTTCAATTGTCCTTCAACAGGTGAATGCATAACTATCTTGTGTACATCTGTGCATTGGAATACCTCTCAATAATAAAAGGAATGCACAAGTGGTTCACGCAACATGCATGAATCTTAAGCACATTTTGCTAAGTGAAAGAAGTCATATGAAAAAAGCTACATAGTATGAAGTCTGTTTGTTTGTTTGTTTGTTTTTAACTTATGTAGCAATCTGCCAAAGGTGACACCTAGAAAATGTTAGGGTTTAGAGTAGGAGAAATGATTGTCTACAAGGAACAGCATGAGGACATTTTGAGGTAAAGGGATTGGTTTCTACATTACTTTAATGATGTATACAAGAGTGTATTCATTTCTTGAAACCTGTAGATCTGTACACCACAAATAATAAATTTTATAGAATGAAAATCAAAAGAAAAGGTCACCCAAGATGATAGAAGAGTCCAAGATAGAATGCCCATCGTACCAAATAACTAATAGTATGAGAAATTGGTCACATAATTGTATTAAAGGAAGTATATAAGAAAGGCGCTGATCTTAAAAAATTCGAGAAGCAGTTTGTTTTCAAAATGTTTTTCTAAAGTTAAATCAAAAGGAAAAGTAAAAAATATACACATATATTTATAGTATTCATATATTTAAAATAAATATTTATACTACTTATAATTTATAAAATATATAGCAATGTATTTACTATATATAGATGATATAACATTATCTCTTTTTTTTTTTGTCACAGATATTGTAGAAGTGTATTCTTTCTAAGTAGTAGATCAATACCTAGTTATCTTTTTGTTATTGACATGTAGCCTAAATCCACTGTCGTAAGATATCAAATGATGAATATGTGCAATTAAAAAATGTATAGAGAGGTTGCCAAAAAATGTATACACATTTTAAGAAAGGAAAAAAAAACTATTAAAATTGTAATACTCAATATATACCAATAACAAAAGATACATACAAGTCATGTTTGACTTCTGCAATTACAAGAGGTGCTCAAAGCAGTCACCATCAGTGTCCAGACACTTCTGATTATAAACTACGGCTTGAGCATGTTGACCAGTGTCCACTTGGATACATTTTTTTGGCACCCCAGTATATTGAATCTTACTTTACAGAGCGATGTGTGGTAATTTTTTGTGAATCCTCCATGTGCATTTAAAAATGAGGATACATTCTGCCATTGCTTGGTACAGTGTCTTATCTATGTCTATTAGTTCAGTCTTGTTATTTATATTGTTCAAATCTTCTATGTAACTTTACTGATTTTTGTTTGCTTTTTCTATGGCTATTGAAAAAAGTGTGTCAAATACAGACCATTATATAATAATGGATTTGTTTCATTTTTGTTTTTTGAACATTTCAATTTTCTTTTGCTTTATGTATTTTCACTCTGTATTATTGAGGACATGGAAATTTAGGATTGTGTTGTATTTCTAATTGACCAGTTGTTTAATCTTTATGAATTGGCACTTAAATATTGCTTTGGCATCATGTCACATGTATTTATATGTTGCGTTTTCTTTTTAAATCAGATATAAATACCGTCAATATTTCTTCTTTATTTTTTTTCTTTTACTCATGAATTATCTAGAAGTATATTCTTTACTTTCTAAATATTTATAAACTTTCCAGACTTATTTTTATTATTTACTAATTTAATTCCTTTGTAATTAGAAAATAACTTCAAACATTTTAAATTTATTGAGAGGTTTTTATTTATTTATTTTTATTGGCCCAGCATATGGTCTATCTTGGAAAATGTTCTGTGTGTACTTAAAAAGATTGTGTGTATTCTGATGTTGGTTGGCATGTTCTATTAATACTATAAGACAACTTGATAAATATTGTTGTTCACATTTTCTATATCTTTATAGATTTTTCATTTGTTCTCTCCATTATTGAGAGAGGAATATTAAAACATCTGAGTGTAATTGTGGATGCGTTTATTTCTTCTTTCATATTCTTTTAACTTTGTTTTTAATATTTTGAAATTCTGTTATTAGATGTATATGTATATATGATTGTTATGTCCTCCTGATATAACACTTTCTGTCATTGTGAAATGACTTTCTAAACTCCTAGTATCTTTTTGTCTCATATTAATATGGGCACTCCAGCTTTATTTGGATTATTGTTAGCTTCTCGTGTTTTCCCCATCCTTTATTTTTATTTTATTTTAATCTAGTAGTGTCTTGTATTTAAAGTGCATTTCCATTAAGCAGTATATAATTGGGTCTTAAATCAGGAATCTCTTTAAATTATTTACAATTAATGTGATTATTTAAATGGTTAGATTTAAGTCTTTCATTTTGCTATTGGTTTTCTAGTTACCCCATCTATTATTTGTTGCCTTTTCTTGTTTTTCATCCTTTTTTTTTAATTCTTTCCGAAATTTACATTATGTCTCATTTATTGGCATATTAGCTATGCCATTTTTGTTTTTATGTTTCTTTAAGATTTGTAGTATGCATTTTTAACTTATCACAGTCTACCTTGTAGTGATGTTATACTCTTTCTCATAAAGTATAATAACCTTGCTGTAGTATACTTCTACTTCTTACTCTGTATCCCTTGTGTATCATGCATTTTATTTGACATGTTATTATTTATTTTACATGTTACATGTTTATTTTGCATGTTTTATTTTACATGTCTATAAAACTTATATTACATTATTAAATTTTAGCATTTGATTATCTTTTAAGGAGAGTAAATGATAAGAGATAATTGTTGACTGATTACTCATATTGTTACCATTTTTAGTGTCTCACATTCTTTTGTGTAGATCCATCTCTCCATCTGGTATAATTTCCCTTCTTCCTGAAGGGCTTCCTTTAACATTTATGGTAGTAAGGATCTGCTATTGATAATTTTTTTTAAGTTTGGTTTTATTCGAAAAAGTCTGTATTTGCTTTCAGTTTTAAACAAAATTTTTACCAGGTATAGAATTTTAGGTTAATTGTTATTTCATTTTTGTGTTTCAACACTTTAAAGTTGTTGTTCCACTATCTTTTGGCTTGCATTGTGTGTGAAATATCTTCTAACATCCTATATGAGGTGTGATCATAAAATACGGTGAATGTTTAAATTAGAAAAAAAATGTATTACAGTGAAAGACACATTGCCATTAATTCCCCTCAAAATACTATGCCTCTCTTCAAACACACTTACTGCCGTTCTTACCACTTGAGTGTCTTCAGTTGTGCTGTTGTGGCTGCCTCCATGTCCTGAATCTATTTAAAACGTTTACTTTTAATTGTCATTTTGATTTTGGGGAAGAACCAGAAGTCACATAGTGCCAGATCTGGTGAATAAGGTGGTTGAGGACACCCTGTAATGGTTTTATCTGAAAGAAATTGCCATACCAGAAGTAATGTGTGACACAGAGCCTTTCCATTGTGATCACAAAATATGAATGCTGCTGCCAAGTGCCATCCAACAGAAAGGCAGGGATCTTCAATACGGATAGCAGACATCACACTTCAGTAACAGTGTGTGATAAGTTTCAACTTGTTCAGCACAGTCAGGTGTGAACTAAAGTTGAAAGAAGGTGTTTTTTCAAGTTTTTTCAATCCTCTGCCATGACAATGCTCCATGTCACACATCGCTTCTGATATATGGCCATTTTTGTCAAATAAAAACATTACGGTGTGTTCTCCTCCACCTTATTCACCAGATCTAGCACTGTGTTACTTTTGGCTCTTCCCCAAAGTCAGAATGATGCAGGACATTGAGGCAGCCACGACAGTATAACTAAAGACACCCATAAAAGAAGACTTCCAGAGCTGCTTCAGAAAGTGGCAAGAATGACGGGATAAGTGTGTTTGAAGTGAGGGGGAGTATTTTGAGGGGAATTAGTGGCAATGTGTCTTTTACTGTAATACATATTTTTTTTTTAATTTAAACATTCACATATTGTTTGATTATACCTCATATTTGTTTCTCTGCAGATAATGGGTCTTTTTTTTTCCCTTAAATTATAAGATTTCCTCTTTGTTACTGATTTTGACAAATGTGATTATCATGTACCACAAGATAGTTTGTTTCATGTAATTTTGTAATTGGGTTCATTTCATTTCTTAGATATGCAGGTTTTTTTATTTTTATTACATCTGGATACATTTTTTGCCATATTCATTGAAGTATTTTTCTCTCCTCCTTCTCTTTCCTCTTCCTTATGGACTCCAGTTATACATATAGTAGTAAACTTGAAGTTTTTCATAGATCATTGATGCTCTGTTAATTTTTAATTATTCTTTTATTTTCTGTATTTTTCATTTTGATAGTTTCTATTGCAATATCTTCAAGTTCACTTATCCTTTTATCTGCAATAACTAATCAACACTCTAATCTCTTCCAGTATATTTTTCATCTTAGCTATTATAATTTTAATTTTGAGCAGTTTGATTTGCATCTTTAAAAAACTTTTACCTGCATCTACTTCGCAGTTAAACATACTTGTATGTTATACAATTATTGACTTTTCTTTTCACCATGGGTCATGATGTCCTGTTTCTTTGGATGACTATGAATTTTTGATTAGAGTCCACCTACTATTAATTTTACCTCTTTTGGATGGTGGATGTTTTTGAATTCTTCTATTTTTGAGCTTTTTTAAAACACATGTAAGTGACTTATACACTGCTCAGTTATTTCAGGCCTCACTTTTAAAATGTTAGGTGGGACTAGATCTGTGTTTAATTCATGGTTAATTACTTTTCACTACTAAGGCAAGAACAGTCTGATTACTTTAACATCTCATGAGTTACTCCAATGTCATATAACTTATGATATTTTCCAGTCCGTTTGGTAAGAACAGGCACTATTCCCAGCTCTGTGTTAGTGTCCCTTACTGTCCCCATAATTATTTCTGGTGATTCTTCCCCTAGACTCAGATAGTTATCTCACATGTATACATTGATCTGTACCAGGCTGAATACTCACATCTCCAGATGTTGGAATTCTCTCACTGTGTAGTCCCAACTCTCAGGTACTCTGTGCTGCTAACTAGCGGCTGAGGTCTTCCTGAACTCACTGAGGATATGTGTCTAGCTGTCTGGTTTCCACTTCCCTATGCTGCAGGATAGAAACTTTCTCAAGGCAGCAACCTGGGATAATCACAAGGCCCTCTTCGTTTTTGTTTGTTTGTTTGTTTTCTTGTCTCTCGGGAATTCTGTCCTCTATTTCTTGATGTCTAATGTCTTCAAACCAAACCAAACCAAACATTTCTTTTCTTAATTTTTGACCATTCTTTTGAAGGGGAGTGGGTTCAGGTGGGAGGGTAATCTAGTCACTTTTTCTTCCCCCTGTCCTGAAGCATAAGTACAGATAGCTGATCATTTATAATAGTTTTTGACTGACATAATTTTTGTTGGAACGTAAATATGACATTTCACTTATTTGGGGGTACTTCTAAAGTCACCTTTTATGAAATGGTCTTTTGTTTTCATATCCTCAAGATGCTTATCTTAGCACTTAGCTTTCCTTACAGATATCTTCACTCCTATCCCTTTAAGTCCTGATGATTGTCAGTGACATCCCTGAAGCTGTCCCTGCATCGTTGGATTGCAGCTGTTCCTGCAATGTTGATTTACATTGGGACCCTATGACTTTATACAGTTAAATTTAACTGCATATTCTTAAAGTTTCTTTAATGTCAAGATTGTGTGTTGTATTTCTTTTCTATCATCCATAGCACCTAGCTCATTTTGTAAGTACATAGTATATACTCTGTAAATAAACAGTTTCATTGCCAGAGATACAGACTGAGAATATAACATTAGACCAAATCACATTAAACAATATCCAACCCTAACTTCTTCTATTTTAATTTCTATGAAACTGCAGGATTTATCACTGTGATAAAATATGTGCAGTACTTAAAAAATTACAACCTTAAAGAATAGTTTAGAAATATGTAAGCAGAAAATAGCTCCCGGGGATTTCACATAATGATGGGAGGTCTTATACCATGTGACAGACATACTTTATGATCTTGTCTTCCTCAGAAGAGAATATGAATCTAATTCTGAGCATCTCAAGAGAAAAAAAAAAATATATATATATATATTATATTTATATAAAATTATATATATATATGTATATATATATATATATATATATATATATATATATATATATATATGCATTTAATTAACTCCATGAGGCAGACAAACAAAGCTCAAGTGATCTTTATCTCTGATGTTTGCCTTGGATGCTTTCAGGAATAGAAAGCTTTCAACAATTTCATGCTTGTGTAGTATCCCTTTAAGTAGGCCTCATGCACATAAGCTACATGTATAATATGGCTTTATTTATGGGGACACTTGCTGAAGCTTGTAAGAGCTGTTTTTATATTATTATTCAAATACCGAAATGAATATACTATGTTACTTATGTAAGCACCTCTGGGAAAATATACTTTTCGTCTATGAAAAATAAGGTTTAAGTCATCCACATGAAAAATACTATTGTAACTCTTCCATAAGCTGAGATATAATTCTACAGGATTTTCAGAAACTAGCTGAACTGACTTGGCAGATAATTATTGGCTTTTTCACTTTATTTATTTGTCACTTTCGTATTATAAAAATAGAATCATAAAGTCGGAATCTTCAGTACAAAATAAGGAAAATAGTAATCACTGATTTGACAAATATGCCAGGAAATATTTTTGATTACTTTCGTCCCAGGCTAATATATATATAATTGCCTTTTATTTTTTCTCTGTTTTAAAATATTTCTTATTATGATGTAGCTATCATACAATATTATATTAGCTTCAGGTGTTCATGGTAGTTCTTCAACAATACCCACCTAGCATTATACAGAGTTATTACTATATTATTGATTTTATTCCTTATGCTAAAGAAGTGATCACCATGATAAGTCCAGCAACCCTCTGACACCATACCGTGCTATCACAATATTATTGATTATATTTCCCATGCTGTACATTACATCCCTATGACTTACTTGTTTTATACCTGGAATCTTGAATCTCTTATTCTCCTTTATCTCCCACTCCTTTTTAAATTTTTCAATTACAGTTAACATAAATATTATTTTATATCAATTTCAAGTGTACAGCATAATGGTTAGACATTATATGATTTACAAAGTGATTCCCCTGAATTGTTTAATACTCCCCTGGCACTATACATAGCTTTACCATATTATTGACTATGTTCCCTGTACTTTATTTTATCTTCCCATGAACATTTTTTAGATAGAAATTTGTATTTCTTAATCCCTTCACCTTTTTCACCCTCTCCCAACCCCCCTTACATCGATCACCCTGATAGATCTAGTACCCGTCTGACACCATACATAGCTATTATAATGTTATTGACAATGTTCTTTATGCTATACCCTACATCCCCGTGACTACTCTGTAAAAACCACTTTGTACAGCTTAATCCCTTCCCCTTTTTCACCCATCCCCCAGTCTGTTTCCTATCTGAAAACCATCAAAATGTTCTCTGTATCTATGGCTTGTTTCTGATTTGTTTGTTTGTTTATTTTGTTCTTTAGATTCCACTTATGAGTGAAATGATATGACATTTGTCTTTTGCTGTCCGACTTACTCCACTTAGCACAATATGCTGTAGAGCTATCCATGTTGTCAAGATGGCAAGATTCCATTCCTTTTTACGGCCAAGTAATATTCCATTGTATATATGTATCACTTCCTCTTTATCTATTCATCCATTCCGGGACACCTGGGTTACCTTCATGTCTGAGCTATTTTAAATAATGCTGCAATGAACATCTGGATGAACACGTCCCCTCAAAGTAGCGTTTTGGGTTTCTTTGGTTAAATACCCAGAAGTATGATTACTAGTTCCTTCTCTGTCTCTTTTAAAATCTATTTTGTTTTAAAATGTATTTTGTCTGGTATAAGTATTGTGACCTCTCTTTTTTGTTTGTTTGTTCCATTTTCATAAAATATTACGTTGGTGCAAAAGTAATTGCAGTTTAAAAGGTTAAAAATAATTGCAAAAACCACAATTAGTTTTGCACCAACCTCATATCTTTTCCCATCCCTTTGCTTTCAGTCTGTGTGTCTCTTTCAACTTAAAGTGAGTCTCTTGTAGGCAGCATATTTAAGGGTCTTGTGTTCTTATTCATTCTTCCACCCTATCTTTTGATTGGAGCATTTAATTAATTTACATTGAAAGAAATTATTGATAGGTACCTTGGTATTGCCATTTTATTATTCATATTTTTATTTATTTATTTTTTCATCTTAAGTCCCTCTAAGATTCCTTATAATACTGGTTTAGTGGTGATGAACTCCTTTAGTTTTTTCCCTTGTCTGGGAAGCTCTTTATCTGTCCCTAGATTCTAAATGATAACTTTTCTGGGTAATCTTGGCTGTAGGTCCCACCTTTTCATTGCTTTGAATACATCATATGAATACCTTTGAGTCTGCAAAAGTTCATTGAGAAATCATCCGATAGCCTTAAGGAGCTCCCTTGTAGGTAACTAACTGCTTTTCTCTTGCTGCTTTTAAGATTCTCTCTTTGTCTTTAACTTTTGACATTTTAATTATGATGTGTCTTGATGTTGGTCTCTTTGGGTTTCTCATGTTTAGTACTGTGTGAACTTGTATATCTATTTTCTTTGCCAGGTTAGGGAAGTTTTCCATCATTATTTCTTCTACTAGGTCTTCAATTCCTTCTCTCTTTCTTCTCCCTCTGGTACCTCTATAATGCAAATGAGGGTATGTATGATGTTATTAATATTACCCTAGAGGATAATTAATAAACTATCCTCATTTTTAAAAATTCTGATTGGATGTTTTCTGCTAACTTATCTTCTAAATTGCTGTCTTGATCCTTTGCTTCATTTAATTTATTCTTGATTCTCTGTAAAAATTCTTCATTTCCATGATTATGTCCTTTATTTCTGACTGGTTCTTTTTTATGTTTTCTATCTCCATTTTTATGTTTTGAATCTCTTTGTTGAAGTCCTTCCTGAGATCAGTGAGCATGCTTATAACTAGGGTTTGGAGCTCTGCATCTGGTAGATTGCTTGTCTTTATTTTGTTTAGTTCTTTTTCTAGAGCTTTGTTCTTTTATTTGGGACATGTTTCTTTGTCTCCCCATTTTGGCTGCCTCCCTGTATTTGTTTCTATGTATTAGGTAGGACTGCTATGTCGCTCAGTCTTAGTAGTTTGGCCTTACATATTAGGTGTCTCATGTGGCCCAGTGGCACAGTCTCCCTAGTTACCTGAGTTGGGGTTCCAGGTGTATCCTTTGTGTGGGTTGTGCTTGCCTTCCTCTTATAGTTGAGACTTGGTTACTGTTTGCACATTAATGGGTTTGATTGAACCTCAGGCTGATTGATTGTGAGGACTGGTCATTACCACAGTGGAGGAGTTGTGGTACAGGGGCTGACCCTACAGAGCAGGATCTGCCTCAGCAGGGCTCTGGTGCCTGCCCAATCCATCCCTGGGTGTCTCATCCTTGCAGACATCTGGATGATGCTCCAGCTTGTTTTGAACCTGGCCACTGGGCACAGCAGCCCCAGGGCCACCTGGGAGGGGACCCACTGCAGGTTAAGTTTAGTCACAGCCTGTGCCCCATCCGGAAACACCCAGCAGGAGCCACAAAGCAAATTGCAAATGGCCCCTTCCCATGCCTTGCTTGAAAGTGCCTTGGCAGGCCAAGCCAAGGACAAAGGTTGGCTGTTGTTGGTGCAGGGCTTAGGGCTGCTCAACCATAGGTATAGGACGTGACTATGCCAAATGATGCTTGTCTGGGTTCTGTGAAACTTTGGGAGACCCTAGGAAAATTTGTAGCACAAGCCAAGGCAGGCAGTTTGTATGAAAAAACCACTGGGAATGGCTTGGGTGTGCTGAAAAGTTAGGTGGGGTGAGGTTTCATAATCATCAGGATATGGTGAACAAATGGTATCAGCTAGCTTGATGGAGTCTCAGATATGATAGCCACCTGCGTCTGCATGCCAGGAAGTGGGACAGCTCAACAAAGAAACAATGGCTTTCACCAGCTTACCCATCCAGGAGAAAGCTCCCCCTCCAGCCCTTGTTCTGAAGCCAGACAATTCAGTTCCCTGCCGCACCCCGCCCCTATGTCCCTGTCGCCTCTCCAGCTGCTGCTCAGCACTGGACTTCAGAGCCAGTGATTCTGTCAATGAGTAAGTCCATGCATGGTTCCTTTAAGAGGAACACCTGGGACTCTAGCTGCCCTCCATCTCACTCAGCCACAATCTCCACTGGTTTTCACTGGTGGAGGGGACTGGTAAAAATTATGGGGACTTTTCTCCCTGGCACTGGAACCCTGGGCTGGGGAGCCTAGTGTGGTGCTGGGACCCCTTGTTCCTTTGGGGGGTCAGGGTACTTCTACAGCTGAGATATCCCTCTCAATTTTTGATGGTCACATGTGGGTGTGGGACCAGCCTGTTCTGAGTCTCCGCCTCTCCTACCAGTCTTGAGTTGTAGGGCTTTGGTTCAGCAACACTTTAGGTGAATCTCAATGATGATTGTTTTGTAGTTTAGTTGTGGTTTTGATATGGTCATGATAGGCATTACGCACAGTGTTTACCTACTCTTCCATCTTGACTAGAACTCCTACAATAAAACTTTAAGGGATAAAGCAACAAGTGAAACTTGATGTCATTTTATTGGAGCTTAAGGAGAGACAAAGGATAAACAGATAAATAAATGAACTAGGAAAATATCAGCATCATCTAGAGAATGTTTAAAAGGATGACATTATATAGAATGCCATGTAGATGGGTCTCATTGTGACTATTTAAACTAAAACCTAAATGACAAAAACTGAAATATGAAATAATAAGGGAAGAGGGATCTTAAGGTAATCTACTAGCCAGGAAAGGCTAGTGTTACTATTAGTTAACATAGGATAGATTACTTTTCAAGGTACTTACTCAACAGGTTTTCTGAGTCATCAAAGCCTATTAGGATCTCAAGATTAGACTTCTCCTGAATGAAATCCTACCATATTTTGCCTGTGCCATATGCAACACAAGGCCTTAAAGCATGGTAAGGCAAGGGAAAAAAAAAAACAGAGAATCACATATGGGCTTTTCACTGACTTAGCCCGGAAGGGACTTGTCACTCCTGCTTATATTTCATTAGCCAGATCTTATCAAATATCCTGCTCAGTTGTAAGGAAGGCTTAGAAGTGAAACTTTACATGACTAGCCAGAGAACTAGATATTGGGGAACCCTGATAATATCTCTCCTAGCTAGAACACAGCTTTGAAATGTAAGGAGCACAATAAAATGTCGACATGAGGAGAAAGTCCTGTAAGGTGCTGTTAGAGATAGAGGTAAGGCTTTTTTTAAGGGTTTTGTAAGCCAAGAATTAGTTGTTTGGATTTTACCCTAAGTGCAATGGGAAGCCATCGTGTGCTTTAAAATGGTCATGTGATCTGATTTACATCCTTAAAAGATCAGTCTGTGTGGCATATGGAAAGCAGATATTGGTCACAATAAAGAGAGAGGCCAGCAGTAGGCAACTGAAATCTTTCAGGAAATGGGTTGATATGAAAATTAGTAGTAAAGATCAAGAGAGGTAGATTTATTTATAATGTGGTTTGGAGGTAAAATTGATAGAATCTCCTAATATATTGGTTGTGGAGGGAATGATAATGTTTAGATTTTTGTCTTGAGCAATGACATGATTCCTGTTTACTGAGGTGGGGAGGACGTGTGGGTTAAAGGTTTATAGCATAAATCTAGGGCTGTCTTTTGAATATATATGATAGGTATATTACAGGGTATATTGAATAAATGCTGTTCCTGGTGATTCCTTGAGAATGGAGAAATCGAGCTTGGAGTCTTCAGCATATAGATGGTGTTTTTCAACCATAGGCAGGAAGTTTACCTGAGCAGACCTGATGAGTGTAATACAATAAGTTTATTGTTGATATAAGAGAAAGAAAGCACCTGGATTCTTAATCTTAACATTTTTTTCCATTGTTACATGTATTTTTCTGGAACAAACTATACACATTTTCAACATGACAAACATTATGGTAAAGTTTCCAGGGAGTGAGTCTTAAAAATGGCTGTCCCTACTCTCTAATCAATAAGAAACTATTTTTAAGACAGCTGCTATTTTCTGGCGCAGAATGCATCTCAACATTTCCTGGCTGAGTGGTTCTGGAGGCTGCTTCATGATTGCATTTTATGTTACTTATTGAAGGGCCCACAATTACTATGCCATCTTTCACAGCAAAAGATGATTCTGTTGACCCTCCATTGGTAAAGCATGTCAATTATAGAATGGGTTTTTTGTAGATGTTCACATTGTCTTACCTAGTTTCTCAAGAAACAAACCAAATACGTGTTTTAGAAAGTCTTTGTGATCATGGTTACCGAAATCCTATTAATCAGGGCCAAACTCAAGTCTGAAGTTCAGTACAATCTCACCATGATCTCTATGTTTCAGTTTGATGTGAAAATATATAAAATTCAAATTATTATTCTAATGTTTATATATATAACATCTAATGTATTATATATGATGTGTATTATATATTATATACATGTTACATAATATATATATTATATAATATATATATATGTATATATGTATATATGCTTCCTCTTTCCTATTAAACAATTAGAATGTGTGATTTTATTTTCCTCTTTGAATTTCCTTAAAAAAAAATTAGCCTCGCTTCGTGCACATGGGAGTTGTTCAGACTGTTTTCTGCATATGTTGTTTGTATACGTGCACATGTGTTGTTTTGCATGTGTGTGAGGGAGAGAGAGGGAACAAGTATCAAAAGGCTAACGAGTCTATTTTTGAAACAGTGCATATATTTTTAATTGTTTTTTAATATAAAAATAATATCTGTGTTTTTTAATGATTCAAAATTCTAGAAATATTCTAAGACTTATATTTTATATAGCTCTAAATATTTTGGAATTTCTGCATGTAGCTATAAATTATACTGTTATCGAGTTGAATTATATAACATACTATTTTTAAATCAAAACAAGCCAGACATTTACAATTTCAAATAACTTAACCTAATCTATTTTAATTTTCATGTATTGATTTTCCATAATATATTGTGTGCATGTTTTCTGTCTATAAATGGTTCTCAAACATATGATTTTAATTGGTTGTTCAGCAATCCCTGATTTACATGTTGATTTATTCAGCCATTTCAAATATTGTTCATCTTTTGTTTCCCTTTGCTATTGTTAATGAATATAAAATTTGCTACATTAATCCTTGCCTATATACGTTATTTTTACTTTTATGTAATCTTGTTAAGATATCACTGATTTAAAGGATACTATCATTTATAAGTTTCTAAATTCATCTCAACAAATTTATTCCTTGAAATAGAGTATTAATTTACTCTTCCATTGGAAGAGGATGAAAAAGTGTTTTAATGTTCCTTCTCTGTATCTTTTCTAATGCAATAAAATGCAATAGTATAATTTATGCATCTTTGATGACTATTGATGGCACACATTTTTCATATTTTATTAGGCATTTCCAATTTTTCTTAAATATCTACACCATTTACACTTTTTTATTTTATAAATTTATTTTCTCACTCACTTAAAGATTCTTAAAATCTCTTAACATGCTATTAATCTTTTCTCAAATAAATTAAAACATTTCCAAATCTTTTCACTTATGTTTTAATTATTTTGTCAAATTTAAAGTACAAAGAAATACAATTTCGGGTGGTAAAATATTGATATTTTCCTATAAGTATGTTTTTATTCTTAAGGTTTGTCAATTTTCCGATCAGTTTTTAGCTGTAATTCTTCAAATGTTTCTTTATCATATAATTGTACAATGTATAATATTTACCTCTTTAATCTACCACTATGTTTTCTAAATGGTATGAGCTAAGACTCGAATGACTTTTTATCAAACACTTCCTTAAGTTTAAGTCCTATTTCTCAGTTATAGGAAATGTTATCTTTATTGTGTATTATACCACACACACACACACACACACACACACACAGACACACACACACATACATATGTCTGTTTCAGAAAATCAATCTATTTTCTTCTGTATTAATTTTTTGTTTCAAATTTTGTTTTTTCATTTATTATGTCAAAAGAAAATTTAAAGAGCTTTACTTGATATGGGTATGTTATTGAGTGAGAGGAAACTGTTCTCAAACAGGGATACTTGAAACATGAAACTGGTAAGATGCTCAGAGGCATACTGTCACAGGATGACTTATAAAATGATAATGAGGAAGTTGTTTCAACTTTATAACGATTGCTTATTGCAGTGGGGGTTTTCAGACAGGAGAAAATTGCTTAAAACTGATTATCTTATTCCTTTTTAGGAAGATGGCTTATATTTCTCACTTATGATTAATTTACAAAGAATAACCTAAATTACATTTTGCTTACATTTGTGAAATAAAGTAGATCAAGTTTTACTTACATGGCTTCACTGGTTTTGTCTGTTTGGGGCATCTTTAAGCCTGTTCTCCATTTTATTTCAGTTTAAGAATAATAACTCATTTAATATTTCAAATATTGAGAAACAAGATTTACTCACATTGTTAATTTTTAAAATAATTATTTTGATATTTAGTTTTGGAAAAATTGTGAATAATATATCGAAGTCTACCCTGCACAGACTTACTTACTCCATCGCCTTAAATAACTAAATAAGTTATGTTAACCCTATAAATGCTGTGACTGTTTCTATATTTACTTGGGAAAACTGACTTATAATATAAATTACTTTAAATATGTTTTTAAAGAATCTGCTTTGCAGCATTGTTAAATATGTCAATGGGTTATTTATGATACACAGGACATGCCCACAGTTTGAGATAATAAATTATGTTATTAATTCTAAGCTTATTTCTGTATATTTGATTTTCTACATATATAATTTAGAACTAATGTTTGCAGTGATAATTTGTGTCCTCCTTTCTACTAACTATTATTTTAATCCTATTTTATGTCTTACTGAACTGGCAAAATTTTTTTGAAAAGTTTTCACCAAAAAGTGGTTACAAATTTGTTGAGAATCCTAATATCACATGGTCACTTCTAAATTTGTAATAATTATTATATTATTTCATTGTAAAGTACACTTTTATTTTTAGTTTACATATACTTTTATATTATTTTGAATAACATTTGTGAAATCTATCATAAGTATCATATTTATCCTTTAAGACCCATTTTATGGAGGATGCTTATAATTTTCAAATGATTAAATTATTCATTTTCTAATATTAAATCACAAAAAAAAGATCAGGATTCTTTCTAAAGAGTGATTCAATCGACATGTTGTTAAAATTATTTGACAAATATTTTAAGATTTTGAATACACCATAGACACACACACACACACACACACACACACACACACACACTCACATCCACCTGAAGGTACAAATTATTGTTATCCAGGTAGTGGAATGTTAAGTTTCAAAAATTAATTGGAGAGTTTTGAGAAATTCTTCTATTCTTAAACAAATTATATACTATGAAAATTATTTCCTATTTGAGAATTTGAAGTCATTGAATGGTAAAACTATCTTTCCTTGTGGGAATTTAAAGCCATCATAAATTTGTCAACATTTTTGATGAGTTTGTTTTATTATTCACTTCTTGTATTTTTGTGGTATGTTACATTTTCATAGAAATTCATGTATTTCAAAAAGCTTATCAAACTTTTAGTAAATGCATTATAAAGCATATATATATAGCTTTGTAGAACCTTTTAAAACTTCGTATTTCAGATTGTTTTTATTTTGTCTCTCATCAAAGTGTAATTTGTGTTTTGTTTTAAAAAATAGGTATTTGGATTAAACTTACATACTTTCTCTTTTAAATTTATATATTCGTTAATTATTTTATTTTTTCTGTGCATTAGGTTGTCCTTAGTTAGCTATTCTTTTCCAAACTGACTGGCAAAAGGTATATTTTAGCACTTTTTTTGTTTGTTTAATAATGAAAATTTGTGAATCTGTAAGGACTTTTGCAATATCCTGTGCATTTTGATCTGTTTAGTTTCAGTCTTGTTTTAAAAAATAATTTTAATAGTAATACTTATTATGCATTCCATTCAAAATGTGTTCTAGGTTGTGTTTTATGTCCGTGACGTATTTTAATCAGTCAACAGTCCATTTTAAAGATAACAAGAAAATTTAAGTGAAGAAAAGTCAAGTATCTTAGCCTAGGTTATAATTAAAAGCTATGTGCCTAGAATTGTAAATTAAGCAGTTTACATGTACTTGCACAAAATGCTCTCTCTTAGAAAGGGCTAGTTACCCAGGAGTCACTGTTGTTTTATTTTTCATTTTTTATCCATTTATTTGTTTGATTGAGTATACATTGTAAATAGTACATAATTTAAAATGAATGGATTTTAAGCATGGTGTTTGATACGTTTGACAGCTCCATAAACAAGTGTAACCACCAACTCTACCAACCCCCGTGGAAATTCCCATCAACTCGGATTGTTTCCTTGAATATTTTTCAGGCAATTTCCATCCCTCAGCCACTGTTCTGATTTATATCAGCATAGAATTGTATCTGTTCTAAGACTTTATATAACTGAGCACTTTTTTGTCTGGCTTCTTTAGATAAACATAAAATTTGACATCCCTACATTTAGTTGCATTTATCTGTAAGTTTTTTGTTTGTTTTTGTTTTGTTTTTTAACTTCTGAGGCATATTCTGTGTATGGATATATCACAATTTTGTTTTCTCTATATCTCTTGATGGTCATATAAGTTATTTCCAATTTAGAACTACTAGGAATAGAGTCTTTCAGGACAGGTTTTCATTTCTCTTGGGTAACTACTAAGAGTACAATTTCTGTGTTGTAAGTCAGGCTTATTTTTAATTTCATTAAAAAAATAAATCTGGTTTCCAAAGTGGTTGCTACATTTGTAACTGCAACCAAAAAATTGTAAGTTTCTTTGTTCTGTTGTCCTCAAGAACATTTTATACTGAGATGCCAGTATTTATCAATACAAGTGGGTATGAATTGATATCTAGTAGTTTGAATTTGCTATTTTCCGATAGCAAACAATGCCAATCTCTTTAAATGTGCTTGTTAGCTATTTTTTTGTCTCATTTTGTGAGGTTCATAAGTATTTTGCAGTTTTGGATTTTTATCTTTGTGTTGATCTGTAGGAGTTATCAATATATTCTGATGAAAGTTCATCAGATATATTTATGGAAGTATTTTGTACAATTTATAATACATAGTTTTCTTAATGATTTATTTGGAGGAGCAAATATATTTAATTTTGATGTGGTCCAGTTTATTATCTTTTTCATTTTGTTCTTAGTGCCTTTTATCTTATCTAAGAATCAACTCTATCCGATATTGTATAATATTTCCTATACTTTGAAAAGCTTTATACCTTTAGCTTTGATCTTTAGATGTATCTATGATCAGTTTCAAATTAATGTTTGTGTATGTCGGCAGGTAGAGTATTGAGGCAATTCTTTATATTTTCTTTATTTTTTTTCAAACAGATATGCAGTTTATCCAACATCCTGTGTTGAAAAGTTTTTGTTTTTGTTTCAGCAAACTGCCTTGATATCTGTCAAAATCAACAAATTTTGGACAAATAATTATGTGGATTCATTTGCATATATTTTGTTAAGATTAATTGTATTCATGAGGTTTATTACTTTTAAATATAATTTTCTTGTAATATTCTTGCCAGGGTTTTTGTGATGTTAAACTCTCATTTCTAACACTGGAAGTTTTTATATTCCCTCTTCTTTATCATTTTTCCTTGTTTTATCAATTTTCTTAATATATAAAAAAATCATTTGGCATTTGTTGGCTTTCCCTAATATTTTCCATTTTCTATAACATTAATTTTTTTACCTTTGTTATTTATATTATTCTCCTTATTTTTGGTTTATTTGTGTTAATTTTCTAGATTCTCAAATTTGAAGCTTAGGTCATTAATTGTAAAACTTTCTTCTGTTCTAGTACAAACATTTGAAAATGTAAATTTCTAATAACTGCTTTAACTATATTCCTCAAACACTAATGTGTTGTGTTTTATTATCATTCATATTGAACTGTTTTCTTATTTTCTTTGTTATTTCTTCTCTGATCAATTACTATTTAAAATAGTGCTGCTATATTTTCAAATGTTTGTTGTTAACATAAAGCACATTTTATATGATTACATTATTTTCAGATTTATTGAGATTTCTTTTATTGCCCAGTATGTGGTCTATCTTGGTGACTCTTCCTTGTGCACTTAAAGATAATGTGTATTTTGCATTATTGAATTTAGTGTTGTATCACTATCAGTTGGGTAAATTTTTTTTTCATGATGCCATTAATCCATTCTGTCATCACTTTAAAAAATGTTTCTTCTTACTTAGCCTCAATTTCCCCCCAGCTTGTGATTTAGTATTTTTATAAGTAGATTTTAATTAATTTGTATTTACTCTGATAATTAGTATATGTGATCTTATTTGTGGCTGTATCCTTAAATATTGCTTATTAGTCATTTATATCTTTGCTGTATTTAGTCTTGTAGCATTCTCTGTCTATGTATGTATATATTTATGATATAATTTAATCTTAGCCATTGAAAATGATAAAGTCGATGCTGTCGTATGTTAATTTGTTGAAGCTTTTTGAAGTTAAGTAACACAAAAGCCTGGAAATGAAGTGAGGTTTATTAAACCTGAAAGCCTATTCTCTTAAACAGTATATTATATTTTCTTATGTCAGTGAGCTCCTTTTTCATTTCTATTTCTCATCTTTGCATGCACCATATTTTCTTTCCATATCGAGTTATTGTGTCTTAATCCATTTTGTCTATGGGTTTTTTTCTTTTTAATATTTTCATATGGCACATTATGTGCTATTAAGATGTCATGAAGATCTCTAAAATTTCATTTTATAATTTAAATAAATAAAAGATTTACTGTACTTTTATTTTGCAATTTCAGAAAGGGTATTTTTCTCCTTAACCAAGAGTTACAGGGAACTTTAAAGAATTATATCACCATAACTTCTCTGAGGCTTTGTCTATAGTTGAATAACTTGCGTTGTAATGTCTTCTCACCTTCTTATAACAGCACCTAAAAACAGAGCATACCACAATTGTAAGTAGGACTCAATAACCGGTTTTTGCATGAATTTATGAAATTAGTAGCAAAAATACAGACTTGTGACTGTCAATAGATAGAACATGTGAATAACTTTTTGTTTAATCTTACATTGTCCATTTTGTTGCTGATTTAAACTTTCTTTTAGAGTAATAGCAGGTCCAAACACTAGTATCAAATTCAACTAGAGTACCTGATGGCTTGAGAGACTTAAACACATAGACTAGTGTTTTAGCCCTTTGTATAGAAAACAAAAAACTGTACGCCTAAGCATGCTGGGTTACCAGCACTCTTCCTTTCCTCTCCAATGCTGTTGAAGTAGACATGTTTTATGTCTGTTCCACTTCTCCTTGATCAGCCACTCTTCCATGAATTAATAGTAGTCATGTTCGTTCCATGGGGTTTGAGTTAGTCTCACCCTGCCCATGTTCCTACCATAGAATATATGACATAGGCCTGCACAGTCTCACTGCTCCATCTCACTGGATTCAGTAAATAGTTTTAAGGACGGGGAATATTAGCCATGTCAGACCAGAAGCCTCCATGTGCTTGCATTGAACCTATTTGAAAAAATGTGTTGCTTTCCCAAGTGTTGCTAACCTGATAGCATGAATCTTACATTACCAGTGGCGTTCTTTGTAATCATTCAGAGAAGGCTTGCATGGGAATAAACTCAACTTATACGAATCTAGTGCTGAGAGATGAAGTTGGGAAAGAAAGAAACCCTAAAGCAATAAACATTCCTGAATCTAGAAAGAAACACGTATGAATAATTTAATTTTATAATGGGGTGCAGGGATTGGCACATTTTTCCTTAAAACCAGATAGTTAATCTTTTGAGGGCTAGATAGTCTCTGTCTCAATTATTCAACTCAGCTAGGGTAGTGTGAAAACAGTAATAGACAATACATAAGAATGATTGTAACTTTGTTCTAATAACACTTCTTTATAAAAATGAACAGTGGCAATTGGCCAAAATTTTCTGACCCTGATATAAAATAATAAATCCTATCTTTTTTTTTTTAACTTCAATTAGAATTGGATATATGTCATTTGCTGTCGTAAAATGCTTGACTTAGAGAAAATTTTTCAGTCTTACTCGTGGAAAGTATATATACTCTGCAATAACTAAACCTGTCTGCCTTTCCTGCCCTACTTCCTACTCTTTTTTCAAGTAAATGCCATGTTATAATGGGCATAAGAGAAAGGTGATATTGTAGCTCAGAAAGGGAACAGTGATCTGTCCATTTAAAAAAGCAATGCCCTTGCAGTGGACAAAAAGCTGCTTTGTTCTCTGACTGTTACATTTCCTGGGTCTCTGAGGGAGACACTTTCTCCCCATTTTATTTCCATGAGAACAGACTGCCCCACTAAGGGAAGTGAACAACAGCAAAGCCACCTATTATTTTCTCAACCCTGCTCAATTGTCTTTTTACTTAATGCCAAATCTTTCCAGATAACAGCAAAAGATTTTCTGTCAGTTGAATTTTTGGGTGGTGGTGAGTTTTCAATGCTTTTTCATCTTCTTTCTTCAAAAGTGTTTTAGCAGAAAATGAGTGTGTATTTAGAGCTCCCAGACCAATGCTGTTTTGGACTCGGACATTGTTCAATATAATGAAATAAACACAGTACACAGCTTTGGGGCTTTTTTTTTTTTTAGTCTGAAATTTTGGAAAAATAAAAGAAAGATGAAAGGGCAGACTCTGGCAGTAATTAAACTTTCCCAGAAACCTATGAGTTTCCCAAACTCTTGACAAACTTATTAGAAAGGGTCTGATTCAGAAACAGGTGCCAGACCCAGTAATTCAGGAGTATATGCATTATCTCAACCTGGGGAATGGAAATAAAAGAAGAAGCATTAATCAGAACTCTAATCAGTGAGTGATACAATAAGGTTGATCTCACCTTATTTAGTAAGAAGCTTACATTGAGGCAATATCCAGGTAGTCACCATTTTCATACTGATTATATCAGGAAAAATGAGGGTAATGATTCAGATTTGGCAGCTGTGGTGTTCTCTTGTATGAGAAACTAATAAAAGGACACTAAATCTTGATATACTTATCACATTTGGGCTGTCAGGAGTGTATAATCTTCTCCAAAGTTTCTTGGCTTTGTTCAGTGCAGCGTATTTCATTACAAAGAAAAGTCCCTTCACCCCGCCTTTTAGAGCAGTGCTGAAAGAAACAACCTACATCTTCCTAGAAAAGCAAGTAGATGTTGTTCTGGTAACAATCTACTTATTAAAGAGCTTTCAAACACACACAGACACACACATTATCTACACACTGATGTCCCAATTTAATTTACTTGGGAACAAAGTAGCTTTAGATTTGTGGAAGTCTTTGCAGTAAATATATTTATATGTAAAATCATATGTTTTTGACCCAATACCTGCTGCCACTTGCGTTCTGAGATTAGATAAAAAGAGGGAGGCAAGTGAACAGATAGAAAAGAATGCTTCACATCTAAAGTGCAATACAGGCAGAAGTAACCCTGCCTTTGTGTGTGTGTGTGTGTGTGTGTGTGTGTGTGTGTGTGTGTGTGTGCATAAAGTTGCAGTTGATGCAGATAAGTACTGTCAGTTTTACATTTGCTATGAGTTTTCTCAGTTCACCAAAGACTGGGAGAGACAGATCACTCTGAAGAAGAACAGATATCGTCACTCTTGATACACTAGTGGAGTGATTGTTTAGGCTGCAATGGTTGATCTTCTAACAACACAAATAGAATGGAGTAACTAATTGTCCTTTTTATTTCATTGCTCTTTCATCTGTTTCAGGACATCTTGTGGATACAGAGCTTCTCACTGTGTCAGAGCTGTTTTGTCACGACACATGGCCTCTCTAAGGTAAGACTTTTTACCTCTCTGAGGTAAGACTAAAGTTTCTAGACATCTTGTAATGCATTCCCTGCTCGGTATCCAGTGGTCCTTGGCTCTCCTGCTTTTGAGAATCAACTATCTCAGGATTTTTTTTCTGTATCGATATGTTAATGTGTGACCATTTGCATGAACATACGTATATGCGTTTTATGTACACTCTGCAAACAATTAAAGATATAGACATATAATTTGGAAGGAATCTAGCAAGTATTAATGTAATCTTCTGAACAGAGAATTTGTGCAGTGTTGGGAAAATTGCTAAATTTCAAGTCAATAAACCTAACTTTGAACTTTACCATCCCCCCACCAATAGACAACAGAAGCACCTTAATCCAGAGTTTTTCATCTGAAAATGAAGGACATTTTCTGTGCTATAGACTGTACTAGATTTGTAAACTTGCATAAATTTAAAATCAAAAAGTTTTTGATGACACAAACACCTTTCATAATATATAATGGGCTAAAAGAATTTGCATTGGAATCCTGAACTTGACTCACTTAACTCACATCTTTGGCTACCTTCCTATTTCACAAAAGCCCCAACACCACGTTTTGATTCCTGAAGAGTGTTTTGTTTGTTTTGTTTCTTTTTATTTTGCTGTCTTAGAAAACTCTTTTCCAGGTATCTGCTCACTACCTACAGGTCTTTACACAAAGACAATGCTGACCAACTGATCTAAAATAACTTCCTTTTCCCTAATTTTATTACTCCCCATTCCGTTATCCTGCTTTATTTTCCTTCCTAACATTTATTATCACCTGACGTGTTATATATTTAAGTCCACATTTATTTTACCTCCCCAATCTTGAGTTCCTTTTGTTTACTGCTATCAATTATATTCTCAAGTAATAAATTCCATTAAATGGCATCTAGTAAATGTCTGTCTATTAAGTGAAATATATAATATGTTCACAATATCATAAAGATAATTATATCCAAAAGAGTGACTCTGGTATAAAAAAATGAAAATTTCAGTTTTTATTGCTATGGGAGGAAATCTAATTTTATGCCTAAAGGAACCTACAAACACTCTTTACATCAAAGTGATTTTTCCAGCAACACAGAGAGTTGTTCTTAAATTCATAGATGTTTGACCTCTTTCCTTTAGCAGTAATGCATGTCTTTAGCAGTAATGCATTTGAGCAAGATCTACCAGCTCGCTCTGTAAGGAAATGTTTACCATGTGTAATCATGCTGCTCGCATGTTTGTCCAGATATTAGAATTATATAAGATATCTATTAGTTTTAACCAGAAGATATGTTATAAGCACGAGTAGATATGAGTCTGAGTGTATAGTGCTTTCAGTATGTAAGTCATTCATATGACATCGTTTCTTTTATTGTTTTGTGGTTGCCAGGAGGATGGCAACCATCTCACCAGTGTCCAGATGAAAAAGAGAACTCAGCCTAATGCTCCACCATGAAATGACATATGTATTATTAATCTCTATGCTTTATCTCTACACTTCCTTTGTCTGGTTTAGCATTATAGTGTCTGTAGAAGTGGGGCATTTTGTATAAAAACACTACTATACACTTTTGTGTTATTTCATCAAAATTTTTTATTTTGATAGTTTTCAACATGGGAAAAAAATAGAGAACTCATTATCGATTCAGATTCAGGAAAGAGGAAATACTGTGATTACTGTCCCCATTGCAGAATGAAATGGCATACCAACGTAGACCAAATACATTTTACCTGAAAGTAGGTAATGAAGTGATATCCATGGAAGGCAGTGAAACTTGGAGAATGACACATCTCTATCAGTTGCTCCTGTTCTTGTTGTTGTTGTTGGGTAGCATGCATAGTTGGTCTGGTTTTTATTGACTTGTTTTCCCAACATCCTTTTTGATGAGAAGGAAAAATGGTATCCCCTTTTCCCATAGAAGTAAGAACAAGGACAGGGCATGCAGAGCAGTCAGAATGGCAGATGCTGTGTGTATGTTTGTGCATGTGAGTGTCTGCTAAGTGTTAAAACAGACTCTGTAAATACTACAATAATGAATAGTCATGTAGAGTTTAACTTGGAAATTAAGGCTTAACAGGAAATAAGACTGTTGTTCTCTTTGGGAGGTAAGTTCATCTTGAGAAGTGTATTTACTGATTTAGGTAGAAAAGGGGTTGTGCAGACACTGCTCATTGCTTTTGAAGTCAATACAAAATTTGTACGATTCAGTATCTGTTGTTTCAATAAAGGGCTTTAGGAATGTACCTGGTCAAGTCTGGAATACATCATAAAAGGCAGAGTCATTTTAACTCTGACACTGTCATCAGCTCTAAGTAATAACAAAATAATAGCAATAAGTATTTATATAGCATTTCTGTATTTATGATATTTATCATCTATAACAGAATTTATCTCTAAAAATACAAATTCTATTATTAGTGTATGGACACAGTCAGATATTAAATATTCCCCAAATGCTAAAATGATAAGTAGTGTTAGGAACAACAAATATTTGTACCGATCTACTTTTTAAGCCATTTGAAATTTATGTTTTTCATTCTTCCTCACAACATCCCTAGGAGCCAGTACAACTCTGTGATGAGCAGTAGTCTTCCCAGTTGACAGCTAAACAAACAGAGGCACACAGGGGAAAGAAAATTATACAGAGACTACACAGGAACTGAGTAAAACACTAATATGAAAGTTCTGCTATATTTTATAGCCAAGGTTTTGTATATAGTTGCACTCACCCAATTTTTTCCTACATTCTAATCTGGCTTGCTCCATTTTTAAGGGATGGATTTAAGGAGACTGTTGTTTTTAATACAATTTTGTTTTGTTTGATACTGATGTGTTTAATCATTATTGCTGCTGGCTATTGTTCCTTTTCATGTATTTTAATACTTTAATCAATGGGAATTTTATTGGTACTTATATCCTGAGGCTATTGAAAATGGAGGGTGCAATTTTATAAATATACAATTGAAATAAGGAAAATACAGAACAGATGGGAATGGAAGCCATGTTGGTAATAAGGTGATAAAGTCCTTCAGGAGCTAGATAAAGAGGTAGAGTTCTTTCCAGATGAGTGTTTGCATTAGACTCAATGAGTTAAGGAAGTTGGTTCAGCTTTTGTTCATTGCATTTTTCTCACCTAAAATTTATTTATCTCTTCTGCTTTTAAAAAAATCATTTCAAGTGCAAAATTCCATATGGGACATTAATCTGAATAATAGTATCTCTTGAATATCTTGGCTACATTTTATAAATCTAAGCTGTATAATTTATTTTCGTACTTGTTTATAAGTGTAGTGACTACCTTTATGCTGGCTTATAGTTCCCTCTATTCGGTTTATATCTAATTGTAAATGTTATCCTTTATATATGCTTTTCTCCTCTTTCCTAAATACATTTCAGAATCTCAAGCATCTGTCATTATCAGATGCTTTTTTGATATATTCCCCAGGAAGTGATGTAGCTCAATTCCTGGAACTTCTTGATAAATACCTGTGAGGTTAACTGGAAACAAGTGAATAAAATTAATGTTAAAAAAAAAAAAATTAAAGTACTCATTCACCATTGAATTTCTTCTTCTTTAGTAACTTGTTCAATAAGCATAGAAAATTGTCTTTCATCTGTACTTCAACCTTTCTGCCACACTTTGCTCAAGTTTCATTTCCTATATTCTTGTTCTAATAAAGATGATACCAAACTGACTGTTTATCACCATCTACCCTATTACATCATAGGACAGAGGGCTGAGGAGATACTAAAGAAAAAGATCCCCAATATTTAATTATATCAAGTGCTGGGATAAGTACTGGGAAATACTATAATATTCTTACCTGTATCTAAAAAATAAGTAGGAACAACTATTAGTTTTCTAAATTTTATTTTATTTTATTTCCCCCACCCTCAACTGCTGGGAGAAAAAAGAGACTTAATGATCCCTTAGGACTCTTTAACAATAAGGATTATCTACTTTCTTTATAATCATTAAATTGATGGAAGTGGACCGGTAAATGTGTGATGGAACTGACCTTCAGATGAAGAAGGACGCTTCCATTCTTTCCCAATCATGCTGAAAGTTGCATTTCTTTTAATGACTCCACTTAGAACAGCAGGAAGCAAAGTGATCATCACCAGCAGGTACTTAGAGGAGAGTGAGAGGTTGGATGTGGACTGCTCTATTAAAACATCCCCTTCTAAACAGGGCTTCCTGGAGCTTAAGTGCCCATTGCTGCAGAAGCCAGGATACCATCTGTGAGTGAGCAGCAAAGCTCACAGCTCTGTCTAATGAGAGGAACTGCATCAAGGAGACATCTTTAAATAGATGAAAGATCCATGGCATCTAATGGACAATTAGTTAACTTCATTCTTCAGAGTTTTTAAGCATCTGATAAATGGAGAAATAAAGAAAAATGCTCCAAGCGAAATACGAAAGGGAATTAAAAGCAGTCTAAAAGGAAATGACTTCCAACTTTTACATATTTTCATGTTATTCTGTGTTTGAAAGTAAAACAACTAGTAGTCATACAAAAATTGCTATTTTTTTTCCCTTTGCTTAAAATTCTGAAGACTATGGCCAATGCCATTTTTTGTGGTTAGACTACATGTTGGGCCCGTTTTTTGAAACACACGTTGAACTAAGTGAATGCATGCCTATCACTGTCAAATTTAATAAAATAATATTCAGTAATACTCAATTGGGAATGGACCTTAAGGTCACCTGTTCAATTTTGGTATTAACCAGATGGTGAAACTGAGTCCCAGAGAAAATTAGTTGGAAAGTTTGAAGGTTTTTTTAACTTAGTATTTATCTCTCCGTTCCACTGTTCAATTTAAGGGTATAGGGAAAGCAAATAAAAGATGGCATTGTACACTTAGTCTGTGTAAATTAATTTATATCATTTTAAGATAAATACAATCAATGAGTTCTAATTTCTTGTTTCACAGTGAACTAATTTGCCTCAGAACCCTATGAAGAAAGCATGCAGTGTATACTCACTCTCAAGGAATGTATATCTACGTTCCTTGGGAGAGAGAGATTTAGGCATGAAATGATAGAATGCAATGTATGAATAAGGACTCAAATGGATAATAAATGTCCTCAGTGGCTCAGAAAGAGAGAGGTAACATTGAGCTAGCCCAACTGGGAAGATTCAGAAAGTAAGGAAAGTTCTCTCTAAATGGTCAAAAGGTTGGAAGGATGCCTACTGTTGGTTGAAGAATCGGGATTTATGAGTGTGGCATTTAACTGATTGATTTAAATGTAGAATATTTTTAAATCAGCTCCATTTATTTAGGGACAGTTAGTAGAGATGTTTTCTTATTAATAGAAAGTTGAGATTTTATTAACTAAATACAACATCAAATGCAATGGGCATCATTCGGTAATGCTAATAGCAATACCAATAACAATAACAACACTATTATTTGGTTCCTTTTCTTTTTGAGTCCTTGATCCAACCCCATGATTTGGGAACACTTCTTTTTTCCCACATTGTACATTAGGAAATTGAGGAACAGAGAAAAGCAGATTGATTCCAAAAGGGTGTGGCTGAAAACCATAGGCTCTAAACTGTTAAATTTTATTTAGAAAATTCACAAATATTATAAAAAATATACATTGCTTAAAAAGCTAAGAGTAAAACATTCAATATAAATTTCTCTCTTATCATCACACTATTTTTTTCCCAGTGTGAACAAGACAGATTCCTAAGGAAATCAAATTTTACCAAAGATTTTCAGATTCTAACACTAATTTACTCTAGTAATGTCTCCTTTTAACTCAGCACCAGAGGTTGGTATTGATGGCGGCTGTTCCCGAATCTAGAGACGTGAATAAGCCCCGGAGAACAGTGTCTGTCATTAAAAAGTTGCCATCTGTCTTTATTTGATATCCGCTGTGCTGCAGTAAGTCACAGTATTTCCCTATCCTTTCAATGACAGCTCATGGTAAGATAAACTCGCCATGATAAGATAAATGGCAACTTTTTAATGAAAACCACTATGTGTGAGCTGCTTGGTTAGGTTACAGTTCCTCAAAGTGCATCTCATACCTTATTCCCTAATATCAAAACCAATGACCTATTCTTCAAAGGATTTTCTCTTCAGTTCTATAACCTACATGATTTACAAAGTTCCCTTTGCCATTTTTTTTTTTTTTTAATCCTCCCAGAATGAGACCTTAAATGACCCTATAAACTTAACTTCTTACACCGGGTTTTTTGGAAGTGCTTATTTAGAAGACAAAGACAGATTTTCACTGTTTTCAAAATCATGTTTGAATGAGACTGGCGAAGTAAGTGAAATAAGCAATTTTTATTTATTTAAATTACTCCCTCCCCTATAAAGGTAAAGGTACTTTGAATAGTGGGAAGAGTTGGACCTAGAACTAGTTCTAATCCATCTTAACTGTTCTACAGCTGGCTGCATCATGATTTCTCCAGGTTTCTGACCACCCACCTGTCAGATGGGGATGTTCAGTACAACTTAGTCTAAACCTGATATTAATGCCACATCAGTTTGACGTGCCAACTTGCCTCAGAGATACTTCCTTAAGGTCCATTCTTATTGCTGCTAGCTTCCCTGGATATTTTTCAGATTAGAAGGTTAAAAATAACCTCATATGATGTTTATAGGACCTTATACAACAGTTAAGATAGTTTAGAGAACAGTTAATAATCTGCAAGCTTACTATAGTAAAACCATAGCAAAAACAGAAAACAGAAAACAAAAACACATATACGCGCGTGCATGCATACATACACAGCAGGAGTGCCAAAAATGTATATAAGTGGACACTTTGGTCAACATTGCTCAAGCAGTCGTTTGCTATAATCAAAAGTGTCTGGATGCTGATGGTAACCACTTTGAGCAACTCTTGTAATTGCAGAAGTCATACATGACTTGTATTCATCGTTTGTTATTGGTATATATTATTACAATTTTAATAGTTTTTTCCTTTCTTAAAATGTGTATACATTTTTTGGCACTCCTGTATATGTAAGGTACACGTGTTTTACTCTGACCATCAAAAACCATATATAAATTCCCCAAATACTTTTACTTACCTCAGGCATACAAGTTGAGGATTCAAAACGTTTTCTCACTATGAATTTCAAAAGATATCAGGGTCATCCTTGTGAACATAAATTTCTAGATTTTTACAGGCAGAGATGGAGAAGGTATGGATGGATTGACTCAATTTGAGCTGAACCTAACACACGAGAATAAATTTATTTTCTCAATATTTTTATTAAGAAGGTATATATTTCTATTTGCCACCCCCCAAATTTGAGATGTTTTGTTTAAGTTGTAAAATTATACCTTTATTTTTACTTAATTTCAAGGTTTGATTAAGCCAGATTTGTTGTACTTCATTTACTAAGATAATTTCTTATGTGGTTAGTAACTAAATGATAACTATGTAAATCTATCTATCTATCTATCTATCTATCTATCTATCTATCTGTCTGTCTGTCTGTCTGTCTATCTATCTATCTATCTATCTATCTATCTATAATATATGTATTTATTTAAGAATTATTTATTGAGTACCTATCATATAACAGGCACTAATCTGGCTAATGAGAATTCAATGTTGAATAAAAGTTTTTGCTCCCATGGTGAGAATCATTATATTTAAGGTCTGTGGGGGTTGACCAATAATAAATACTATGGATTTAAAAAGAAATGGAGTCAGAAAACAAGGAAATAGAATATAATAGCAAGTGTTATGGGATGCTAAGTGATGATTTGCCTCAATAGTCAGTGAAATTGCCATTTGTATTAATATCCTATGATGGGGAAACATCTAGGGAGGGTAATTCCAGACAAAGGGCCCAGGAAAAGCAAATAGTAAGGAGTTTCAGATGTATGAATGTAGGATGGATTGCCTTTGAGCTAGAACATTGCCAATCAGAAGCAAAGTATTAGGAAATTAAATTAGAGAAGTAGGCAAGGGTGAGATCATAGAAGTCCATTGAGGCCAATGCAAGTTTAGGTTTAATCTAAGCGTGGTTGGAAGCCATAGAATTTTAAGCATGAGCATTGCATAATCTTAACTAAAAAGGAATCACTTTGATAATCACGTGGATGGGCCACACAAGTGCAAGAGTAGACACAATAAAGAAAGAGAAGGCTTTTACAGCTGTCTCTGAGCGATGAGAGTGATTTTATCAGAAGTGGTAGTGGTGAAAATGGAAGAAATTGATGAATATGATGAGTGTTTTGAAACAAGCATCAACCAAATGTGCTGATGGATAAGACAATGAGGGAAGTGGTGTGAGGGAAAAGAATTAAAGATAACACTTAGGTTTTTTTGGACCTGAGCAACTACTTGAGATGAAAAAGTCTGGAGAATAGAAGATGTATTTGGAGAAAATATATTTTTCTTTGTTTGTTTATTATTATTTACTTACATTTGAAATTTGAGATGCTTGAATAGATAGCCAAGTACCAATGATAAGTGGTCAATTGGATATATGAGTTTAGATTTTAGGGGAGAGCTGAAGATCAGCAATAGAAATTTGTATGTCAGAAGCATGTTTTTGCCATTAAATGATATAGGATTGGGTGGGTTCATCCAGGAAATATATATAGATAAAAGTCATGTAGAGGTTAGAATGAGAAAAGGGACCAAGTAAAGTCAGAATAGCCGGTGAAGTAGGAGAACCAGATAAGTATGTTTTCAAAGAGCTTGAAAAAAATATTTTAGACTTAAAAAAGTAGTTAATTACGTAAAATGACATTGAAAAGTAAAACAAAAAAAAGAAAAAGGAAGATTGAAAACTAATCTTGGGAATTGGCAAGTAGTTACTTATACAAAACTGGAAAACAATGCTTCAAAATGTTCATGCATACATATGCACATAAAACAAAAATAGTCATGATTTTAAATTACAGTGCTTGCTGCCTGACTCTAGTCAGGAAATAGTCAAATGCTAGTTCCTTATATGCTTAATAAATTGAATGACCTGACTTACACTACTTTCTGCTAGATCCATGCCTGTGGTTATAATTTTATAGATTTTACAGAGGTCTCTCACCTTCATAACAGATAGTAAGTTATATTTCATGTATTTAGACCCACTGAGATGATTTTATAAATCTTTCCAAGCGACTATATTTTAATTGATGGAAGAAGTAAATAAAGTGAAACTTATCTTTATCAATGGTGAATGAAATAGGGGAAATAACACTTTTTGCCTTTTCCCAAATACAAGTATGTCTTTATAATAAAAGGGGTAAGAAGGCAGTCCAAATTTCAGGAATCTTTATTTATTTAAGTTCTTATTTAATGGGATGGCTATTATTTGCATGTTATCTTGCATTTCACAGTGATGGATCTCTGAAATTTAACAGGAGAAAATTAAAAAGTGAAGTTAAAAAAAATGGTCTTATATTTCTTTGTAGTTGACCAGTGTATATCAATTGATATGTTTTATCAATAGCTTTTCTTTAATAGAGTAGAATTTTAGTATATAGTTAAATTTGGAGAGGGTCTTGAACTGCCTTCATAAAAATGGAATTCTTAGTAGGTGTGTCTGTAAAGAAAATAAAGTTTTATTTAAATAAGAATGACAAACACAAAATTTACAAATGATGAATAATTGTGCTAATAATAGAAGATACAGGCTTTTGAACATTTTGAAGCATTGTTTTTCCAGTAGTACACTGTAGCTCTTTCTCATTTCTCCCTTCTTTTACTTTATTATTATTATTATTATTATTATTATTATTATCATTATTATTATTATTTTAGCATACCCAATACTCAAGAGAGGCCAGTCCTCTAGCAGTTACATAGGTGACTTGGTTTGGGCTGCAGTTGTACCTCTGCCTGTAGTCATCAGTGACCACTTACTGTATCAATAGAGACCTGTTTCCTCTCCTCCTTCGTGATACAATAGCACTGGAGTAGACCAGTCTTTCTTAACTTTTGGGAGGATTGTTGATACAGGAGAGTTAGCATGTCCTTAGGTAGACAGGGAGGTCCCTAGTGGAATAAAGAATAGACAGCCATATCCTAAAACTTCAGGTTTTAAAATCACTCCTTTGCTCCAAGACATAATGAAACAAGATCTTGAGGTTAATCATAAAATTAATTTTGGCCTGACTAATGGAGGTAATGTGATAGATAAGAGTGGGTTACTTTGCTAATTCCTTTAGGATGGGCAAGCAGAACAAACCTGGTAGACGAATTTCATTGGAAGGTGCCAGTTCCCTTCTTCAAACAACTTCCCTTCTTCAAATAACTCCCCTTCCCCAAGCAGGCAAGGGAAGGATAAAAGTAAGAGCTTTTACCTCAGTCATGGGGCACCCTCCATTCGGGATCCCCTCCTGCTCGAGAGCTGCAACTTCTTTTCCTGCCTCTAATAAATTATCCTTTTTAAAAAAAAAACTTTGCCTCTCCCTGGTCGTGTTTCCATTCTTCGAACTGCTAGCAGATCCAACATCACCTACATCGTTATAAGAATGGAGTGAAGTCTATGGATCCTTTCCACAAGGAGGGGAGAAAAAAATGTGTGATCACAAATTCAAAAACATTTTGCATGTGATCTCAGGTGTATAAGAACTTCTGGATTGGAAGGCAGCCAGATTTAATGTCTACCGTGGCTTCCATAAACCACAAGAGTTAGCAGCAGGCCGTGCTCATATACTAGAAGAGCAGAGACCCAATTCACATTGATTTATAGATCTTGTTGTGCCTTTGCTTGGTCAAGTGTGAACTTGTTCTTCTTCCTGCAATAATACAATAGATGCCTCTGGCTGCATTTGGTAGTCATTCCTGAAGCATGGCAGGGATTAGTTTCAATCAATAGAGAGTATGCACCCCCTCGGCCATCACAGGCTCCTGTGGCATTTGGAGCATTGCTGTCTAAACGCAAGTTTTTAGGAGGTCTCCTTTTCACCTTTGCTTAATTAAGCATGATTCAGAATCGAAGCCGAAAGTCTGATCATCTTAATTATCAGTATCTCAAATCTCCTCATAAGCATTGAGCTTTATCGTTGCATTTACAATTCACTGAATGATATCAATTCTTAATCCTTAGGACACAATCATGGCACAGTGTGGGCACTTAGTACCTGATAATTAATTCATCTTTTTAACTTTTTTATAGCCAATAGGCAAACATCAAATAGAAAAGTAGCTGTTTTATCATAAACTATTTCAATTACCCTAAGGTAAAAGCTGAGATAAATCATGTATTTAAGACAACATTTATGACTATTTTACATAACTGTCTCATAGCAGGAGTGACAAATATATGATGGAGTTTGACAAACAACCAGCCTCTCTTCAGTAGAATGATGATGCACTTTATTATTATTATATTTTTATGACAAATACCTATATTAAGTAAGGGGGACAGTAACTTGCAAGTGAAATCAGAGGTGCTAGATTTTGGTAAGAAAAATGGAAACATAATCTTTCAAATTCCAGGTAATTGTCTTTCTTAAGGCTTGTTTTTATGGGCTGGATGAATAGGTGGATAGCTCTCTCAGATAACTGAATACTAGTTTATTAAATGTTCATGAGGTTAAGGTTAGTTTTTCTTTGTCAAGGATTACAGGGCACTTCTAATTCCAACAAAGTTTTTAGCAAACACATTTCACCAGTTCAAAGGAGGACTGGAAAAGTGGCTATGAATGGTAGATAATTATTTTCTCATTAGCAAGGCCGTGGTAATAACAGCCCCTGACCAAATGAAACAAAATACACACATTGAGGGAATTTTCTTCATAAAGGTGGCACTTTTGAAAGGGAAGCTAGATACATTATTATTTAGTCCTATTGAAGCTGTTATTCACAGAGCAATGTGCAGCGTGGATACCCCATCCTCATGGGTGACAGCTCTTTTCTGTCGGTCACAGAGTTGTGCCCACAGCCTCCTCATTCATGCCACTTCTTTCTGTTACCAAGTAAATGCAGCATCATTTCAGAGAGAACGGATGTTAATAAAATTAGTCGGTCACACATTGGAGCATTTATTGAGATCCTCTGCTTGTACATTTCCAGATCACAGTTTAGAAAGAAAACAACCTGTAGACCAATGAGAAAGTGCATCAGAAGCTGCAAGGGCAGCACATTTTTTTCTAATATCATCTCTTCTGGGAAACATTACCCTCCTGTGCTCTTCCAGACCATTGATTCCATTCTGAACCCATAAAAAAGAGATTATAAATCAAGAGAAGGAGGTACTGGTAGAATACTATGAATGGTTTATAAGTTATTTTGTGAACAAAATTGAGACCATTAGAGCTGCTGAGCAGCCTTCTACCTCTAATCATTTTTTCCATTAAGTCTTTTGCCCACTTTAGAGAGAGTGGCATGATTTTTATAGCGGTACCATTTTAGTAGGACTCTAAAGCATCAAAAGGACAGTGCTTACCAATTGCTACCCATTCCATACGTCTTGTAAAGGTGTCAATACCCAACATGGGTACCCCGTCTTCTTGATATTTTTCCAGGATATAAAGCACTGATTAGATCTCTCTAATATAATAAAGTAATACAATGAAAGGGATACGAGATTAAAAGTTAGCAGACTATAGTTTAACTCTTAGTTCCACTTTAAGCTATTAGGTATATTTAGCCTGTGGAAAAATTGCTTAACAAAACTGAATCTCAGTTTCCTTCTAAGTGCAAAGCTAAATATGAAGCCATGGGTAAATCATAGGATGTTACACAGAAAACATGAGATTGCATATGTGGAATTCTTTCAAAGCAGAAAAACAAAACACATAAAACTAACACTTTTGAATATAACAGCAAAATGTAGTATTAATCATTTATCATCTTATTATTTTCATCATCAGTTCTATAGTGTTCTAAATTCCCATTTTCTTGTTCTAAAGAATGCCATGCATATACTAAGATGATGCTATTTCTTTTTTATTTAAAGTTTATTGGGGCAACAATTATTAGTAAAGTTACATAGATTTCAGGTGTACAATTCTGTAATACATTATCTATATCTCATATCGTGTGTGCACCACCCAGAGTCAGTTCTCTTTCCATCACCACATATTAGACCCCGTTTACCTTCTTTCTAGGTCATTGCATTTTTATTCCTAGGTTTTCATAGACATCGACTGTTTCCAGAGCCTAGAAGCAGCTATTCATCCTCTTCTGAATATTGGTTCCCAAATTTCTGTCTAGGACCATGCTTTTCCTATCATTCATCCATATCACTTCATATGTTTCCAAAGGTCTTGACTCTATCTCAGTGTCAGATGACATGAATTAGGTCTAAATCAATAGACAATGCATTATTTGTCTTCAAATAACTAATTCAAGGAATGGCCTTTAATAAAACTTTAGCTGTAAATGCTCTTACCCTTTTTCACTTGATATCAACTGGGAAATATATAGCTTTGGAAACTACTAGCAGCCATCATGGACTATATTCAACATATATCAGAGAACAAAGTCTTCACAGAGCTGGCAGACCTAGACATGAAAGACAAAAGCAGATTTTGATGAGATTGTTTAAAACCCTATGTCAAGTTGTGACTAAATCCATATTTACCCTGTACTATTCAGTTATATGACCCAGTAAACGTCCGCCCTTTCCCTAAGTCAGTTTTGATTATGTTTTCTGTCATTTGCAAACAAAATAACAAGTACATAAACTAAATATAATATTTTGAATTAAAAATTTCTGGAAATGTAATTTTTCAGTGCTTCTGTGTGCATGCAGGCATTCTCAGAAGACCTTCATACCTTTATACACCTAATCCTTTCATACTGCTCTCTGAGATAGATATTATTTTTATTCCCATTTTTATTCAGATTAAAGATGAAGGACTTGAGATGCCATTGCTCAAGATCATACAGCCAGTAAGGGGAAGAGCCAATATTCGATTACAGTCTGTCAACAGAAACCATACTTTATGCAATGAAGGTTTCATTGTTTATGGAAAAATTCTTAACACCATAATCAAGAAGCAAGAGTATTGAAATTTTTGGACAGTCTTGGAAGTTTTAACTATACCAGCTCTGTTCATGAACATGCCTTCCTCAGGGGAACCTGTGGAAAGCAGGAAAAGAGAAACTCAATCAAGAGTGGAAAACTGACCTTAGGACAGTAAAATTGAAGATTTCCATGGTGGCAAGAAGAGAGAGACATTTTCTTCTGATTACACCTAGAAATTCCATTGTAGTATAGCTTGCTTCTGATGGAATATGAAGCTTTGTAACTTACCAGTTGCAGACTGTTTGTTGCCATAGCACTCTGACTGTCAGTAATTCTTTGCTCAATCCTGCCGACACAGGAAATACTGAGGTAGAAAACCCAGAAAAGGGAATAGAAGGATAGCTATGTGATACTAGGCCTTCACACTTGTGTCTGGTGGAAACTTACAGATCTAGAAGAGAACATGTTATCATCAAAAGGTACTATTTTCTATAGTTCCGATTCTTGAGGAATTATAAAATACTTGGAACTTTATTTTACTGCATTAGGCCACTTTCAGCAAAGTTTGGGGATTCATTTTATGCCAGGCACACAATATGCACTCATGGCTGAGCTCTCCCAATAGTTATAAATGAGCAGCATAGTCCGATAGGGTTCACTTCTTTGTTCCTAGGTGGTTACATATCATCACTCAAAGGAATCACTTAAGATAACATTGATGTATGAATTATTTTCCCCGACCAAAAGGAAGCTCTTTCCAGTCAATTGGCACTCAGTCTTGAGTGTCTGAATGTCTTACAGTTAAATTATTAGAAAATGACATTGAAAGTAGGCAAGTTTTTCTTTTTCTTTTCCTTTACCTATCTTTTAAATGACTTTTGTACACAGATGAATGTACACTTTAGTACACAGATGACTTGCTAAATTTCAAATAAATGCATATGCATTTTCATTTAAAATTCAGAACAATTTTCAATGTCAAATTCTAATTCTAAGCATCATTGTTACTCCATTTTAAATAACAATAACAATTCTAACCCCCTTCCTTTCGGAAACACAAAACCAATGGTGCCTTCAAAGGGAGAATGAGGCACTAATTCATGTCCCCATTATATCTTGGCTGGATTGCTGCAGTACATTATAGGCTTTCTCAACTGTTTACTTAGGCAATAAATCTTGTCATTACGTGTACTATATCTGCCAGGTTCAAGACAACTGCACAAAGGCCCTATTGCTATTATAAAACTTAAATTTAAAAAAATATGTAATTAAAGAAGGGCAAATATGTTATCTGACTCTTCAAGCACTGGTGATTTGGATTCACACCAACATTTAACTGTGCTTACTCAAAGTAATAATTGCAGAGGTGAGATAAGTGGGCTGATGAGGCAGTGGGTCCACATAGAACACAATCCCCAGAGAGACATTGCCTCACAGTTTGGGCCTCATACTTTCCTTCTACCTAACCACACTGGTAGGATTCTTATCTCTAAGATAAGAACAAAGGCGACTAAATTTAAGTAGAAATGGCTTAGGAGATAGGAGGCACTTCAACAGGTTGAATGTTGATTCTAATTCCTTTGGAATTCCTCAGATTAACCCACCCAGTGTTTATCATCGAAATTAATCTAGAGCAGTTATGGAGAGACTCAGATTCTAACATATTTCTTTAAGATTTTCATTAAAATATAGCTAACATACAACATTATATTAGTTTCAGGTATACACAATAGTTATTCAACATTTACATGCTTAAAGAAGTGATCATCATGATAAGTCCAGCAATCATCTGACACCATACCATGGTATTGCAATATTATTGACTATATTTCCTATGATGTACATTACATGCCCATGACTTACTTGTTTTATACCTGGAGATTTGAGACTTTTGTTCCTCTTCAGCCTTTCCCTGCTTTTTAAATTATTGAATTACAGTTGACATTCAATATTATTTCACACTAATTCCAGGTGTACAACATAACAGTTAGACATTTGTATAATTTAAGAAATGACTGCCTGACTAGTCTAGCACTTACCTGGCATTATACATAGTATTATCATGTTGTTGAGTATATTCTCTAAGCTTTAATATCCCCATGATTATTTTGTAGGTACCAATTTGTACTTTTTAATGCCTTCACCTTTTTCACCCTGTCTTCCAATACACTGCCCATCTATCACCCCCCAAAAAATCTACCCATCTGACATCATACAAAGCTATTACAATATTATTGACTGCATTCCTCATGAAATACCCTACATCTGCAAATTGTGTAACAACCAATTTGTATGTCTTAATCCGTTCCCCTTTTTCACTCATCCTCAACCTCCCTCCCATCTGTCAAGCATCAAAATGTTCTCTGTATCAATGAGTTTGTTTCTGTTTTGTTTGTTTTGTTCTTTATATTCCTCATATAAGCAAAGTCACATTGCATCTGTCTTTCTCTGTCCGACAGTCCTCTCAGCACTATTCCCTCCAGGTCCATCCATGCCACAGCAGATGGCAAGAATCCATTCCCTTCCTTGGCTGAGCAATATTCCATTGTATATATGCACCACTTCCTCTTTATCCATTCATCCATTGATGGACATCCAAGCCATCTCCACATCTTGGTCATTGTCAACAATGCTGCAATGAATATATGGATATACATGTCCCTTAAAAATAGTGTTTTGGGTTTCTTCAGGTAAATATCCAAAGCTGGGATTACTAGGTCCTTCCTTGTCACTTGTTATAGCCTTTGTTTTAAAGTCAATTTTATCTCGGATAGGTATTGCTACCCCAGCTTTTGTTGTTGTTGTTGTTGTTGTTTCCATTTTCATGAAATATTTTTTCCTATCCCTTTACTTACAGTCTGTGTGTGTCTTTCAATCTGAAGTAAGTCTTTTGTAGGCAGCATATGTAAGGGTTTTGTTTTCTTATCCATTCAGCCCTCCTATGTATGTCATTTGAGTGGAGCATTTAATCTTTATACATTTAAAGTAATTGTTGATAAATATGTAGCTATTGCCATTTTATTATTCATAACGTTTTTCTTTTTTTTCCCCTCTGTCTTAAAGAAGTCCTTCTAGTAGGATTCCTCGTAATATTGGTTTGGTAATGATGAACTCCTTTAGCTTTTCGTTGTCTGAGAAACTTTTTATCTGTCCTTCGATTATAAATGATAGTTTGCAGGGTAGAATAATCTTGGTTGTAGGTGCTTGCTTTTCATCATGTTGAGTATTTTGTGTCAATCCCTTCTGGCCTGCAAAGTTTCCTTTCAGAAATCAGGTGACACTCCTATGGGAGCTCCCTTGTAGGTAACTAAGTGCTTTTCTCTTGCTGCTTTTAGGATTTTCTCTTTGTCTTTAACCTTTGCTATTCTAATTGTAATGTGTCTTGGTGTGAGCCTGTTTGGGACTCTCTGCAATTCCTGGATTTGTAGGTCTAGTTTCCTTCACCAGGTTAGGGAAGTTTTCAGTCAGTATTTCTTCAAATAATAAGGGTTCTAAATCCCTTACTCTCTCTCTTCTCCTTTTAAAGATACCCCTATGATGAGAATATTGTTACATTTGATATCGCCCTGAGGTCTCTTAAGCTATCCTCATTTTTTTTTTGGGGGGGGGCTTCTTTTTTTTTTTTTTTCTTTTTGCTGTTTCAATTGGGTGTTTTCTACTACCCTGTACTCCAAATTGTTGATTTAATCCTCTGCTTCTTCTAGTTTGCTGGTGATTCCTTCTAGTGCAGTTTTCATTTCAGTTATTGTATACTTCACTTCTGACTGATTCTTTTTTTATTATTATTATGTTTTTTGTGTCTCTTTTTATGGGTGCTATTTTTGTTGTTGTTGAAATTACCATTACATTTCTTGAATATCCTTCTAGACATTATTTTGAATTCTATTTAGTAGGTTGCTTGCCTCCCTTTTGTTTAGTTCTGTTTCTGGAGTTATCTCCTGTTCCTTCATTTGGGACATATTACTTGGTTTTCTCATTTTGGCTGCCTCTCTGTTTGTTTCTATGTATTAAATAGATCTGCTGTGTGTCCCAGTATTGGCCAGATGGCCTTATGTAGTAGGTGCCCTGTGGGACCCAGTGGCAGAGTCTCCCAGGTCACCTGTGCTGCATGTTCCAAGAGTGTCCCTTGTGTGGGTTGTGTGTGCCCTCCTGATATAGGCTCTTGGCATGTCAGTGGGTGGGATTGACCCTTAGGCTGATTGGCTGTGGGATTTTTCCACTTCCACAGCTTACTGGCTGCTGTTCAGGGAATTTACCTCACTAAGTGGGATTTGCCCCAGTGGGCTCTGGTGCCTGTTGAGACCACAATTTAGCTGTGCCACTTGTGGGGCTAATTGAGTGGTGTTCTACTATGACATGAAGCCAACTTCCAAGTATGTTGATTCTGGGGCCTCATGTAAGGGGCTCTGGTGCAGGCCCAGGTCATTCACTTCCTGTGATTGGCAAGGGACTACCTGGTAAGAGCTACAAAGCAATGCATGGTTATTCGCTGCCTGTGTTAACCACGTAGGTGCATGGGAAAGTCCATTCTGTGAACCCAGGACATCTGCCACGAGTACCGGGCCTGGGGTAGCTCCACAAAATGTTAGGACACCCCAAGGCTTGCTGCCATTTTCCGGGCTCGTTAAGGTTCGGTCACTGATAAAGCCTCATGCTGTATGCAAGTTGAGTGAGGAAGAGTCTCAGGGAGTCACTAGAGAAGGAAGATTTGTGGTCACCAGATTAATGTAAATTCTGCTTTGGTTCCAGTGCTGAGCGCAAAGACACTCAGCAAAAGTCTCAGAGCATATCGAGGCCAGTTGCCACCTTTCTGGGGTCTATCAGACTCTGATAGTTTTCCAATGAATAGTGCAATAAGGGCAGGGCTGGCTGCTCTTGGAGAAAGTGCCTCTGGCATCTGGGGTGTTGAGTGGTGTGGGGTCTCAGTGAGTCAGCAGGGTGAAGCTGTGGAGCTCACCATACCAATCCGATTTATACTTGGCCATAAATGTAGGGAAAGGGCTCAACACAGGGAAGATGATGCCAGCATGTCAGCTGCAGGGGAAAAGGACCCTTCACAGGGATAATGTCAACTGTCCTCCAGCCCTCATATTGAAGCCACATGACTCAGTCTGCCTTCATTTTAATATAAGACTAAGTCTTATATAATATTAGGTTGGTGCAAAAATAGTCGCGGTTTTTACAATTATTTTTAACCTTTAAACTACAATTACTTTTTCACCAACCTAATATAATATAATATAATATAATATAATATAATATAATATAATTAATATAATTAATATAATATAATATAATGTAATGTAATGTAATGTAATGTAATATAATGGTAATATAATAATCACCAAACTAATATAATATAATATAATATAATATAATATATATAATATATATAATATAATATAATATAATATAAGGTCTTATATTAATTTTTGCTCCAAAAGACGCATTAGAGCTGATTGTCCGGCTAGGTCTTATTTTCAGGGAAACACGGTAGAGATTGAGAGAGTCTGTGTATGGGCCCTTTAAGAGGATGCCTGAGTTTCCGGCTGCCTTCCATCCCACCTGGATGGTCAGAACCTCCAATGTTTTTCATAGCCAGATGTTGTGGGAGCTCCTCTTCCTCGTACCAGTACTCTAGGCTGGGGAAGCCAGTGTGGGGCTAGGGTCCCTTTCTCCTCTGGGAGGAACCTCTGCAGTCCAGATATCCCTCCAGGTTGTCAATCACCACATGGAGGTTTGGGGTTAGCCAGTTCCGCATCTCCGTCCCTCCTACCAGTTTCAATGTGGCTTCTTCTTTATATACTTAGTTATAAAACTTCTGTTCAGCCAGACTTCAGAGGGTTCTCCAGGTTGACTGTTGTATAGTTTTAATTGGTTATAATTTTAATTTTTCATGGAAGGTTTCAGGCACAGTGTTTATTTACTCTGCATCTTGGATCTGAAACTCTTAACATGGTTTACTTTCTCTAGACTTCTGTCTTTCAAAATGAATATTAAAAATGGCTGTCAGTTATTTAGTGACTACTACCATGTTTCTCAGAAAATAAGACCTAGCTGGACCATCAGCTCTAATGTGTCTTTTGGAGCAAAAATTAATATAAGACCTGGTATCATATCATATCATATCATATCATATCATATCATATCATATCATATCATATCAGACCGGGTCTTATATTAAAATAAGACATGGTCTTATGTTAATTTTTGCTCCAAAAGATGCATTAGAGCTAATGGTCCAGGTAGGTCTTATTTTCAGGGAAACATAGTAGATGCTAGGCACTCTGTTCAGCACTTTACTCACCAGTTCCTTGTCAAGAGTCTCTTAAAATAGGAAAATAAGCACCTCATTTAAATATAAGTGAATTAAGTAAGAGAATTTAAGTTATTCTCTGTGATTGAGATCAAATTTTGTTAATGTGTCTGCAGTCTTTAAAGCTGAACCATGACCATGATGTTCTCAATCACACAGAGAGTTTTGGAATTTCCATTTGCTAAAATCCTGAACAGACCTGATTGTTCCAGAAGAGTAGTCCTTCACCTCTGTTTTCCCCAAACCATGCATACTCTCCCCAGATGATCTCATTTACCTCCAAGCTTCAACCTCTATCACTTCAACTGCAACTCCCAAATTTATATCTCTAGCTCTAACATTTATTTTGTTTTCCAAAATTATGTTGCCAATTTTATTTTTATTATTATTATTATTATTTTTTTAATTTTGAAATAAGTTTGAGTTTACAGAAGAGTTTCAAAGATAGTACAGTGAGGCCCCAGATACTCTTCACCCAGTTTCCCTTAATGTTAACATCTTATATAACTATAGTTTAATTATCACAACTAAGAAGTGAGTATCGGTACAATACTGTTAACTAAACTAGAGGTTTCATTTGGTTTCATCAGTTTTCTATAATGTCCTTTCTCTATATAAAAATCTAATCTAAAACACAATATTGCAATTGGGAATGATGTCTCAGTCTCTTCTTGTGTATGGCAGTTTCTCGGTCTTCATTTGTCGTGGCATTCACATTTTTGATCAGTTACTTTGTAGAACACCTCTCATTACTTTGTAGAACACCTCTCAGTTTTTTTGTCTGGTGTTTTCTCATTACTATACTGAGTTTATGTATGTTTGGAAAAATGGTATAGCCATGAAATAAGTTCCTTTCTCATTTCATCTTATTTTATGTCTTATTAGTAACTTGGTGAAAGGGGTATATTTCAGGTTCTCCACTGTAAAGTTACTATTTTTCATCTTTCCATGATTCATTTTATTAGAAGTGAGTCCTTTAGTCCAGTCTACACTCAAAGGGAGGGAAATTAAGCTTTAATTCCTGAAGGAAGAACTCTGAACGAGTTTTTAAATATATCTTAAAAGCACCACAGCAATTAAAAATATTTGGAACATGGAAACAACTGAAATGCCTGTCGGTAGACGACTGGATTAAGAAACTGTGGTACATTTATACAATGGAGTATTACACAACCATAAAGAAGAAAGAAATCTTACCATTTGCAACAACATGGATGGACCTAGAGAACATTATGTTAAGTGAAATAAGTCAGACAGAGGAAGACAAATACCAGATGATCTCCCTTATATGTGGAATCTAAAGAAAATAATAAATGAATGAACTAATCAGAAACAGTTTCAGAGACATAGAGGAAAAACTGAGGGTTGCTAGATGGGCGGAGGGGTGGAAGGAGTGGGAAGGTGAGGGGATTAGAAAGCAGTCACTAACCACAAGATTGCCAGGGGATCACGAAAGTTACTTTGGGGGATGTAATCAATAATGTTGTAAAGATTTTGTAGGGTATCCGATGGACACTTGTCTTTTTAGGGAGACGACCTCAGGGATGAGGCAGATGCCTGATCACTGCACTGTACACCTGAAGCTGAAGCTGAAGAAGAATGAATGGAAACTACAAATTTACATATATATATACACACACACATATATATATGTATATATATATGTATATATGTATATAGTTACAAGAAGCGGAGTACAGCGTTATGAATAGAGACAGTGGAAATGTAATGGCTGTATACGATGTCAGAGGGGAAGTGGATAGGGCAGAGGGTTGACACAGTGTGAGGAATATAAATGATAAATGTCTAACTATTACATTGTTTTGTGCACTGGACACTAATTAAAAAAACAAAAAAACAAACAAAAAGAAAAAACGAGAATATGTGTAAAATGCATAAAATAAAAAAAAATATATTTGGAGGGAAATACTTTCAACTATGAGAATATCGTGTTTCTCTAAAATTTTACCAGTAATTTTAGCATTTACAGTGGATCTTGCCTCTAACAGTTATTACTGTGGTGTTTTAATGAGGATTTTTTTTTTAATTTCTCACATAATTTTTACGTTTGTTAACTCTTCTGTAGGAAGAGTTGTATTTATTTATTTATTTGTTTGTTTATTTAATTGTTTCTATTGGGATAAACTCATGGGTGCATATTTTGGAAAATAACTTAATACTATCATCATTTTGTTGCTCAAATTATTCCAGCTTTGGCCATTGGGTATTCTCTTAGGTTGGTTCCTGTGTCCCTTTGATTATGTGCCATCCTTTCTTTTCCTTTATAGCACTTCTCTACTTTCTAGCCCCACAAGATTCTCTAGGGCCTTCTAGTATTTTCCGCCCCTAGTTCAAGATTTAAACATTTTTCCAAGGAACTCTAGATCATTCTAGAAAATGGTATTTAGAGAAGTATGCTTATTGCTACTGAAGTTTAGCTGATTTTAGGGCCTCTTAGCAAACATGCTAGGAAACCTGTGTATTTATACTAACAATTTACATACATATGTATGTGTATATATATAGCCATCTATCTAATCTGTTAATCAAAATAAATATGAGTTAATTCTGATAGCTCTCACTCTGACACACAACTTTAGGGTTTATACAACCCTCTTCTACTTTGCTTACTTTTAACTTCTTTATTTTACCAGAAGTCTGGGTCTCAGTATCTATATATAGTTGCTTGTCTAAATTTTGTATACATGTAAAGTAGTTAGAATCCACGCTAACATGGATTCCTGTGAAAAATAAAACTAATTACAGTAAATTGTTTGTGTACAGTTTTTTTGTTTTGTTTTTTGTAACCTAATAATATTTTGTCAAAATACTGTTTGACAGATATTTAAGTTAGTTCCTTTCTTTCCAATACTCTTCAATGTACATATGTCATATTTGTGATATGGTTAGATTCTTTCTTCACATTTCTGTATATTTCATCTTGGGTTCTCTTACCATCCTTGTTTTTGTTTGTTTGTTTGTTTGTTTTATGTCTATTTTCTTTAAAATAGTATGTACAGCGTATTTATACAAAATGTATAAATTATGAATACATCTTAATTACTTGTTTTACAAGGTACATGTGGATGTCATTTCCTCTAGATTCAAGATATAAACTATCACTGACACACACAGAACCCTTAGCACCCACCCAGTCATTATTTCTTAAAAAAAAAAAAAAAATATATATATATATATATATATATATATATATATATATATATATATATATATATATATTCTTCTCCAACCATGGGTTAGCTTTTTCTCATTTTGAACATGCTATCAATAGATTCCTTTTCCCCCCTCAGTATTATGTTTATGTGATCCATCCATGTTTTGACGTATAAGAATGACTTGTTCTTTTTAATTGCCCTATGGTGTGCTTTGATCAACTTTATTAAGGTAAACTTTACAAACAATAAAATACACCTGTTTTTAAACATATGGCTTGAATTTTGACATATGTATGCACTCACGTGACCACCAACCTACTGAAGACACAGAACATTCACATCACCACAAAAGATTATCTTATGCTATTTTATAGTCTGGACCACCTCCTCCCTTCACTGCATGCCTCATTGATCTTATTTCTTACCAAATTTGTCATTTTGAAACATTAATCTCTTTATGTTCCTCCCTGACTTTCAAACTTTTCAGTCCCCCATTGCTTTGATGATAAAATGGAATCTTTTGAATGGCCTTTTATTTTCTACCTTAGCTGATGTCTGCTTACTGTCACTTATTTCTCTATTTACTGTCCTTCTATATAAAACAATTTACAATTGCATGAATGTGTAAGATCTTTACTTCAAGCCTTTGTGTGTGCATTAAGTTCTTTAAGTCAAGAGTAACTTTCCTTTCCTTTCCCACCACTGATCACCCCACTGGACAGTTTTGGTTTATTCCTTAAAAGTAAACTCTGCTGTCTTCTCCTACACTTGTATAAGATAATAGCTTTCAAATGTATATCCCTCATACCTTATTCTCAACTCCTTCATTATGTTTATCATATGATATTTTTGTCAATATAAATTTTATTTTCTAAATTATCATACTGTAAAATTTACTTTTTAGGATATTTACTTCTATGAATATTTACACATGTGTAGGTTCATGTAATTACCACAATTAGGATGAAAAACATTTCATCCTTTAAAAAAACTCCTTCATACTACCACTTTATAGCCATACCTTCTCTTCCACTAACCCCTGACAATGAAAGATCTGTCCTCCAATATCTTTGCTTTTCTTTATGAGAATGTTATATAAATGGATCATAGAATACGTAACCTTTTAAGATTGGTTTTGAACTTCATTCAAGTTAGTGTGTATATGTTCATTAAATTTTTGTATAATACAACATTTTATATAATACAATATTTTTAAGATATTGCTTTATACAAGTTTTAAAAATCAGTTAACAGAAGATAACAGGAAGAAAAAACTGTGTCTGTATACTGCCTTTATAATTGCCTAAATAGTTATTATTACTAGTGTTCTATATTTCTTCCCATTTTCAAATTATCACCCAGTATTAAAATATCACTTTCCTTTAGCCTGGAGAACTTTATTTAATATTTGGATTCCAGTAACATATTATCTCAGTCTTTTTTTATCTGGAAATATCATTATTTTACCTTCATTTTTGGAGTATGGTTTTTCTGGGTATAGAATTATTGGTTGGCACTTTATTTTTCCTTGCTTTCTATATCCTGTCTATGCTTTTGCATTTGCCACTGATTTTGAGAAGTCAGCTATTGATCTTATTATGATTTTCCTTGTATATAATGCACCATTTTGCTATGGTTGGTTGCAAGATTTTGTCTTCATCTTTGTGTTTACACTACTTTGAATTCATGGAACTACTTTGAGATGTTTCTGTTTCACTTCTTTCTATTTGTTAAGACTTTTGTTCCTTAGGGGAGATGGAGTGGATGGATCTAGTTGGAAGTAGATACTGTTCTACCTGTGCCAGCACCATGATGGTCCCCCCACCCCCCAGTATTCTCTGTGAGAGCCTGGTTGCGTTTGTGGAGGAAAAGCCTGAAAGACAGTGCAACCTCCCCTTCTCTTATATCTTTGGTGTCCATTACTTCACACTTACACTCATGCTAGTCCACATTCAACATTTTCTGTAATTTCTTACCCACTTATATATTATCTTATATTTTCTGCATAAGTCAGTGAATGCACAGATTCTTTTTACCCTGTAAGAGCCCCTTTATGCAAATTTCAACTTACTTAGTTGCCCTGTAATCTCAGTTCTTGATACGCTAAAGAAAAGTTATTAATGTGCAATTTGTCCTGTCTTTTCTTTCTGTAAGCATAGAAGTGCTGCTTTTTCTAGCTCTATACATTTTAAAGCTGAAATTGGAAGTCTATGTCACCAGTTTTTGTAGGACTGCACTTTGATATACTATAAGTACCTAAAACTTAAAATAATTCAACCTGATCTTATTTTTGTTTTCTGAAAAATGTCCCTCCCTCTAGTTTCCTTATTACCGAAATGCTACTGTTACTTATCTAGTCCAGCAAAGTAAAAATCATCAAGTCTTCCCTGTTTTTTATGGTGCCTCATTTTCTAGAAGACACTGTTGCTTATTTGATGGTAAATATGGCAGAACACATGTAGAGTAGAAACATTCAATTGTTCCTTTCTTGAATCATTTTTTTTCTACTGCCACTTTGCCCCCTTCCCCGCCCCCAATCATATGCCAAATCACAGAATCAAAGTGGAAGGATACTATCAAAGTGGAAGGATACTACCAAAGGGTGTGCATACAGAGAGGTACAAAAATGAGACCATTTGTGAAATCAATCTATCATCCACAGTAAAGTTTGAAAAGCACTGGTCTAATTGGAACTTCTGTAACTTTTTTGGAAGTTCTGCATTGTGATCTGTATTGATTGCAGTGAGGATGAAGCCATTAATACTACAGGGTACTCTTTCAAAAGAACTTGCAACACAGGTATGAATCTCTCCAGGCCATCCCATGGAGAGGTTTATTGGATGTGGCACACCTGAACACACCATGGATTGTACTCCAGAAGAGAGACACTGGTCTTCTGCTGTATTTCATATTTATGGAGGTTTTAGAAGGGAACAGGTCTCTCTGATGTGCCAATTTATCATTGAATACCCAAGGAAGATATACCAGTATCACAAACTAAATTTGAAATGTGGTATCCATTAACTTCATTCCTCAGCAAAAACAGAGACATTGAGAAGTCATTTTAATATTCTGTTAGATGAAGGAAGATTCAAGCTAGGTATCACAGGAAACTATTGAGTGGGATTGGATTTTTCTGTGAGCACGTAATACCGTTTTTCCCCGAAAATAAGACCTAGCTGGATCATCAGCTCTAATGCATCTTTTGGAGCAAAAATTAACATAAGACCTGGTCTTATTTTAATATAATACTGGGTCTTATATCATATCATATCAAATCATATCATATCATATCATATCATATCATATCATATCATATCATATGACATAATACCGGGTCTTATACAAAATAATATAAAATCCAGTCTCGTATTTATTTTTGCTCAAAAAGATGCATTAGAGCTGATGGTATGGCTAGGTCTTATTTTTGGGGAAGCACGATAGATGGTTTGAGTTTATCTTATTTATTTTATACCTCTAGGTCTTAATTTCCTGAGTTACATATTGTCACCGTCTCACCTTGTTTTTTTTTGTTTGTTTTTTGATGGTTAAATATACAAAGTATGATTATGTGCATATGAACTAGAACTAAGACATCGATGTGTGTGTGTGTGTGTGTGTGTGTGTGTGCATGCGCCTGTGTGTGTGTATGCATTTCTGTTATCATTCGGATTCCATTGTGGCTGATATAGTCTCAAATCTCTCTATTCACTGGGTCATATCAATTCCTCACGTCAAATTAACTTTGGAAGAAATGTTCTATTTATGCCAGCAAGTCAACTAAGTATAAAAGAACTCTGCACTAATGGATTTGAACTTTTTCCTGTTATCTCCAAGTTTCTATGACTCCCCAAATTCATTATTTTCATTTTTTTTTTTTTAATGCAAGGAAAAGACAAAATTCCTTAGAAGCAGACTTGGGTTAATGTTCTGCAAAAACCCCATACTTTGTAATATTATGCAATTTTTTTTTGTAAATTATAGTTTCACTCTTCTGTAATAAGCATAATGTTAATATCTTGTGACGGTGAAATGAGATAATGTATGCAAAAATGTAATTTTAAAATAATAATGATTGCGCAAGTTCAAGACCCTATTATCATCTGTCACAGATCTCATGTGCATGTTTTTTAACATTTTAATAACTCTGAAGTTAAGATTGAGATTTTTTGGAATTTAAGTAGTAGTACTTTTTCCCCCTGTTCTTAGAGCAGCATGAAATAATCAAGCATGTTATAATTGACAGTATCTTTGAATCAATGGAAAAATAATATATTACAATTATTATAAATCCCAGTATTTTGAAGCACGTTTTGTCAGGAAAGAAATCTTTATGAAAACTGAATGTGAAAAAGTATTTATAATTTGAAACTATAGGGTAAGAAGTCAAAGAAAATTGAGATGAGCTCCCATACGTGCAAGTATAGCCATTCTCATTTTTTTGGCAAGTATGATTCAATACATTTAATAGCAGGAAATAAAAGGAAAGGTTGACAGTCTCATTTTGCTTTAAAATGCGAAGGATCACATCCTCATAGTAGTAAGTTGTTTCAAAATAAATATACTTATGTTATTAATATCATATTGTAATGTTTTATATTACTTTTATATACTTCAATTTTAGTTTTTCTTTGTATAGGACCTATTACGTATATATGCAGGGCAAATATATATGACCCCTTTTCACAGATAGTGAAATGCAGGCCCCCAAAATTAGGTTGTGTCTCCTCAGTTATAAGAGTTTAGACTAAGAAACAGGATTTGATTCCTAAATCCAAAATCCTAAATCCTTCAACTAGGACAAGCATACTTTTCTTCTAGTGGACTCCCCAGGCACTAAAAGCCTAAATAAGAGACTTTTTGACTGACCTTCAGACCTATAATAACTGGAAGTTCAGAGGAAAGGAAGAAACAATAGTGCTTCACGTAGTTGAAAACGCACAACTCGTTCTTCTCATCTGCCTACCTTGCCTTTTGATCTTTTCTTTGTATGGAATCAATTAAAATATTTTCATCCTATTAAGGGACTCAACATCCTTCAATAATCCGTGACTATTGATTCTGTACCAATTATTGGCCGATACGCCCAGAACTAGCAAAAATACCAAGAAAAAATTCTGCTAATATTTAATAAAATGCTCACTCTAAGTCAGACCGTGTACTATGTGTTTTACATTATTTACCTCATTTTATCCACTCAGAAAGCAAGTGCCAGACTGGATTTCAACCCTAGTCAGTATGTCTGGATCGACAGGGCTGTTTCTATAGCACAATGCTGCTTTTCATTAGAATAGTAAGAAAATACAAACAAAAAAATACACCTGAGATGTCTAAGTCAGACATCGATTATAAATAACAAAGTTAACATCAAATTAAATAAAAGTTAATGTAAATCTAGTATTCCACAAACTCTAGAGAATTTCATCTACTTTTGTAGTTTCAGTTACCATGTAGATGGCTTAAAAATTTATCTTTTGGCTAAACTCTAAGATCCTGGTATTTCTTCAGTTGGATTCACACCGGTATCCCAAATAACATGCATCTTTCTCAGAGCTGTAAATGATACCACATTTAGAGTTTCTCAAGCCAGACACCAAAAACTCACCTTCTTTTTCCCTGAACCTACCTCCCCTTACAATTGGTCACTGTGTCTTGTTGCTCCTCCCCATTTCAAGCTAGTTGAATGTACCCCCTTTTGCAAACCCCATTGCTTCTTCCTTGGTTCAACTTCTCAAAATTTCTTACTGGATGACTGAAATGATCTTCTAACTGCTCTTAGGTTTTTAGGCTTGCCTCTTTTCAATCTATTGTCCAATAACATCACCATGTTTATCTCTCTTAAATGATATTTGATCCTGTCACTACCTAAAGCAGGGCCTGTGAGACCTCTAAATGTGCCTCCCTTGAACTCCCGCATACACTTGTCCATCACGCACATGTCCATAGGCGTTTTGAAATGTAGTGTAGGTATACATTACTCAAAACTTTGCAAAAATTAGTGTATTTAGCAAAAAATTGTTGCACTATCGAAATCTTTGAAAATTACTTTAAAATTCAATATCTATATTTTACGTATACTGCATTCTCCCTCCACAAGTTCAATGTAGCCAAATTTTCCTCAATAATTAAAACAGATCTTCTTTTCATTTGCTTTTGCTGCACATTTACTTTAATTAGTGTATGTTAAACATGCTTATGATGTGACTTCCAAGTGCTTCCCTTCTCTGAATGCATAGGAATTCTCTTTCTGCATTTTTCTGACAAAACACATTCTCTTTTGTGTTTTTCTGAAAGTTTGCTTGACCTTCAGGATGCGACTTTGCAGCCATGTTACCCAGATTTCTCTGATCACCCCTTCTGTGCACTGTGAATTAAGCTTTCTTCCTTTGAGATATCATGATGTTTAGGTAATCATCTTATAGCTTAGCATTATTTCTTTAATTGTCACAGATTTCTTGTGTGACAAATGCTTGTTTTGGTTTTTACAAGGGTGTGAGTTAAATCTTTGGCAGTGCCCTAGGTTTATGTGTCTTTATACTTTGGTTCTTTAGGATGTTGCCTGGTATGTAGTGGGTGATCAATGAATATTTATTGCACATATGAGTAATATTATTATGTACAAATTTTGCTATGCTGCATGGTCATAAAGAATCAGATGTTTACATGAGAATCTCACCTGTAGGAAGAAAAGGAACAGAAAAGGAATCTATCTGGAAAATCTGTCTGGAAAATCTATCACTTAGAGATAGAGGTTCCTGTGCAATTATCCATACTTAAAACGTACAGATATCCAGAGCTCTTTCCGTCTTCAGAAGAGAATATATATGAAGCCATTGCTAACATTTCTCAAGATCAGCCATTGGACACGTTTAACCCATTTAGGTTGGCCAGAATACTGGAGTGCAATTGAAGTTAGAATATTATTGTTCTCCTTGATATTGGATGTAAATAATGCCTTTCTTGTCCTTCAGTTCATAGTCTTCACAGATGGAAACCTGTCCAGCTCCAGGTTCTGTACCCACGCTCCTCCTCGTAGGAGTTGTCATCCCTGAATTGATAGATTTTGATTTAATTTAGCTTTCAAGTAGCCACTCTAGTACTCCAGTGTCTGCTGTGGGCTCTTATTTCATGTCTTCTATCTCTCATTTTTAAAACTTTTGTCCTTCTCTTTGTTTTTGTCCCCATCACATAATCCCAATAATTCAGTGTTCAGTTTAATGATCTTACAATACAATTAGCAATATGTATGAAAATGGCAACCCAGTATTAATAAGTGCCTGAATCTTTAAATCTAATTCATGTCTCCACAACAGAATGTAACTGTCTGTACACGTTTGATCATTAGCTTTATAAATTTTAACTACCAATTTCAGAGTTGCTTTTATCAAACTCCCCCTTTATGATATGCAGTCGTCATTAGTCCAAACAAGGCCATTATTTTGTTTTACTTTTTATTCTCTTTTTAACCTAATCTTTATTTTCATTCCATTCTCTTTTACTGCCTGACTTTCATGTCAAAAGTATATATATATATATATATATGTATATATATATATGTATATGTATATGTATATGTATGTATGCACATATATATATGCTTTCATCTAAAATGTATAGTAATTCTTTGTATATGTATTAATTAAAATGTAATGTGTGAATTTATTTAATACTTATACATATGCATTTCATTCACAAAGTTTTTATTGATCTACGCTAGAATTATATTTCTCATAATTCTAGTATTAGGTTGGTGCAAAATTAATTGTGTTTTTTGCAATTATTTTAACCTTTTAAACCACAATTACTTTTGCATCAACCTAATATTTGTCTAATTCTTATGTAATTCTTACATTTATTATACGTTTACACTCAATATTTTTCTAATTCTGTCTAGAATTTGGGGGTTTGATTTTAACTGTTCTATGATTTATCAGCTAAATTTTGTCCCCCTCCCCCCAAAAAACTCATATTTTGAAATCCCAAACCCCAGTATGTCAGAATGTATACATGTTTGGAGAATAGGTCTTTAAAGGGATGATTACGTTAAAATGAGGCCCTTAGTATAGGGCCCTAATCCAATATGACTGGTGACTTTTAAGAAGAGGAAGAGATATTAGGAGCACACCGGCACAGAAGGAAAGTCAGGAAACGATGCACTAAGAGGGTTACCATCTGCAGTCCAAGGACAGAGGCCTCAGGAGAACCCAATCGTGCTGGCATCTTACACTACCAGCTTCTAGAATTATGAGAAAATAAATCTTTGTTGTATAAGTCAGTCTGTGGTATTTTGTTATCATAGCCCTAGAAACTACAGGTGTATTTCATTATATCTATGGATTCTATACATATATGGACACATAAACATACCTAATGTCACTCATAATCCCTGATCTAATAATAGTGACTTCATTTGTAACCAACTATCAGCCATCACAAACAGTGCTGTAACAAACAAATCCATATATAGCTTCTGTGTAGGGGATTCTTTAGGGCATGTTTCCATAAAGTGAAAAGCAGAATGACAGGGTGTGAACAATCTGTATTTCACTAAGTATGGCTGGTTTGCTCACGTAAATGGAAGCTTCTTACTACCTTCTAGCAGCAGCGTATGAGATTTCCTTTCTCTACATAAGTCAGCCAAAGCAATGTCATTTGGGAACCCAATTTAGAACAATCTGAAAGTGTCAAATGGATCTTATTGTTTTAATGTGTATTTATCTTATTATTAGTGAGAATTCTTAGATCCTTCAGTAATTTGAACACTTTGATGGTAATAGCCCAGTCAAATAGTTGACCCTTTTTATTTCCTTTTCCCTCTTTTTCTGATTCATTTGTAGCTGTTCATTGTAATTTTTTTTTTTTTTAAGATATGAATTCTTTGTTGATTTTAGGCACTGGAAATACCTTCTTTCTATTGGTTATTTTCTGACTGAATATCTTATCCACTAAGTCCATTGTATATGATATAGTTAAATACATTGAATTTTTCCCTCATGATTTATGATTTGATATGTCTTTACACCCATATCACAAAGAAATTCTATCATTTATTTTATTGTATTTTGAATTTTAACTTTTACTTCTAGCAATTAAACTGGATTTAACCTTCATAATTGGGAAAAATAGAAATCCATATTTATTTTTCTGTATACACTAGGACGGTAGGTAATTCCAACAACATCAATTAAACAGCCTGCTATGTACACACACACACACACACACACACACACATCCTACATTCACCTTTTATTCCATTGTGGAGGAATCATTTCTGCACTGTTTTTATTACTGTGCCTTTGTATAATATCTTAATATTGATATGGTAGAATGTGGTCCATGTTTTTTTGTCTTTTATTTCAAAATTGATGTAGTTAACGTAGCTATTCATACAGTTGTATATTTCACATAAAATTTAGTATCGGTTTCTCAAATTCTTCAAGAAGTCAACTGTAATTTCTTTTGAGAAGTATTAAATTCATCTGTTAATATCTTTATGATCTGAAGTCATCCTATCTATGAACATCTTACATATCTACATTTATTTATGTCTTTTACATCCTTTAATATATAGAGAATATAATAATATATACGTCTTCTATAAAAGTCTATGCATTATTTGTTAGCTTAATTTGCAATTATATTATCTAGCTGGCTATTCCTTGTGTAGAAATGTTCTATTAATTTTGCAAATTGATCTTGTACTCAACTACGACAATACAATCTTCTTGTAGTTCTAATGTTTCTTGATATCTATATTTATGTCTATCTATTTATCTAACATATATACCTAATATATGTATTTATTTATGTATTTATTTATATAAATTATATATATATACATATATATATATAAATCTGTCTAGCTACTTTTTTCACTATTTTAAAAAAGCTCTTGAATTCATCCATTATATCTATATCTATATCTATTTATCTATATCTATCTATCTATATATATATATAAAATACATAGGTACATATAGATATAGATAGATAATTATATATCTCTTAGAGAGAGAAAAGAGAGAGATAAGCATATATATGTATGTATACAGATATAAATATAGATTTTACATGTGTATATACACATACATATCGATAGAGTAAATAGATATTTTATATATCATTGATAGAGGTAGAGTTAAATATATTGACATTTTATTTTATTATATTACAATTTTTAAGATATAACTTATTTCATTTGGGTATATTATTTTTAGTACAAAATTGTATTATTTTAGGGAATATATTAGGAACTTTGCTTCTATATTCAGAAATAAAACAGGCCTGTAATTTGCTCTCTCTGAATTATCCTTATCTAATTGTGTTTAAAAATGTACATAGTTGCCTAATAACAGATATTTGCAGCTCTCTGTCTCTTCAGGAACAAGTAAAAATTACTATTATACAAGTGAGAATTATTATTCCTTAAATTTGTAGACTTCAACTCATATGGGGCAAGACGTTTTTGAAACAAAATAATTTGATTAAAATGTTCATTTCTTCATCCTTGATGTATCTAAGTTTTCTTGTTCCTCTTTCTTCAAACTTAGTATTTTATACTTCATTCTATATTTATCTATTTTTATCTCAGTCTGAAAATGCATTGGGTGGCACTGTTTATAGTATGTTTTAAAATATGTGTTACTATGATTGGCATATGAAGTAATTTACCATTTTCTTGTCTTTTTTTTAAATTTGCATCTCATTTTCTTACCCTTATTATACTTGGCAGAGGTGTGTGTATTTTCTCTAAATGTTTTTAAATGACCAGTGTAGTCACACAGCAACCTAGCAGTCTGTCCCCTCCAATCTTTCCTTAGGGAAAGGTGACCCTGCGGGATTGTCCCTCATTGGGGTTGAGTTTATGCTACTCTAAGTCTCCATGTTTGGTCCTTGTAAGCAGGGTCTGCAGTCAAAGACAGGTAAGATTTCTCACGGGAGAAACAACCTAAGCCAGACGAGACCCCCCTAGGACCCCCATGAGCTAATGTAAAGTTAGGAGGTAGCTGTGCTCCTCCTCTTCTGAGAAGCTGCTGACACATGCCTCAACTATTGTCCTTTACCCTCAGGTGTAATGGACCCATTAGAACAATAGCATCTCATCCCTCCTGTTTGGCTCATGGGATAATCTTATCCCCCAGGGATTGTATGAACCACACCTTGGTCATTTGGGGGATGGTATGCATAGGTTGCTTTGGGACGATTATGGGATTTGGAATGAATGAGTATTGTATGGTGTAAGAGTTTCTCAGACCCTGCCCCTAATCATGTGATTTCTATTGTGAAAAATCAATGAATACCCATGGTGACCCGATTCAGGGCTCCAGTCCCTTGAGGCTGTGAGTCCCTTGGTCCTCTGTGATTTAACTATATTTGAGTCTCTGTCTCTTTATGATAGTTTAACCCTCGCCGCCTCCCTCGCCTTCCCACGGCTTGTACGTTGTGCAGGACTCAACAGACCAGTTTGGCTTTTGAATCTTTAATATTTTGTTATTTCTTTATTGATTTCTGTCTTTGTGATTTCCTTTCTTATCTTTTCTATTTTTTTTTTTTATTTCTAGGTTTTGTTTTAGTTTTTGTTTATTTGTATATTTATTTTTTAAGTTCATTTATGACTAAATTTGAATTTCCCTCTAAGTACCTCTGTTTTTGCTGTGTTTTCATACATATTAATTGTTACAGATTTCATGTCATTTAGTTCTAAGAGGTTCACAGCTTCCCTTTATATTAAATTTCTCTTTAAGTCAAAGATTATTGGGTAGTAAGGTAGTAATGAGCAATCTCTTGGTTGGGTGGAATTTTGTATATGCATGTGCATAAACAAACCCACATAAATACAATGTTGGTATAATTCTATTATTTAATGCCCTATATATGTAGAATGTTTTTGCTTCTTAATCACGTTATTTCAATAATCGACATATTTACTATTGATTTCTCTGTTTATCAGATTCTGAAAGGCTTATGACAAGATATTAAACTAGAATTACTGATTTCCTCTACAATTGTCAGCTCTTTTGTTTATAATTTTCAGTTATTTTGTTAGATATTTATATATTCATTATGATTATATCTTCTTGGTTGTATATTTTTATTTAGCAGCATAAAATGTACTTTCATATTTGTATATTATCAAAAATTTTTGCATTGTTTACTATGTGGCAGGCAATAGAGTGCCTTTCTGGTATTCTAGAGGAGCAAAGTTGAGGCCAAAGTTGTTATATTTCAATAAATTATTTTTCAAAGATAAAGACTTACAATAGTTTTGTACATAAAAAAAAAAGAAGGAATATTGATCAGATGAGTTTTCTGAAACTCTGAGAAGGCGAAAGTTAAAAAAAAAAAGGCAGATTAAAACAAAATTTAGATGTGAAAGGAGGTGACAGAATAGAATATAAATGCCAGTGATCTGAAAGTGTGGAAATGACAGATAACAAAATGGGGAAAGGGGTTGGAAAAACGCAAAATGGGATGAACAATTTAATTTACTCATTTATAATAATTTATATAATATATAAATATATAAATTTATAATAATTTATAATAAATTCAGTAGCAGATTTTAAAGACTAAGAAAAAATTATTTTATTCACTAAGATTGAGTAGGGAAGAAAGTGTGAAGATGAGGATAAAAGCACGTGCTGTTATTCATTCTAAGAAACCAAAAGATACTCTCTAAAGAAAGAGAAAGATAAGGCATTATATTAAAGTCACCACTGGACAAAAAGTTTTTCCAAATTAAAAAATAACTGTTGAGGGATTCAAACTGAAAGTTAAATATATTTACAAATAATAAGTATAAGAAAAAAGTCTTTGTCATATCAATAAATGCAAATAAATATAAACAGGTACAACTCATAAATGTTTTCTGATTGGGTCACAAAGCAAACTTCTTGTCTGTACTGTAGAATGAGAAGCAGTTCTAAAGAAAAATGACTAAGAAAATAAAAATAAATGTACCACAGTTTCTTAATCCAGTCGTCTACTGATGGGCATTTTGGTTGTTTCCATGTCTTGGCTATGGTGTATAGTACTGCAATAAACATAGGGGTGTGTAAATTTTTTCAAATTGGAGTTTTGGATTTATCTGGACAGATATTTAGGAGTGAAATTGCTGTATTACATAGCCATAAAGAAGAATGAAATCTTATCATTTGCAACAATATGGATGGACGTAGAGAACATTACGCTAAGTGAAATAAGTCAGACAGAGAAAGACAAATACCATATGATCTCACTTATATGTGGAATCTAAAGAAAATAATAAATGAATGAATTAATCAGAAAGAATCTCAGAGACATAGAGGAAAAACTGAGGTTTGGTAGAGGGGGGGTAAAGAGGAAGGTGAGGGGATTAGATAGCACAATTGATAACCACAAGATTGCCATAGGGATACAAAGTCAATTTGAGGAATGTAATCAATAATGTTGTAAAGATTTTGTAGGGTATCCTATGGACACTTGTTTCATTAGGGAGACCACCTCAGGGAAGATGTAGATGCCTGATCACTGCACTACACCTGAAGCTGAAGCTGAACAATAATGAATTGTCAACTGTAATTATGTATATATTATATATATATTTTCAAGAAGTGGAATACAGCATTAGGAATAGAGACAGTGGAAATGTAATGGCTGTAGGTGATGTCAGAGGAGTAGTGGATGGGGGATGGGGGGTTATTCCTGTGTGGATATAAATGATAAATGTCTATTACATTGTTTTGTACACCTGAAACTAATAAATAAATAAATAAATAAAGTAAAAAGATCAACACACTTATGAATCAAACTGAGATAATGCCTGATTTTTAATTATCTTAATTATCTTAATCTTTAATTATTTTATCCAATAATTTAATGCCAGAAGCATAAAAAAAAAAGAATAAATAAGGGTAAATACAATACTGTATTAGTTTCAGGTGAACAACATAGTGATTAGACATTTATATAACTTATGAAGTTAAGCATCCATCCAAATTGCTTTTTATTTTTATAGAGTTGTTAATCACAAATGATGCCTGAGATTTGATTTATTTTTCCTGTGCAAAGACTTCAGATCAAGTTAAATGCCTTTTTCAATGGTTATGGTTCATTTTAAGTCATGCTATTTGGCTATGTCAAAAGAAAAAAAATAAAAAAGAATAAATAAGGGCCTCCTCGAGGCCTTAAGCTCTAGACCTGGCTCCAAAATAAATAAATAAATAAATAAATAAATAAATAAATAAATAAAGCGAAAATAATTAAGAATATGGAAACATAGATATAATAAAATTTATATCATGTAAATGCAAAGGGAAAGAAAGAAGGAATTGTTCTGTTAAAGTCACATGAGGTAGCATACAGACAAAAATATAAAATAAGGTGAGGAAGGGTATAATTTGAAATTTATCATATTTATGAATAAGTATGCACCACACAGCCTAGCATCAACTTTCAGATGGGAAACAAAGCAAAACAGAAAAGCAAATTTTTTTTCAAACCAAATCTTACTTAGTGAATAAAATTTAAGGATATAGAATATGTAATTGACATAATAAATGAGATGTATTTGGTGAATGTATATGTTAAATACTGCACCATCACATTAGAGAACATATCATTGCTTCAAGAGACAAAATAAGTCTCAAAAATTTATCAAAATTAAGTTACAAAGAAAATAATAGAATCTAAAATGTCCAAATGATAAACAATCAACTCTGTTTTTAATGCAGTAAAGCCAAAAATCAAGTACACAATCAGAAATCAATTACAAAAAAAAGCCCTCTACTAGAGAAAAAGAACCTTCTCTTAAACAATGCTTGTGTCAATGGGGAAATAAAACTGAAAAATAAATTGTTTACAGAACATTGATACTGAAATCATTATACATTAGAACTAGCTCTAAAAGTACAAAACAGGAAAATTTATGTACTACAATCAACATTTCAAAAAGAAAGTAAATTAAACAATTACCTTATATATGTAACTTTTGTTTTACACAAAGTATTTGTATTTAGTGCTACTTGCATATTAGAAACAACTGGAAAGGTTTTTTTAAAAGATTAATACCTGGTTTCCAGTGCTAAAAGTTTGAAATTTTGGAAGTCTACATCAATAAAAATAAAGTCCAGATAGAAAAAATAAAAAAGAAATTCTCCTATTTAGAAATACAAATATATTTTTCTTATAAAGCAAAAATTATTACTGCTAGCATTAAAATTAGGATAACAGTCACTATCAGGAATGCATATGGAATGTGTTGTTTTGGATAGCTAAAATTTAAAGATGGTTATTTTAGTAATGAAAATTTTTAAAGTCCACTTCTTTAGAAATAAATCTCAATCACTTTGTATTTTTTTCTTCCCTGGAAAATAATTCTTAGCTACAATAATTATTTGAAATAAGCAAATAGAATTAGATCCTTCTTCTAGGCATTTTTAAAGCTGTCCTGAAGTTAAGTAGAAAAATTGCATATGTGTATGTGGTCCTATGTGTGTATGTAGTCACCTGACTTCAGATATTTTTGGATTGACTTTGGATAGTAGGACATAGATTGTAAGCAGAGAAATTTGAATGATTTACAATAATATAATAAAAGTTCTATGTCATTTTTAGATTAGAGTCTAAAAAGAGATGCCAGGGATATACGCATTTGCTGTGAGCAAATCTGCATTTACAAAATCTTGTATACAAAGAACAGATTAAACAGGGGTTTATTATTTGTTTTATAAATTATTTTTTATAGTGCACTTTAATTTTTTTCAATTTGTTTTTTTAGATTCCACATGTAACTGAAATCATGCGATATTTGACTTTCTCTGTCTGACTTATTTCATTTAGCATAATACCCTCTAGGTCCATCCATGTTGTTTCAAATGGCAAGATTTCATTCTTCCACTATATTTGTCTGTGTGTAATATATATATTATACATATCATGTCTTTTTACATTTATCTATTGATAGGCACCTACGTTGCTTCCATATCTTAGCTATTACAAATAATGCTGCAATGAACATAGGGTGCATATGTCTTTTCAAATAGTGTTTCTGTTTTCTTATGATAAATAATCAAAAGTGGAATTGCTAGAGCATACGGAGACTCTATTTTTAATTTTTTTAACAATCTCCAAACTGTTTTCCATAGTGTCTGCATCAATTTACAATCCGACCAACAGTGTACTCGGGTTCCATTGCTCCACATCTTCTCCAGCACTTGTTATTTGTTGATTTTTTTTTCATGATAGTTATTCTGACAGGTGTGAAGTGGCATCTCATTGTGGTTTTGATTTGTGTTTCCCTGATCATTAGTGATGTTGAACATTTTTTCATATGTCTGTTGGCCATCTCTATGTCATTTTTAGACAAATGTCTATTCAGGTTGTCTGCACATTTTTAAATTGTATTATTTGTTTTTTGTTTGTTTGTTTGTTTGGTATTAAGTTATATGAGGTCCTTATATGTTTTAGATATTTACCCCTTATTGGATATATCATTTGCAAGTATCTTCTCTCATTCAGTAGTTTGTCTTTTCATTTTGTTGATACAAAAAAAAATTTTTGCTGTACAAAAAAACTTTTTAGTTTAATGAAGTCGCGTTTGTTTATTGTTGCTTTTTGTTGTCCTTGTCCAAGGAGACATATTGAAAAAAAATATTGCTAAGACTGATATAAAAAATATTTACTGCCTGTGTTTTCTTCTACATGTTTTTATGGTTTCAGGTCTTATAAACTTTTCTTTTTTTATAAAAAAAGATATTTAGGATATCGTCTCAGTTATCTTAGGATAGCATATATTTTTAAACAATACAAAAAACAGAACAGTTCAAAAACAGGAGATTCATAATTTGACTCATAAATAAGGATTTTTAAAGTTTTATAAATGGTAATAAAAATAAACAAAAATTGCCAATAATAGTGGAATGTTTAAAACTTATAAATAGATTTGCATATATACATATGCACTTATACACATAGATATGGAAATTAAGACCTCATTTATATTTAAATGTTCAAAAATAATGAGTGAAAATAAAGAAACAAATTGTATATAGATTATAATCTTAATGTTTTAAATACACATCAATGTACTTATACACATAAAAGAAGAAAGTAATACCAAAAGTAGCTCAGTGTTGTTTTTCAGGTGATGCAGTAAATGAGTGCTTTCTCTTTTCTTTTTTCTTGCTTAGTTTTTGACTATTCTCGTCTCTCCAAATTCCTTCAATTACTCTATATTCAATCATTTTTTCTGACAACTCTGGATGTTTGGAAATAATAGTTTCAGATATACTGAAGCAGTTCCACTTTAGCTCCAACCAGCCAAGGTCATGTCACTATATGATTAGGTAAACCTGCTTTCTGCCTAGATACAGCAGATCCTCCGTGAATGTGAGTCTCTGCTCCGCCAAGTGGGCAGTAAATTGTTAAATAGAAGACAGCCTGAAAGGAAGTGTGTTCCATTAGATAGAATTAAACACTACAATGACAGGAACATGAATTATGTTCATAATGTAGTAACTTACTTTCTGTTCAACTTTGAAAAAGTAATTTAACTTATGTGTTTCAGTTTCCGTTAAATTGATGGTAATAATCTTTCTTTGTTAACACAATGCTTTGAAATCACTGTGTGACAAGTAATATATTACCAGGAAGTATTCTTATTTCACTCAGCATTGTAACCTCTCAGGGAAAGGATCTATGCATCATTGTGAGTATTTCAATGTACAATGTTGGGGGGAAAAATGAGGAGATGATTGAGAATAATATGAAAAATACTGTAATGCTCTTTTGTAAGTCAGCGTTATGAACTCACCTTGAATGTTGAACTGACTAATAGGACATTTACATCAATGGAATAACAAATGTAAGGAAGTTTCAGAGAAAGAACAGTGGCACCCTATTTGTGAGGGAGGCAGGAAGAATAGAGGGTAATAGAACTTAGTACTCAAAAATAGGAGTATATTTCAAAATAGGCAACGGAATTGCAGGAAGTATGTACATATAAATGAAGAGAAAAACGGCTTATCCTATGAGGACTTGAAGTTGATTGTGGGACTTGCAGTATAAATAAATGGGGGGGTGACATTTACCAACTTAGTTCTCAGCTTATGAGACTCATTGTTCAAGAGGTGGCCAAGAGAGCAAATATAAAATGTAAAGAAAGGTTAAAATATAGGGGTTACATCCCAATTTGTCTATATACATATCTGAGTTGCTAGCGATACAAGCTTCTCCCTTTGACATGAATGCTAATGGAGCAGAGTCATGTTTTTATTAAGTCATTAATTGCTGTGGTGCCTTCTTGGTAGAGATTGCCCCTGATCAAAAACCCATAAAACTGAGCAGAAACACATTTCTGAATTAATTACATTTTTATTGCTCTACTGGGGACTTATATTTTATAAGGAATAAAAGTTAGTAAATATTTATTCATTATATATGATATCACAGGACCAAGAATAAAAAATAACTTATCTGAAAAATATTTGTAAACCCTAAAGTATTATGTGAGTATTTGTATATTCTCACATAGTCCTTTTGGAAATCATAAGATCACATGCTTTATTGGCTTGGTAAGAAAACTTCACCTATCATTATTAACCTAAAACTTTTGTCCTACCATAGTTCTGAAACATTCAGGAAATAGTATTTCCTTCTTGTTTTTTATAGGTGGCAATTAGTGTGACATAGTGTCACAGTGAATTCTAATAGATTTGGCTTCAAATCCAACCCATCACTTATTATTCTGATGAAATTTATGATTAATTTTCAGTTTTTCTACAACTCTGTTATATCAGCTATCACATGGAAATAAGACACCAAACTTAAAATTGGCTTGTGGAAATAAATGAGGTAACTTATAAATGGACAACAAAGTTTGAGGCATTTAAGATCTGTCAATAAGTATCAGATTCATCAGCAAACAGGAGATTCAACAATTCACCATCATTCAGCTAATTACAGAATTCTCTCAGTGTCAGATTCCTCATGATAATAATAGCAAATTCATATGTTGAAATTATTGCAGATAAATCAGGGATCATCAATAAACTTCATTCCCACCTTTCTTCCCACGTACATTTACTAGTTGTCTCATTAAAGACAACGCACCACGTTGAACAGTTACACAGAATGAATTAGTCACCAAGTACTTAAATGCTCAATCTGCTTATTTTAATGTCTGAAATAATAACACTTAGAAAATTTACACAAATGGGTTATAGGAAACATTTAATGCTGATGTAGCCTTTAGTGATCAATTTCTCTATAGTAAGGTATTGAACTCTCTTACATACCTGCCCAATATTATTTTTGTTGTTGTTTTTCCCCAAAGAATATAATGCTTTATTTTTACATATTTTTATTAGTTTCAGGTGTACAAAAGAATGTAATAGACATTTACACCTCTCACAAAGTGGCCCTCTTCCCCAATCTACTACCTCTCTGGCATCGTACATAGCTGTTACACTTCCATTGACACTATTCCCTATACTGTACGCCATATCTCGTGACTATACATACACACACACACACACACACACACACACACACACACACACATATATATAAAATTAGAGTTGACATTCAATATTATTCAGCTTTGGCTGCAGGTGTACACTACATTATGCTAAGTGAAATAAACGAACATTGTTTATTATTATTATTATTCTTTACATTTCTGTGGTTGAAGGAATAATAATAACATTTTGAGAGACTTCCAGTTTCCTGTTCTGCATGTAAGGAGCTTGGAGGTTGCCACTCTGTCCTAATGACAGATACAAAGCTGAAGAGTTAGAAAAATGGACAACTCTTCTTGGATCCATTTAAGGTGGTAGGACACAGGGCAAACTGCTGCCCCAAAATTGGGGAAACAGACAGGCAAATGCAGGTCATCATGACTTACTAGGGCAGAAATTCACAGTGGACACCACCATCAGAACCAGTTTCAGAGTAGTTAAACCTGAACTATAATTGATAAATTGCTGGAGGCTTAGTGTAAACACAATTAAGAATTAAAAACTACAGTGATACTCAGTCATAGGGGGACCCCCCTCCCCACAATATTGTGAGATTTACCTCCAAGACCTCAACCAGGTTCTCACAGTAAGCATCAAAGAAAAAAGAAAAAAAATCTCCGATGTTTCTGGCAATGGAATGGAGAAAGGGACCATTTTGAAATATTCCAGAGCATTGTGTTCTTGTTAAGAAGACCTGCCCTCAGAGGAAACTAAGGAGTCAGAGCCTCATCTCCTGGAGTACTGTCAGAACCTAACTGACATGGAGGAAAGGAAACACCCAACTCCAGGCAGCTCTAGCCTCCCTCACGGAAGAAGGGAAATACCAAACTTGAGCTCTCTCTGCCCATCCTGTACCACCTAGGGGAGAGACTAAAATAAAACAAAGCAAATGAAACAAAAAACCTGAAAAGCAATTGCAAATTTATAGACCAGAGGCATAAACTTACTAAAAGAACTAATTATAACACTATAGAATACTTCCCTTTCTCCCACACCTCACTACCACATTACTAAAGGACTGTTTACAGCAATTTCTTTTACAAGAGACAACATGTCAGGCTATCAAGAAGAAATTACAAGTCATACCAAAAGTTGTACCACACAATTTGAAGAGGCATAGCAAGCATGAGAACCAGGCATGTCAGGGATGATGGAATTATCATACATGGAATTTCAAACTACTATGATTAATATGCCATAAGCTAATGAATAAAATAGACAGCATGCAAGAATGGAGAGTCAATGTAAGCAGAGAGATGGAAATCCTATGGAAGAAGCAAAATAAATGGTAGAAATAATAGAGCATTGTAACAGAAGAGTAACTTTGATAGGCTTATTAGCTAGAACACAGCTGAGGAAACAATTTCTGAGCTTGAGTATGTATTAATAGAATCCTTAAAAACTGAAAAGCAAAGAGAACAGAGACTGAAAAAGAAAACAAGAACAGAATATCCAAGGACCATGGACAAATACATCAGGTGTAACACGTAAGTAAAAAGGAATACCAGAAGGAAAAGGAGGAAACAGAAAAAAAATGTTTGAAACAATATTGACTGGAAATTTTTCCAAACTATTGCCAGACACCAAACCACAGATCCCGGGAGCTCAGAGAACACTAAGCAGAATAAATGTCAAGAAAATTATACCTATGCATATCATTTCCAGATTACAGAAATTCAAAGGTAAAGAAAAATCCTGAAAGGAGCCTAGGGCAGGGGTGTGGGTGGGGGATATGGAATATAATTATCCAGGAATAAAGATAAGAATTACTATTGACATCTCCTCAGGACTATGCATGCAAGAAGAGAGTGTAGTAAAATATTTAAAGTGATGAGAAAAAAAAATCAACTTAGCATTCTGAAGCCTGTGAAATTATTCTTCAAAAATGAAGAAGAAATAGACTTTCTCAGACAAACAAATGAAAAGGAGAAAGGATAAAAATTCCTCATATCAGAAATAAAAGATGGAACATATAGGTTCTATGAACAGTGAAAAAATAAAGGAGTGTTATGAGCAACTCTATGCCCACAAATTTGATAACCTAGGTGAAGTGGAACAATTTCTTGAAAGACACACCTTGCCAAAATTCACACAAAAAGAAATAAATACTCTAAATAGGCCTGTTCCATTAAATAAATTGAATAAGTTATAAGTTACCTTCCAAAATAAAAGCATGTGTCCCATATGGGTTCACCATTGAATTCTATCATACATTTAAACAAGAAATTATTTCAATTTTCTATAATCTCTTTAAGAGCTTAGAAGCAGAAGAACTACTTGCTAACTTATTCTTTGAGGCTAGCATTATACTAATACCAAAAACAGATTTAAAAAATTACAATAAAATGAAATTTACAGACCAGTATTGTTCATGAACAGATACAAAAATCCTCCCCAAAACATTAGCAAATTGAATCAAATGATGTATAAAAAGAATTATACACCACAACCAAGTGGAATTTATTTCAGGTATGCAGTGCCGGTTCACCATTTGAAAATCAATTAATGCATTTCACCTCATCAGTCGGCTAACAGAGAAAAATCACATGATCATATCGATTAAAAAAACATTTGACAAAATCCATCACCCTTTTGTAATAAAAACTCCCAGTAAATTAAGAATAGACAGAAACTTCCTCAACTTGATAAACCTTATCTACAAAACACTGGAGCGAATATTTTACTTAATGGTGAGAAATTCAAAGCTTTCCCACTAAAATCAGGTGCAAGGCAAGGATGTTTCTTCTCATCACTCCTTTTCAACATTATACTAGATGTTAGAACATTATACTAGACATTCTACCTAATACAATAGGACAAGAAAAGGAAACAAAAGGTATACACATTGGGAAGGAAGAAACACAATCTGTCTTTGTTTGCAGATGACTAAATTAAAAGATGACAAAAGAGAAAAGAATTGATTGAAAATCTCCTGGAACTAATAAGTGATTCTAGCAAGGTTGCAGGATACAATGTTAATATACAAAAGTCAATACCTTTCCTATATAACAGTAATGAGCAAGTGGAATTTGAAATTAAAAACAAAATACCATTTATATTAGCATTCAAATAAATGAAATACTTAAATATTAATCTAACAAAATGTATACAAAATCTGTGTGAGGAAAACTACAAAACTCTGATTAATGAAATCAAAGAAGAATAGATTGAAGGATATTACATGTTCATGGATCAGAAGACTCAATATTTTCAAGATGTCGGTGTTTCCCAAGTTGATCTATAGATTCTCTGCAATCCCAATAAAAATCCCAGCAAGTTATTTTGTAGATACCAACAAACTGGTTCTAAAGTTTATGTGGAGAAGCAAAAGATCGACAATAGCCAACAGAATATTGAAGGAGAAAAACAAAGTTGGAGGACTGATATTACTTCAAGACTTCCTAAAAAGCTACAGAAATGAAGACATTGTAATATTCATAAAAGAATACATACATAGATCAATGGAACATAATAATGATCCCAGAAATAGACTATCATGGATGCAGTCTGCTGACTTTTGACAAAAGACCAAAAGGAACACTATGAAGCAAAAATAGTTTTTTAAACAAATGGTGCTGGAATAACTGGACATCTATATACCAAAAATAAAAGAAAAGAATCTAGACACAGACTTTATATCCTTCACAAAAGTGAGTTCAAAGTTTATCACAGACCTAAATGTAAAATGCAAAACTATAAAACTCCTATAAGATAACATAAGATAAAACCTAGATGACCTTGGGCTTGACAATGACTTTTTAGATATGACAACAAAGGCATGATCCATAAAATAATAATAATAATTGAAAAGCTGGACTCCATTAAAAAATAAAACTTCTGCTCTGCAAAAGACAATGTCAATAGAAAAAGAATAGCCACAGACTGAGAGAAAATATTTGTAAAAGACACATCTGAAAAAGGACCGTTATCCAAAATATATAAAGAACTCTTGAAATTCAACATTCATAATACAAATAATCCAATTAAAAATGGACTAAATACCTTAACAGACACCTCACCAAAGAAGATGTACTAATTGTAAATAAGCCTATGAAAAGATTCTCCAGATTATATGTCATCAGGGAAGTGCAAATTAAAACAATGAGATATCACAACCCAACCTATTAGAATGGCCACAAATTGGAACATTGACATCACCAAATGCTAACAGGGTGCAGAGCAGCATTAACTCTCATTCTTTGCACGTGGGAGTGCAACATAGTACAACCACTTTGGGAGACAGTTTTTCAGTTTCTTGGAAAACTAAACATAGTCTTACCACACAATCCAATCATTGTGTACCTTGGTATGTTCTCAAAGAAGTTGACAAGTTATGTCCACACAAAAACTAGCACCTAGATGTTTATAGCAGCTTTATTCATAATTATCAAAACTTGGAAGCAAACAAGATGTCCTTCAGTTGGTGAATGGATAAATAAAATGTGGTATATCCAGACAACGGAATATTCCTCAGTACTAAAAAGAAATGAGCTCCCAAACTGTGAAAAGACATGGAGGAAATTTAAACGCATATTACTAGGGGAAAGAAGCCAATCGGAAAAAAGTTACATACTATATTATTTTAACTATTTGACATTCTGGAAAATGGAAAACTTTAGAGAATGTGAAAAGATCAGTGATTGCTAGTACTTGTCAGTTGGGGGTGTGATGAATAGGTGCAGGATTTGGGGGACAGCGAAAATACTCTGTATGCAACTGTAATGGTAGATGCATGTTATTCTACTTTGTCCAAACTCATATAATATACAACACCTATAGTAAACTGTAATGTAGGTGGTGGACTTTTTTGGTGATGAGGATGTGCCAATGTAGGCTCATCAGTTGTAACAGATGTACCACTCTGGTGGGCAAATGCTGATAACGGGAGAGTTTATGTATGTTTGGGAGCAGGGAATACATAGGACATCCCTGTATCTTGTCAGTTTTTCTGTGGGCTTAAAACTGCTTTACAGAATTAGGTCCGTAAAAATTTTTGAACAAATTATGTGGCATACCTATATATTTGCTCTTAGAACCATGGGCAAAGTTGAAAAAACTATTTTACCTACAGTACAAGGTTATAGCTGACTATCAAAATCCCAAATTATCCAGGGTCATCTTGGATTTGGTCTGTGGTCAAGAAAGACCTGTGGGTGTCACAGGAAAGATGGAGAAACTTTCCAGCGATCATCTTTGAGATATTAACTATAAATCATTTCAAATTAGAAAGCTATCTTAATGTTAGTAGCATTTTGCATTATGAAGTCCAGCAACTCCTTCTGGGACATCTCATTGAGATCACTGTTTGAATAAAAACATGGAATTTTTATGGAAGGGAAAATGTTCTTTAAAAGAGATAAGCAGACAGAGTTTTTAATAATTATCAAGCATTGTTTAATGCAGTTTAAGGTGATACTCCACATAAGCCTGTTTTCTATCCCAGCACAATGTATCAAAGAGGAAATAGGTTATGGTATAAATGGCCGCACTGTGCCTTGTTATAAATAAGATCATTAGAGTTAAGGAATAAAAGGGCTTACTTATAAGTTGTATGGAGTCATTTTCTTGTATCACAATACTCGTAGACTGCTTTGTCGTGCTAGAGAGATCTTATTTTAACCAAACATATTTCAATGTAAGCTATAAGCCACACTTGCTTCTCTGGGGCCTAAGTCCTCAGATTACTTTACTGTGGATCTGTTTCCAATTCTGCACTCTTCTCTGTTGGTAAGAAGGTGACTCTGTGCAAAGAAAATGAAATTATCTCAAAAAGAACTCAAAATCAGTCCAAAGAGTTTTGTGGTAACTCTCTAAATAAAGTTTTCCTAGGTTCACCAAATATTTAGGCTGCCCAGGCTGTAGGCAGAAGGTGTCCCAATAAAAGGGCATCCTTCTAAAATTCCTACCATTTCTTCTCTGATTGAGTGCTAAGTCACTATTACCTAGAAAACATGACCACTTATCATATATTTGCAGAAACTAGTTTCTCCATTTTCAGGCACAGTGGCAGGTGGATGAGAATGAAAGGATCTGAGAGAGGATTCAGGAAGATACTGAACAGTGACTGGAATTTTGTAGGAGAAGGAGAGGTCATCGATAACTCACATAGTGTGAGGGTATTTCAGTTTCAAAAGGAAAATTGCCAGCCCATTTCTGGCTTGAAAAGGCAAATGGAAATGATTCAAGGGAATGTGATTATATTTCATTGCATTCAGACATAATAGTTATTAAAAAGGAGTAACAGCCTTGCTTCACGGTTACAACAATTTATGATCCACTACCCTTCCTCTCAAGGAACTTAAAACTTTGCTGAATTTACAAGCATATACTGTTACAACTAATGACAGAGTTAAAAAGAATATGATATTTGCTCATGTCACTCCATATAATGACAAATGAACAGTGTGGAATACATGTGCTCCAACATCATTTGGTGGCAAACTCAGGGCAGACTTCAGGGAAGTGGTGTCTCTTTTCACTCAGAAAGTCAGCAACTCTAGCAGCTAAAAATGAAAGAAGAATAAACAGGAGAAATATATTTTAAATTAATATTCAAATGATTTTGAAATATTCCAGTTGAGCTACTGTGAGCATCAGTAATTACACCAAAAAATGAGTAAATGTTATAATTATAACTGCAGTAAAAATTATCCAGCAGTTTCAGGAGGAGGCTCAGCATAGAATATTGATCAGCAGTTACAGGGCTTGTCTTAAGGATGAAAGCAACCTAAAGAGAACATAAATTCAGTTTGTTCACATCGTGGATGTTTCAGTGACTGGCTCACAAGACCATACAAGTAGCTAGCTTCACGACTACCAGCCCCTACTGTTTACATCAAATGTACTAATCTTATATTAATACATTTCCTGGATTATACCATGGGGAGAAAAAACTGCTCTCCATAGTTCTCTAAATTTCTCAATTCAAACCAGTTAGCTAAGGAAGTTTGGGTTAGAATCACTGTTCTCCATTTATTAGCCCCAATGCAATTCTAAAATCATGCTAATCACATTGCAAATATGTCTACGATTATAAATTTAGACTTATAATAGTGACTGGAGAAGGGAGAACACACCGCCTTTTCCTTTGCCTCTTTATACTTCCATTCTCTGCAGCTTAACTCCTCCACCACCCGAATCACCGCACTCTCTAGACACAACTCTGATTGTAAGCATACCTGGGCTGGCTGCTGGTGGTCTCCGCCTGGGGTCACCACCCCAATCCTGTGTTTTATGGCTTTCTTCAGACAGATGGCACACACTTTCCTCTCAGGTTAAGTCAAACTCCTCAGCACTGTATTCTAGGTTCTCCCCCATCAGGACCTGCAGATACCTAATGATTTTCTTGCAGAAGCCCTCAAATCTCATGGATGGCCCTAGTTACTTCCTCAAATGAAGTCTCACCTCCTCAAATGAAGTCAAGTTCCTATAGCCTCCTCACACTCTACGCTTCTGTCACTGCTTCCCTGATAACCACACACCTGACCAACCCACAGCCAGTCATCTGAAAAGCTACCGCCATCTGTAAACACAACTTCATTCTCTAATTGACACCTTCTTCTCAACTAATTCATTGAATTTCATCTTGTCTGCCCAGCTCAGATTTTATATTCTTTTTAAAAAAGCTGTTTCTTAAGTATGTTTGCAGTTCCCACACTACCTACCACCCTACAATGTGTATGAAGTTGAATACATATTTATTGAGTGAATACATGGAGAAATGAGCAATTGAATTATTGAGTCTCAGGACAGCAGAGGACTCAGATCCTCGGAAATTTAAATGTCTAATAATAAACATTGATGGATTGAGAATATTTGCTTTTTATATTTTACAATTGTTAGGCTGATTTAATGCAGCATAACTATAAAATTTACTTATTTTGCTGAGATGTTAATGGAGCTTATAATCTAGTGGAAGGAAAGAGAAAATAAACAAGTAAACCCTCAAATAAACAAGATGATTTATCATTAATTTTCGCTACATATATATTATACATGTTATATATCCCTAGTTTACTGATGATTCTAAATTATGCAGAAGGATATAAATATGAATCTTTTCCACAACCACTGGTTTCAGTGCCGCTCTGCTAAATCTCCCTTTCCTGTCCTTTAATGACATCTTAGGCAGAAACCATAACTTTCCAGTTGATCTAGCTATAAAAACTCTAGCCATTTTAAGACTTTAATCTTAAACTCAATTTACATCCCATTTCCTTCCCTCTTGACAGTACAATCTTGAGCCAGAGATCTGGCTGCAAAGAATAGAGACGACAGATGGTTGTGATAGCCCTCAGCTTCTTTTGCTGCTAAGGTCCCTTCAACAAGGGGGCAGTCTCCTAAGACGGGGTACGGCTCAATCTTGGATACCTATCCAAATGTACTCTTGCCTCAGGGAAAATGTGTCATTCTTGCATGCTGAAGAAACCTGCTCCCTTTCCTGGCTCTGCCATTTCTTTCCAGTTGTCTCCTCCGCTCAGTTAGACACAGGGCAGCTCGCAAGTCTCTTGCCTAGGCATACATTCCCAAAGTAAACAGAATTTTGTAGGAAGAGTGCCTTGGAGTCTTATTGGCTTCCGGGAGGGAAAGACATCAACCAGGTGAATGTCTTCCACTTTGAACCCAGTTCTCTTCTTAAGGCAGCCATGTCCATGATTCTTTCTCATCCAAACCTGCCCCCTCTCTACTGTATCAACTCTCCTCTTCTCAGTCTCAACCACATCTAGTCTGTGCTTGCAGGGAGAAAACAGAATCTTGCTATGTAAGCATGCATTAGAATATTTCCATCTTATACTCTACAGTCTCTTTAGCTGGAATGCTCTTGGTCTGCTTGATACTGAGCTTTGGACTCTAGTCCTCAATGCTTAAATACCAGGTCATCACATCTATTTTTCTTTCACCATTTTCTTTCCTTTTGAAGTTAGCAAGTATAAATTTCTGTTCAGTGTTGCTATTTGCATGGCTGTCACCATGGTGACAGTAACTCAAGACAAAAAGATAACAATATATGCAGACAAGGGATAAAGAATGATTCAAGACCATGACTGCACTAAAGATATTTATAGAAGTGCTGTCGCCATACCCCCCACCATCCCTTTCGCCCCATGGAGGCATCACACTGTACATAGACAGCCAAACTGGGAATAAGAATTCTGCTGGTCTTTGGAGAAACTTTTTATTTTCTTGGGCACTTGTAACTTTGAAGATAATAACTGTATAACAGCCTGCCCGATAACGGATCCAAAAAAACTGATAAAATCCTGAGTTTCTGAATGTGTTGAAATTCAGTCTTAGCCAGATTCCCTGGCTTTTTGTTCACACTACAATTTCTGGGCTGCCTCAGGTAGTCTTGTGTACCTGTACCATTTGTTTGTCGTCAGACTCATGATGGGTTTAGCAAATGCACTGTTCCTGGCACATACGAAAAACAATGATTAACTTTTCACTAGTGGCAGTAGCAGACGATAAAATGCAATTTTCAGGGCTCAACTAAAACTGCTTCAGGGAGAGAAGGGACGACTTCTTTTGCTGTTTGTTAGAAGGAAAAAAAAAACAAGCAATGGCCCTGGTTTGTTTCTCTTATACTTTCTATTGTCTCTCTGGATCTTATTTTCACAGGACTGTGTCTGAGAAAAGTGACGTTGTGTCTCCCAACAGAGGGAGAAAAATGAGTGAAACATTAGTTACATGTATATTAGCTACATGTCAGAATTATCCAAGGTAGAAAAACCTTCAATTCAACTACATGAGCAATTAAAGTAAAAGCAAGTACATTTGCCGAACTTTCAAGATACTAGTGATTTTGTAGGCTAGCACGGAGTATCTTGCATTTGGGAAGTCATTAAGTAATTTAAGGAACTGAACTCAAAGTTTGCATAGAAAACAAGGAGAGGACCAGTCAAAAGAATGATGAATTTTCCATGTCTATTTGAAAATAAGATATGTGATTAGATGAGATATATCAAAGTAACCTTTGCGCAGAGGGTTTTAATGCCCAACACATATTTAATATATTCTTTTATTTAATGTCTAAATCCTTCCTCCTATGTGTCATGCTTACTTTGAGGTGAGTGTTTATACTTGCTAACTTATTTAATCGTCACATCAACCGCATGAGTTAGGTGTTATTATTATTACCGTGCACATCTTATAAAATAGGAAGCTGGGCAATGGGTGGTAGGTAAATAATTGCCAGGCTTCACACTGTAAGGCAAGCATGGAGGCTGGACTTGAATACAGATGGGCCAGCTCAGAAATACTGCACTAGGTTACTGGGAGACCAGCCCCTGAGCCAGTCTGACTTTCCTGCCTATCAGAGTGCGTGGTGAGCGTGTGCGCTATGACGCCAGACAGATGAGCATTTCATTTGTGGCTCTGCCACATGCCTGACCTCTGACCTTGGGGAAGAACCAGCAGTGCCTCTTTATCTGTATGCCATTTAATTCAAGGCATTGAGGGGAGGATAGAAATATGTAATACAGATAAGAGAAAGCGCTTAGAACCCTGCTTGTCACGTGGATAGCACTCTAAAACATTATTTATTAATATTTCTATTAGATAATAATAAAGAACATGGAATGTGCCAATCACCACCACCAGTCTAGTGCAAGTGTTCACGTCTCTTGCACAGACTACTGGTCAGGCCTTTGAGTCTGACAACCCCACTCCAACCCTACCCCTGTCTGACCCAAAAAAGCATCTTTTATAAAGAACTTGATCATGTCTATGCAAGTTTAAATCCTTCAATGATTTCCAAGATTCCTGTGTTAAAATACAAAAGCTTTAGCAGTGCTTCCGTAAATTATGGGGCTTACATGATATCAGTCCCATCTCAGTCACTTTCTTTCACATACTTCATGCTTATAAGTAAGAGATACTGGCATACAACAAAACAAAACAAAGCAAAACAAAACAAAACAAAAGCAACAATCACAATACTGGTCATTGATTCCACAGGCTTTATTGAGTGCCTACTCAAGTTTCAGGTGCCAACAGAGCACAAAGTGGGAAGAGCCAGGTGTCCTTTCCCATAGATGTAAACATCAATGGAAATTTACACATCTATTTGCATGGCCCCATCTCCTTTCTTTCTCAAGCAAGCTTCCTGCCAACACCTGCTTTCACCACATCATCTACTTCCAACTAATCCTCTAGTGGTTTAATTCTGATTTTTGCTCCATCTTCGCCACTGAAACAGTTTTCACTCAAATCATAAATGACGTCTGTGGCAGATTCTGATAGTTGTCTCTCTATACCCATTTCCCTCCTTTTAACAGAGAGAGACAGAGATCGAGAGCGAGAGAGAGAGAGAGAGAGAGAGAGAGAGAGAGAGAGAGAGAGAGAGAGAGAGAGCATGAGAGAATGAGTGAGAATGAGAATATGTTTAGGACAAAAATGTAGCCTGCTTAATTAAAACCACAACAACAACAAAAATACTACATGGCGTACATTTCTTTGTAGCGCAGGAACTGTAAGTGTCAGTGTACAGAACATTTCTGGGAAAGACATGGTTTCCTTATTTGAACGTGCTGCACTTTTCTTCCTTAATTTTTTTCTTTTTCATTTTTACTTTCTACTTGAACTGTAGATGAAGCAGCCATCTTTTGATCATAATACAACCATAAAGATAAAAAAACTATACGCAGAGAAAAGAAAAACTGAAAAAGCCTGTGACATTGGTGAGGTTGTAAAGTCCCTGAAGGACTCCTGAAACTTCCTGTTTCTGGATTTTGTTATGTGAGCAAAGGTTTCTGTATTTTGTTGCCAAGCACAGTTCATAATTGATACAGAATCCCAATAACCAAGTCCAATAGCCAATGTTTGCTTTTATATTTCTAAAACACTTTAAGGCATTCAATTCTGTTGATGAATTTTTCTCACTTGAATCCCTTTCTATGTCTTTGTTTTGCTTTGCTTTGTTTTGGTTGGTTGGTTAGTTTGCTGGGTGTGCATGTGTGTGTGTGTGTGTAACAATGCCTTCCTGGTTCTTTCCTTCCATCTTCCTGTGGTTTCTCCTTTATAGTAATTTTCTAGGTTCTTGTTCTTCTGATAATCTATTATATGTTGACACTTTTCATTTTTCTTTAACATGTCCTTTTACTTTTAGTCTCTCTCTGCATATTCCATCCAAAAGATGTCATCTCCATCAAGACTTTTACTAGAAACTGCACACCCGAAACTCAAAAATCTTTGTGTCTCTGGTCCGAAGCTCTTTTCTTAACTCTTAACTTAACTGACAAATGGAATTTGTTATTTAACAAATAGAATTCCATAACAAATGGAATATACCTGGTATTCCATAGTGACTTCATACTGAGGGCTTCTAAGACTGATATCAAAATCTCAACTTCTTACCACAATTCTAAAAAGAATTACCTTCCCTTATACCTTCATTATATTAATTTGTTCAGCATTTACCAGATTTACAGTAGCATTTTATTATAGCATTTGCCAGATTTACAATTTATGGCATATATAACAATTATAACAACAACAAAGCAACTCAGCACAGCATAAACAAAAGGAAATGTGTTACTCCTCATAACAAGGAGCTTAATGGTTGGGAGCTCCACAGTTACTTAATGCAGCAGTTCAATAATGATATCAAGAGCCCTGGTCACTTCAATCTTTCCATTATACCATCTTTGTTGTGTAACCAGATGACTGACTTAGGTTTAGGCATTAAATCCAAACATGTACAAGTCTAGAAGAAGAAGAGAACATCTTTACCTTTTTAAGAGCAAAGAATATTTTCACAGAAGCTGCCAAGGGCACTCACCTTCATTACCCAGAATTGTAAATCATGTCTTTTCTAAAGAAATCATCAGAAAGAAGGATGGGGGAAGGAGGCTTTCACACCTGTTATTGCTTCACTCCTCCTTATTCTTATAATTCTCTTTCTCAGAGAAGGCGTTTTTGACCAATCTTCTCTTTCTAATTTTACCAGACAGCCAGTTAGTTTTGTCTCACCCAACCCTTTAGTCTTTCTTAGAAGTACTTATAATCATAAGAGTTTAAATATTTATTTGGTTATTTAACTGTTTCTCTGTTGGGCCCAATATATTAATATCAGGAAGTTCCACAGGACCCAATGTATCAAAAAGGCAGCCTGTGTCAATTTGTTCACAGCCATACCTATTAATGTTACCAGAGTACCTGGCACATAGTATTAACAAATAATAAATGTTCATTGAATAAATGGATTAACATTGAGGAATGAGTGTTTTGATTATATACAGGAAAAACAATAGATTCTCCATTCAGATAATTGTAATTTACAGAGGTAGATCAAGTTCTACCTTGGCTGTGCATGGGTAATTCCAAGCCTGTCACATATTGGGAGGCACATAAACAAATTTTAAAAAATTATCTATATTGTCCTAAAACAAAAGCCATTGAGAGATAACCAAGATAGTTTAGTGAAAATCTCATCGTTTCAGAAAAAATTGATTTCTGCAATTAAAGATTTGAGGTACTGCATTGGAGTCATGCACTCCTATTCTGAAATGTAACATTCTAATGTAGACAAATTTATATCTTGGGCAAACTGCTAAAAGAAGTGGCTCACTGTTCCACTAGAAAGTGATTGTTTTACTCTGCATTAATGACTACAATAACAAGTACACTTCAAATAGCAATTATTAGCATACACATAACATGTAACAGTTTACATAGCATTTTCACTCCTACTATCTCATTTCAAGCAGGATGTTTTTCAGATCAAATTTCCTTTAGCAAAGAATAATATGTTCTCATTCCAATACTTTAAAATACATATTCTTGTGTAGATGTATTTACATGTAAAGCAAAGCACACACACGTACAGACACTCACAAATGCATACACAAAGTTAGATAAAGTATATGCCATTTATCAGTCTCTAGAAGAATGGTAGGTTGGCATTGTAGTCTACATGAATACTGTTTTTTGGGTTTTGTTTTTTTTTGTATTGATGGGACTTGTCCTCATTTATAGGTTCTAGACTATCCCCTCCCATTTCTATGATACACACAAACAATACAAGTTTTTGATCTCTGGAAGAATGTTGAACAATGCCTGCACTTTGTTGCAATATACTTAATGTAATTGTAGTATAAGTTAGTTGACTATTCTAGCACAAATATTTAAGCACATAAACAAATCATTACTTATGTAAAATGTAATTTTATATAAAATTATTAGAAGTTCCCTGTGCCTGGGGGATACTGATAGGTATTAGCCAGTTAATGCACATCAACGATAATTCATAGCTGCAAACTGAAATCAAAAAATGACATTTTCCTGTAACATTAAACTAAGGAATTTATTCTTCCAGAGCCTCACCTTCACCATAGACCAATTTGGGGTGCTTAAAAATTTCCCTGTTGAGTGGAGGAGCTATGGATCACTCTACCTCCTTTGCAAAGAGGTTGGAGGTATTCTCAGAGTGTAGCTTCTGTCTCTTGGGTGATATGAGAATGGTAACTGAGCTCCCAGTTGTCCTCCTGCTGGGTGAAAAGAGGTCCCAAAGGCCAGGGGAGAATTGATTGCAGTGGAACTTACATCTCAGGACATAGGAGAACAAACCACTTTCTTCAAATTTAATGATTAGGAGTTGAGTCTTTTTAAGTGTTTGAGGGGAAAGTTGAAATTACAATTCTTCACACTCTTCTCTCATTTACCATTATATGTCGGTGAGGGGGGATAGTGAACAATACATTGCACTACTTAGAGATGTAGGCTAAGCCGTTCTTTTGGCAGCTGTGTCAAAAAAGTACACATATAACATCAGTTTCCCATTACACACATCATTCAGAGTCATATATTACTCAGTATAATGGAAAAAAAGGGAGACCAAAATCTAAAATGAAAAGAGAAATTGAAGTACAACTAGAGCAAGTAGCAGCTGAGCCAACAGCAGCCAGCACAGTGAAACATTTAGTCAGTTCTCCTGGAAAACAAGTGCTTCTGGCATTAATGACCCTCAATGTCACGTCCCAGAAAGCTGACGAGCAGATGGGGTGCAAGAATATTGGAAGCAGATTTTTCTTGCTATTCGCAGGTAATTGGAAATAAATAGACGACTGCCCCCACACATCGCCCTGCAGATTGTGATTTAGTTCAAGAGTTTTGAAGGTGAATGTTTCTGTCTGTTTGCATTGACTTTGATGTGGATTTTTCAAAGTGGGTGTGATAGGACAGTCACTATGTGGGTATATTATGGGTGCAAAAATGAGTGTTTCTTGAGGCTCAGATAGGGGTGGCGATTATCGATTTGTCCTCTTCTTCTGTCTGTACCCAAATGTAATCAGCTTCTGCCCAGTTGACGGGAGACGGTAACACTGGTTCCAAAATGGCTGTTCAATCATCCCCAGAACCAATACCCCAAGCACGGTGCGGTTCGTTCTGCTTTACGCAATAGATAGATTTCCAAATAGTTGCAGTTACCTATATATGTTCTAACTGTAAATGGAATCCAGTTTTTATTGCCCTGACAAGGCCAGCTAAGAAAAAGCATCTTTCTTTAGAAAAGGATTTACTTTTGATGCACACGTACAAAATATGCACACAATGTACCCATTTCAGGGGATTTCTGAAATTTAAGTCTATAGGTGTTTGCAAGATGCAGTATTAGTCAGGGATTATTCTGGCAAATCCTTCGTGCAAATTTTGGAAGAGATCTCATTCTATTGTTGTGAAAACTTAGATTTTTACAACTAGATTAAATAGAAAGGTCCCAATAAATTGAATTCTCGTCTTATTTTCTAAAGGAATTCCATTGAGTTTTCATTTAAAGTTTAAACTATACTTTCAGTGGTTCTTCATATATAAATGCCACTATATTGTATGTATTTTATTGTTTGGTATGCATTTTAAATCTCTTTCATTGCTTTTCATTTATAACTTTAATATCTCTTTGCCTTAAGAAGTGTTTATTAGCCCCCTAACATGAATAACGGTGACTTACTAATTGTCCACTTATTCTCACATTCTCCCTTACACCCTCCAAAATTAGTATTGTCATAAATTACATAAAGTTCAATGGATTTATGTGAAAATAATTTTAAGGATTTTAAAAAATACGTCTTTAGAAAATATTCTTATGCCTCTGTCCTGTTTATTTCAACTTTATCAATAACTATTGTGATTACACACCATGAAATAGAGGGTAATGAACTATCATTTTTCATTCGTACAGCTCTTTTTTTTCTTCCTTCATCTAATAGTTGCGTGATATATTTTTCTTAAATATTTTACTTATTATATTTACAACTTACAATAATATGCCCCTATTAGTTACAAGGTTTAAAAAACAATTAATGAACCTCAATTATCAAAAATTGAGGACAAAAGAGTCAATCTGCATACACAGAATCTGACCATCTCACACCTTTCTTTCATTAATTGTACTTTTATTTCCACATTGTCATGATTTATATTATGTAATTGTTTTTTTTTTCTCCAAGCCAAGGGCAAATCTGGGTTCGATGGGTTCCAAAGCTTGAACAATTTGTTCCTCTGTAATTAAAATAGTGTAAAACTATAATTGAAAAAAAAATAGGTTAAAGAAACATATTTCTTTTGAATGAGATATCACAACAAATTAGACAGGTCAAAAAACAAACAAACATAAGCTTCCCAAAATCTAGGGAAATTGCATATTTTTTATTAATAAACTCTCAGACACAACTTTATAATACTTTTCTTTCTTAATTGTTTGGTTGTATACTCTGATTACCTTTTTATGTGACAATGATTTTATCATATTCTTTATAATATAACAAAAATATAATTCAGTCTTTTTTCTAGAATGATCTTTTTTGTAGCTATTAGAAAAGTTACTTGTAGCTTCATAATTTATTTTGGGGAATGGTATGCACATTTATATTATATTTATAAAATTTAGAATAACCTTTATCAGGAGATCTTTCATAACAGGCTATATGATTTCAAAACATTGACATTACCTTACAGCACTCTTTTTTATAATAAAATCACTTATGAGTATGTGTGTTTATGTTTTATCTACTTTACCGGTGGCCATTTTTCTACCGGTGGCTTCAATTTCTTCCGGAGCCCTCAGACATCAGGGCAAAATATGTGGCGGTGTACACTAAGATGCAATCCAAGGTATGACATAGCACTCAAGCAGGTGTACTGATGTTAGCATTGGTGCAGATGAATGCTACAAGCACAGGATTTTGATTCCACACGATTCCCATCAAAAATGTCAAAAATGAATACAGTGAATTTATAATTGTGTCTGCTGTATGAAGAAGAGAAAACACACTTTTTTGACTAGATGATGATGCCAAAATGCAATAATTGAAAATATTTTCCAGGAACTATACCTAGCTCTATCCTTTTCAAACCTTTTCTCTTTGGCTACTTACACATTTCTGGTGCTTACGCATTTAAACTGGCAAAAGACCTTTAGCTTCACAACACTGTACCTTGACACTGGTTATCCAGGATGGTGGGAATTAGACAGTCCTGCCATAGCCCATGGAAATGACAGTGAATACCATGAATACATCACATTAAACTCTCAACTAAAAACTATTCCCGAGTCATTTGACCTCGAGCTGGTTCCCCAAAATATCTGTGGCTTTTCCAACAGAAGGGGAAACATGTTAGAAAGGGAAACCGACGTGCAGTTGGAAGTTCTGATCCACAGTGGTTAAAATATCTTTTGTTTGCAAAGTTTAAAATCTATGACCACACGTGAAAACAATACTAGGAAACCCTGACCTGAAAATACACACATTTGGCCTTAGAAAGTGCTTGCACATATGAGGGATCTTGAATCAGACGCTCATGGGCTTCAGACAGTTGTTTCAGTGTTCCTGTTACTTTTAAAGAAATTCTGTAGTCATCACCTATCTTTTCACTTGTTTCTCCTTTTACTTAGTGGTGGATGAACACTAGCTTTTAGTGGTTCTTTAATAAGACTTCATTGACTAAACTATAGTATAAATAAATATATCTATCAACTGACTTTGAACCTGTCGGACAGTTTTGGCTGAAAAGAAATTATAAGCGATGTTTTTTCTAAAAAGAAAACATAAAGGACACTGTCTCTAATGTTGAATGGGTCTTTGGAGAGGCTTGAAGACAGTCTACTATTTTTTCCCTTACAGGTGAGTTGATTCTTTAAAAAAAAAAAACAATGGGTCTATGCTCTTAGGGTTGTTTTTTTCTTTTATTTTTTTTCTTACTTCTAACATCCAGTAATATTACCAGGATGTATCTCCAGAGTGACACTTATCAGTTTTCTCTGGGATATAACTTTCCCTATCAACTTGTATGTTTTAGTCTTTGCTTTTCTTCTGAAAATTTTCTTGAATTATACCTTTTATTTTCTCATTCATTGGTTGCCCTTCTGCCAAGGCAGCAGTTATGTTTATGTTCCCTTACAGTGCCCATTTTCATGTCTATCTTTATGTCACCAATCTTTTTCAACTCTACTTTTTTTATTTTAATTTGAATCCCCCTTTCAGGTTTACTTTCAAGTTCTGGGACTTATTTTCAATAGTGTTCATTCTGCTGTGTTGTAATTTCTAATAGTTTTTCTTTTAATTTATTTTCTCCTTACCTTTTCTTGGTTATTACATCTACTGTTGTCTTAGTATCTCATCCTTAAAACCATTGGCATCTTCTTGAGCATTTGTTTCATAGAGGGTATTAGTTTTGTTAAAATCTTTGGGTTTGTTCAAATTTTGCTTCACATATTTATCTGCTCTGTGGAAAACAACATTCAATTCCTTGTTCTCATCTGTTTCCAATGGGTTGAATTCCTCCTGTCCTTTCTATTTATAGAAATCATGAGAATATTAAAAATTTAATTGTGAAGTCATTCTTAGTAAGCCAGGTATCTACAGAAGAAACAGTGAGCCCATGAGCCAGAGCTCTCTGTGCAGAAGTATCTGACAGCATATATGAGATGGCTGGAAAGAGATTGAAATCTTTAGAGACTGATAGAGACAGAGAGAGACAGAGAGAGAGAGAGTTGGCTCACCATTTTTCCTCAATAACTAAGTGCGGCAGCTGGGGGGGATACTCACAAAACCCAGTCTCTCTTATATCCTGCTCTATCAACAGCCACAGTTTTCAAAAATATCACATCACATCAGTTCACTGTGTCGTTCTCCTGAACTATTCCATATTAGGACCCCAAGAAGCTTCAGCAGTCAGCCAGTGTACTCTAAAACCTCTTATTTCAAAGACAGAGCTGTTCTTCCAGTCTTTGCACTTTGAGATTTCTGGAGAGAACACTCTACTCTTCAGCTGTCTTCTGTGATACACAGTCATACGTAGCCCCTCATACCATCTATCTCCACTCCAACCCAGGCATCGCTAAGCTTTTGATAGCCATCTCGTCTACATTGTGATTTGGATTTATAGATCACTCCTAAATTTATTACAAAGAATGTAAAAATAAAATAAAATAAAATAAAAAATCCTGTTTCCTATGCTTTTCATTTGGTTTGGGGACGTAGAAGGGAAGGGAACAGAAATATATTAATCTTCCATAATAAAGCTAAAATTCTAAATAAAATATTTTGGAAACATCCAGAAAACTCTGCTCTAGATCAGCATCCATAAGGTAACCTATATTCTTCTTTATTCATGTTTAACTGAGAAAATAGAGACCTTCGTTTGATGTTCTCATTTTGCAGTGGCCAATGAGAAAATATTAGAGTGTTTTGGAAAGTTTTTGGTTTGTCTTCTAAAAATATTGCCATATGTCTAAAGTAACTTAGGAGGTCTATTTCTCTTATACCCTTTTATTTTTGTTTACAGATTTTTATTTTAATCATGAAGATCTTTTTTAAGAAACCCAAAACAACTTTATTTTCTACATTGTAAAAGATGCGTTATTTCAGTGAAACGTTCAAAAGGTTATTTCTCAGTTAAAAATAATAGTGATAATCTTAGAACCATTATACTGTATTTAAATTCAATATCTGCTGAGCAAGAACAATGGAGACTCCAAGCATTTGTGAAAAAACTCCAGTACTCAATTTGAAAATAAATGCTTAGATGTGTGGTTTAAAAAATTCAGTTTACATTATTAATCAATTACATATTAAAAATACCTTGAATAGTTTCTAATTTATAGTATTTGATGAAACATGTTAGTTCATTTCTCTACTCAGTGAAGCTAAGGCCAACCTTTATCCTTGGGGGGAAAAATGCCAGAATTGTGTGATACTGCCCCAGGATATGTGATTAGACATCAATGTGATTAAAGAATTCTGCAGTACCAGCAAGAACAGGGAGCACAAAAAGATGTTTCCTGCTCCGTCTCTCATACTTCAGTAATCTGTCTGCTGGGAACTTCTGAGCTCTCATTCCTGTATGCCAATTGCCAATTCACAGGCAATGGGAGGGTTGATGCTAAGGAGACCTGACAGCACAGAGCAGAAAGGCACCAAAATAATACTATGCCCTGAGTGGCCCTGTGGACATAGACACTAGAAGATACAGAAATGAGGCCGTAAAGCACAGAGGCATCATTTTGTTGTCCCTGGGGCCAGCAGGAGTCAAAATAAAGCAACTGTCAGAACAAAAGTTCCTTCTCTACTGGTTTGCACATGATGGCATGGCGATTTTGATTGTGATTTTTGCCATTCCTAAGTCTGTACTACTGCAAAGAAAATGTGTTTACCTTCTTATAGTACATGTGATCTACTTTTTTATCTGATACTCTCCCTTTCTTCCACCACCCACATCCTTATAGAAGATAGTTACTGAGTTAGAATCATTTTTGTGGATATGTTGTACTAAAGGCTGAGTCTGGGTGAGTAGAGCCAGTGGAGAGATGAATAAAGAAATGCAAGTTCCCTTCAGTGCCAGGTGTGGGGACAGAGCCAGAAGTGCAGTTTCCAGGCTCTCGGCCTCACATGGAAAGGTGCTGGCTCAGGTAGTAAGTGGCCATCAACTGTGATTGGATGGCCATCAGCTGTGGCTTGTTGGCCGTCAGCTGAAAACAGAGAGCCATTGGCCACTAATATAACTGCTGTGGCTACGCTAGCAGCACATGGGGGCTAGCAAGAAGATGGTGGCTGAGCTAGCAAGAGCGGATTGCAGAGAGGCGGATGCCGCCAGTGAGACCATAGTGGTATGACTTCCCTACCTATGGCTCTGTGGGTGTTCCTTTTTGGCCTCGCCATGTCCTGCGTTCTTATATGGGGAGCGGGAGCAAAGACCCCGCCTGCCGCCCCGCATGACACCAGGTGACACCAAATGGGTTTAAGGCCAATGTAAGGGTTTCCATTAAGGAAATGTATATGACAATGAGCCAACGCTAACATATATGCTGCACCTGTTAAGTATAAGGGATGGCATCATGTGTTTCATGATTAAAAATAAAATAAAAATTGAAAGTTATGACTTCTATTCAATGAGTTTTCAGCCTATCAAGAGAGTCTAGATTAAAATACACAAAATGATTACAAATAATATTCAGTAACTATTTCTCAGAATTATTTTATTTTCAATTATACAGATATAAATGAAATTACTATTGATATGAATTTATCATTAACATACATATTACATTTGACTATTTTCTTACAGATTTAATGGCCATTGTTATATAATCAGAGAGCCCAAGGTTTCTTAATGGTCCAAGAATGTGGACCCAATAACCACAGTAACCCCAGATTATGGAAATATATTTTGAAGAACAATGAGTTATTTAGATACAAATTTCTGCTTCCATGAGTCTAAGGATTTCAATGAAAAGTTAAAAAAAATGACCTGTTATAGAAATAGGTTTTTATTCCTGTCAGTCCAGTTAATTCAGTGTCTATTATCACTTAAACAATTTCCTAAAGTTCTCATATTTTCTTCAGATAATTTAACATGTAGATGCTGTTGGAGTTGATATGTGAGATATTAGGCAAGTTCTCATAAACACACAGACAGTAAGGAGTTTGAGTGTGTGAAGAACAGGTCCCCAGTGACAGCATTATAGTGTAACCCGACATTTACTTGGTGGTCTGTGAAATGAACAGTGGCTTTTTAATTGAAAAATCTATTCATGACCCAAAGAGATACGTATACCAGGTAAAATGCCCTTTCAGATTACATAGATTTTGATCCAGGGAGTTAAGTTGGTTAGAAATAGAAGAAAAGCTTGCCATCCTTGTGCTTCCTACACTTCTGGTGCTTTCTACACTTCTTGGAGGAGAGGGGACAGAGGAGTAGTGCAAATTGAGTTCTATTTCTAAACTAATTTTAATACAAACCGGGTTGCATCACTCTTGATTTTATAAATACTTTGGAATAAAGTGTAGTGATTGCATAATAGCCCATCAAATGGGAGGTTGATTAGTTCAGTCTGTTTTTATATTCAGTTTAGCTATTATATTCTACTAGAATGGAAGAAACTGAACAAAACTGTCACCATCACGGTGATGCCTGGCAGATGGGAACTGAGGATCAGTCCCACTTACAAATGCAAAGTCTGAAGAAAGTAATAATTAATTCTTCCATCTGATTCCCTATTCTGAAGTCAATATCATTTCAGAATCGTGTTTCCTTAGAAGTATTATTCATTGGGACTTTGGTGATCCTACCTGTCCCTCCCAACTTGAGTTATCATGTCATGTAAGTTACTTTCTCTTTTATTGCATAGGCTAATTTGGATGTTACGTTATACCTTGGTATTTTATTCTGGAAATGTTCTTTTAAATGCAATTTATTATTTTCCTTGAATTTCAGTGTTTCTAGAAAATGGTCTTCTCATTCCAACACACACAAAATTCTCTTCCTCAGTAAAAGCCTTTAAAGTTCATGTCGTTAGTGTATGTTGCTGGCTTTTGGTGAACAAGGGACAGAGAAAGTGGTGACTAATATCAGAATCATGAGTGAAGATATGTTTTATTCATAAACTATGCACCTCCAGTGAAATTAAAAGCAAAGTAAAGGGTCGAAGCTGTGAACCCTTTTTCCTAGAGCCTGTAAACCAATAAAGGCTTTATATTAGCTATCGATATCTATCTCTGAGTTGCCTTAATAACATCTTATTCCCTGTTTTCACCAGCCATCAATAATATTTCTGCCTGCTCGCTCAGGCCCCTATCTCTGCGTGCAATTGCATTATAAGGGTCTATAAGCCCAATTTGCTTCACATTCTTATTTTTGGAAAAGGCTGGCTGGCTTTTGTAATGAGAGCAGCTGCCAAGAAGGCTTGACAGAATTTGTGGCCCATCTGGCTTATAATCTTCACTCAATATCTCAGAGGCCTAAACTCTGAGACCTGCTGATAAGCCCAGGCGTCCAAGGCAAGCGATGGCAGCCTTCTCTGTGATTTCTCATTAAGGGCAGGGACATCTCTCTGGGAATCTCTCATATCCTGGATATCACATAATTCCTTTTTTCATTTTCTAATAAGTACAAGAGAGTTGTGATTTTTACAGTATAGTGTCTTCGTGTACCTAGATTTGCGTGAACAGCCATTTGGAAAATTTTGACGTTTAAGTGTTTGGGTTTCCTAAAATATTTGTTGTTAGTTCAAAAGAAAATAAAAACAGAAAAGAACTAAAGCAAACACCATGAAGTAGATCAGAATATATTAAGTAACCATGTATACATTTTAGTTTTTAATGATGATTGATTTTGCCTCCAGGTATTTATATACATTTTTCATCACAGTGCTATCATATAGCACCTGTTTAGAACAAACAAGGATAGATCAATAGCATAGCCACTGACTTACCCAGCATTGATTGGCCTGTTTTCTTGGTGAGTGAACAAAAGGAGAGAAAGATAAAGAGTATGCTATTGGGGGTAGAGGAGTGTATGGGAGTTGCATTGAAAGTACCCTTCTTCCCTGACTTGATGATTGAAGATGAATTTTAGAAATAATGTATAATATGATGATATTAATCTTTTCTGTCCTGCATTTTTTTTCTGATCTCTCATATTGTGTTTATTATCCTTTGTGAGTCACTGCTAAGTATGTCAAAAGAAACAGGTAGTATATCCCTTTCCCCTAGAAGTTTACAACTAATGGGTCTAAATTTATTGACTTCTAAACTACAGTTGGGAAAACTGTTATTTCCTCTAGTAGGGCTGCAGAGAGCAATTCTATACTCAGGTAGAGCTGCATCTGCCAATGTAATTTAATTTGGAAGATTAGCAAGGCTTTATTTACTATGCTATTTATCTTCTCTTTCTTGTAGAAATTGCTTATGCTACATTTCCTATATTTTACATGTATTTTTGATAAACTTGAGATGGTAGTGACGATATTCTGACCAAAAAGCTCCCATGGGAAGAATCTGAATAATAAGTCATCAAAAAACAAAAAATCTTGGCAAGGAGCAGTATTGACTGGTTGGTTATAGGAAAGAAGACTGGATCATTCCTGGAGTCAAGACATATCAGTCATTTTTTAAATCTATTATTTGATAAACATTTATTGAGCACATACTCTTCATCAGATGCTATAAATGCCCTTAGAAATGGATATTTGCATGAGTTAGAAAAACAACTATTTTGCAAAAAGAAGAGAAAAAGGCAAAGTGGGGGCTTGGAAGCTCTGGTGAACAGGGGAACTACCCTTAACAACATGCTCATGGAAGCCATCAAACGAAACAAACAAAGCCCTGAAAAGCATATCCAAGACATGCAGGCTGAGAGTGATTGAGAGGCCAGTGAACAGGTAGTGGCCTGAGACCAGGTGTGGACATATATATGTCAGAGAGAACCTAAGGAGACCAAATACAGAAAGAACGACGCACACCCCAAGCCATAGCCAGAAACAACTTTGAGGAAGAACTAAGGATTTCATCATTCTGGCATTGGAATCAATTCACATATACCTGGCTCAGGATCTTAGTACAAACAGAGCTGGAGAAGCCCTGCCTGCCCAGAGGTAGGGCACACAAGGGTTTCTATTAGGTACTAGTGGGATCTTAAGCCATGGATATTTGTCATTGACAACCACTTTATTGACTTTTATGTTACTTTTACTTTATTCTCCCCTTTAAATTACTTAGTAAAAGTAACCTCTAAAATTATTAACTTGCCTTAGCTGAACTAGAAACAAAAGGAATCTTACCCAATGTTGTGTAAAGAATTAATTGGAACTGTTATGGTTGCTGACGTCATTCTTAAGCCAATCTCTCACCTTTCTCTTCAACATCCACATTTTCAAAAGCTTGTTCAAAGATCATTAACTCTCTTTGGTATTCCAAACCACCAGATGTTTCCTGTTTCTCTGTATGGAAACCCCTTATATTGTTGTTATCACTAATTTTCCTGTCACTTGAAAATATACTATGAGTTAAAATTTCCTGTCATTTGAAAAATACATTATTAGTTTTTTGTTTTGTTTTGTTTTGTTCCCTATTTATCCCCTTCACATTCTCAAGTAGACCATCTCCTGTAGTTATTAACTCAGTATTTGCATTTAGTAGTTGCTCTGGAAACAATTATCAAACATTGGTTAATTCATTGATCGTTTAACAAATGCAGACTGTTCAAGTTTTAAAGCTTTAGACCTAATAATTGAAGTGTTCAACCACAGAGTCCTGAATCTTCTACTGTAAAAGAACAGTTTTCTAATAATAACCATCTGCAAAGTTACTAAATGTGGTTAGAATGACTCAGACTTTTTAATAAATAGGCTGTGTAAACATGTAGAGACATCTTTCTACACACAGTACCGTTTTTATCATGCTCATAGCATGTTTTTTTTTTTTTCTATTTTCTGATATGGATGTGGATGACATAGAAACTTTTAAATAAAAGTGCAATAGGAAGACCCTGAATGAAGGACTGCATGAATGTCTTCTCTCGTCCATGTGAGTAAAATCCAGCAGCATTTGGCTGCTCAGCCTCATGCTCAAGCATTAATTTCACACTTTATTTCCCAGAAATTGAAGACAGTTAATTGACTTTTTACAACTGGTATTGAAACTTTTTCTACTTCATGCCTCATGAGATGGGAAAACCGTGCTGTTAGTGGGGCTCAATGGCTTGTCCAAGAAGAGGTGACAAGCCAGTACATAAAAGACCCAGATTCTATTTTATACTTTATAATGCCCTGTTTTCATTTCTATAGAGATTTATTGCAGTTGGAAGGACTTCAGTAATGATCACAATTTAGCTACTTTTCAGTGATGTAAATTTTCTGAAATTTATGAAAAAGAAATGTTGGAACTAGGAAGGACTTTAGAAAGTGCAGTTTCTTGATCAGCTGTTCATGTAAAAGTCATCAAGTCAGAATTCAAACTAAATTCTCATGTTCTTTATTCCTTTTTCAAGATATAACATAGAATGGAAAGAAGGAAGGGGGGGAAACAGATATATTCTGATATTTACCATGTACCTATTATGTGTCAAACCCCACATTAGCCACTTTCATGCTTCTTAGATGATTTTATCCTCATCTTCTAGCTACAAGTTATATCCTAGGGTCACCATTATTCAAAAGAGGAAATTGTTAGGGCTGTGTGCATTACAGGAGGATCCAACACCAAGGAACATAGAAACCTATAATCCAATCTCCACTTCTCCAATTAGTCTGAGAAGATTTTGTAAATAGAGTAAACTTTAAGAAGTTACTGAATAAAATAAGAGAAGAAACTTCAGGCAACTATTCTGAGAGTTTGAAAAACAATTTCTATTTTGACATAAAATTTAAGCAAAGCATGATGAGTATCATAGGGCTTTTTACAAATATCTCAGCTCTCCTCGCCCTCTAGGCATATGTCAAATTACAATTGTCCCTACCACTGAAGATTGGAGTGGCCACAGGACTTGTTTCTGTCTACAAAATTGTAACATGAGGCACAAGTAGGCAGAAGCTTTCAGAGATGGTGTACATCTTGCCACCTCCCTTTTTCCTGTCTTGGACATGAAATAATCATGCATGAAGGAGCCTCTGTCAGCCTGGGTCCTCAAGTGACTATGATAAGTGGAGCGTAGCCTGTCTAGACTCCTCTGGTGAGCATTCAGAAATTTGCCTTAATGGATCAAGCTTTACTTGTTGAATTAATACAAATATGAAGAGTACAATTTTGGCTGTAGAGAGACTGGGCTCTTACTTTCTATTGGTGCCACTTATTGGCTGGATGACCATGGATAATTGATTCTCTAACCTTCAGTTTTCTCACATATAGTATGGTCACAATGATATCTATATCATGAGATTTTCATAAATTAAATGCGGTGTGATTTATATCTTGTTCAATTGAGTGCCTGTCACATACTATTGAAGTTTTAGAAGTGCCATCATAATCATGTCATCGTCGCCATCATCATCATCATCCAGGGGGCCAAGAAATCAATTTTCACAATATTTTCCTAAGGGATTTTGAAACAAAGGGGGAAAAGCTTTTGTGTCGATGGATTCTAAGGAAGTTTGAAAATAAGAGCCTCATAATGCAAGGACAACAAAAGTGATACATGAAAGCCACAGACTCCATGACAGGACAGACTCTGTGAGCACTCAGTAAATGAGACATCGATGAACCACAGACTCAACTAAGGCAGGGATAGGAGGTGGTGACCATCCGCAGAGAAAAATGCAAACAAAAACAAGAGCAAAGTCCAAAATAACTTCTGAGTATTATTTAGTTAAATTATTATCTCTTGAAGAAAACATTTTCCCCCTTAAAAAGGTGAAGTAGAAATAAAATGCCCATACATGCATTCCTTTGCCTTTTCTTCCTAGGCAGATTCAGAATCCTAGGCATGACTTAAAGCAGCGTCAGTTGGGTTGATGGGCATCTGGATGTAAATCGTTGCTTGACTTATGAATCACTTAGGGAGGAAGATGTTACTAAAATAGAAAAACAATAACAACATCAAGGAACAAGTGCCCCACAATTGAATGTCAGAGGTTTTTCTGAGTTCTCCACAGGGAACCTCCCACTGAGAAGCACAGCCTGAAATCACTTCCCCGGAGAGTGACTCTTAGAACCTGGATGTGTTCTGAACAGGTGTTCCAGCAAGTGCTGCCAACTGGATCCTTCAAGTCTGCAGACAGCCTCAGCAATTATTCTGAAACCTTCAAAAATAACACATTCAATTGGGACCTGGGAGAATAAGAGCACATATAGAAAGGAAAAAAACACTAGCTTTCCTAAACTAATAGACTATGCGTTATATATATTCATGTGCATGTGATTATTCAAATAATCATGTGATGATTATTTATTACCATCATTGTACTCCTTAAAGTTTTCTTTAAAAAAATTTCCTTTCTTTAGCCTTTTATTAATGGATTGAATAATTATCATATGATTCTCAAAATGAATGAATATATCTCTGCACCTATAGAATTATTTAATCCATAAACAACTGGTCTCATAAAGGAAACTCCATATTTGGATATAAACCACCAAAGTTGATCTCTTCGTATAATAGGAATAGTGTGAGCCAATCCTATGGGTTTGGTCACTGCCAACTAGATTGCATGGAGCAGCAATAGGAATAAAGAGCACCTGGTTTACCGAGAGGACTTTTATCACAGTTCTATTGCCTAGTCAGCATTATGTCTTGTAGAGATCACCAAACTGTCCTAAGAATCAGTGTCTTCATCTGTAAAATAAAAATAATAAAAATAAAGGACCTGTTGTACCTACAATACAGTTTGGTTAAAAGAATCAAGTAGAATGATGTGCAAGAAAGCTTCTACAAGCTCTAAAATACTATAGAGATTGAAAGGAGCTATTATGATCACTGCAGTCAATTGTGGAATAAATGAAACCACATTGAACCTGCATTTATTCCCCTATTCTGTCTTACAGGTATAGGCTGTGTTATACAATTATCAACTTCTAGCATAATTCTTTAAAATCCCCTGGTGCTTAAGGCAAAGACAAATTGTATTTTATTATACTTTATTTTGTTTCTGAATATATATATATACCAAAAATATATATAGACATTTTAAGACAGGAGAAAACCTATTAAAATTGTGATAATATATACTGGTAACAAAAGATGACTACAAGTCACATTTGACTTTTGCAATTACAAGAGGTGCTCAAAGTGCTTCTCCACAGGGAACTTTTGCAATTACAAGAGGTGCATCAGTGTCCAGACACTTCTGATTATGGTTAACGACTGCTTGAGCAACGTTGACCAAAGTGTCCACTTGTAGACATTGTTTGGGCACCCCTGATATATATATATATATATATCGTTTTCTACCTGCAGGGACCATATTTTGTTTGGCTTCTCCTTTTATGTGGCTCCATCTGTACTTGGCAATAACAAGTGCTCAGAGGGTACGCTCCATTAATTATTTTAAAGCTAAAAACTAGGAAGCATATTCAAAAGGTAAGAGGCATAATAGAAAAAGTTATATACTTGTCTGGATATAGAAAAGTTCTCTGGTTGTCTGGGTAGCTTAATAATAAAGTTAGAAAACACGACAATTTATAGTCAAGGGTCTTACTGATTTTCAACAGTTGTCAAAATGCATGGGGTCAGTTGGAGAGAAATATAATGTAGGTATGATACAGAAAGACTGCAATATCTTTTTTGGAAAATGATAATTAATAAGATAAATATATATTCATGATTTGCTGTTGTCTTACTATTCAGAAACAGAAAAATTAGAGTAAATAAAAAGTCCCTCTTTCTCACAAACATACACACACATGTTCCCACATCTTCCCATACAGAGAAACTGTTCCAGCTCTTCAATTTGTTGACTATTTCTGTATCAAATCCTTTCCTTCCTGGATTATCTCACAGACAATCTCTAACCCTTTAACACTGAGATGTAATATCTACAAGAATGAATGTTCCCTGTCTATTTTCACATTCTCAAGTTTATTGCTGATGGGTATTTTCACTCAATATGCAAATATGGGATGGCAGGAAATTGATGACCTTGGGTCAAAGTTAAGGGTAGAATAAGCAGTCTGACCAAGAAATGTAATCTTAGCCAAGCTTAGTGAGAGACCAGTCCATGCTGAATTGCAGCATACTCCTGGAAACCTAATCTTGGGTGGGCTTGGTAGTACTGACTTATCAGGGAGGGCTCGCTACCTCAATTGGTTCACAAGACTTCCCATGGACAATGCTATTACTTAGAGAAAACTGTGGAACGCCAAGTTGTTACATTTTCCAAATTCTATGCCTCTGCCGTGGAAGGGGAGCTTCTAATAAATAAGACACGCTTTGAAAAGGGTTTTGAAACTTACCGAGTCCATTATGTCCTATTATAAGGGTAGAGAGACACTTAAACCTGCTTTGAAAGAGGAGTAATAAAGGTCTTAATTGGAGGGCTACCAATTACAAGCAGACGCCATTAAAATTGCCACAAGACACATTATTAATACACTTAATGATAGTAATAGTCACAATTTATTTAAAGTATTTATGTTAATGGCCCTAACTTACACCATTTATGCAAATGTTGACTTATGATACCATTCACGGCATACGTTTTGTTATTTTTTATTATTCATTATATTATCTGTGATGATAAAATTTTACTGGGTGAAGTTAAATTTGTAGGTTACCATATATCTTTTGGGTCCCACATATTCATACAATTCTGCTGAAAAAGAGCTGGTACAATTATAAGGCATGTGCTTACTTGATTTACCCAATATTAGCACAAGGATAATGATTTCGAAGGTAGGCATTTCCATGATCAGCAGCTATTAAGAATATCCGTACATATAGACAAATACGGTAGTGTAATAGGAAAGGATAGAAACGTGATTATATTTAATTTTTTGTTGCTCTAGTTTAAAATGTTATTTCTAATAGTACTTGTCTTAGTTACTTTGGACTACCATAACAAAAACCCATTGACAGAGGTGCTTAAAGAACATACATTCAAGAGGCTAAAAACAGGGGGCCAGTGTGCTAGAGTTCTGATGAAAGCCCTCTTCCTGATTTGCAGAGGACCACCTTCTCGCTGTGTTCTCACATGGGATGGGGGGAGGAGAGAGAGAGAGAGAGAGAGAGAGAGAGAGAGAGAGAGAGAGAGAGAGAGAGAGAGAGAGAGAGAGAGAGAGAGAGAGAGAGAAAGCTGTCTGGTATTTTAAAGGTACTAATCTCATCATGAGGACCCTATCCTCATGACTTCATCCAACTCCAGTTATCTCCAAGAGACCCCACTTCCAAGTACTATCACATTGAGGGTTAGGGCTTCAACGCATATACAGAGGGTACCAGAAAAATGTGTACACATTTGAAGAAAGAAAAACTGTATTGAAATTATAATAATCAATATATACCGATAAGAAAAGATAAATACAAGTCACGGTTGACTTCTGCAATTACAGGAGGTACTCAAAGTGGTTACCATCAGTGTCCAGACACTTTTGATTACGGCTAACTACTGCTTGAGCAATGGTGACCAAGGTGTCCACTTGTACACATTTTTTGGCACCCTCTGTATCTTAGGGGGACACAAACATTCAGTCCATAATAATTACTGTAGGATTTTTAAACAATAGGAATACAACAAATAATTTTAAAGTGCTACTGAGATTCACACAATTAGAGCATTTCAGTTTTAAATATATATGTGCAATATTTTTCTTAACTATGAGCTTTAATTAATTAAAAAGAGCTGAACTTAACAATTAAATGAATACATTTTTTACTGTTAGTAATGAAAAAAAAATCAGCATATTTCAAACAACATACAGCTTTGTTCTTACAGTGGGATCCTGCCAGATGCTATCATCTACCAACATCTCTTTAGGGAATCCCTATTGCAAAGAGGTATCATTATCCCAGGACTGGATGGTATCTGCTTTTGTCAGTCTTTTGACATGTTGCTGCCTCCCAGGACTACACATGATACATATGGATCCCACTAAGAGAGGCTGCTGGGAGTTCTCAGTCTCTCTGACTGCCACACTCAAAGTTCAATACTGATAGAAAAATTGTTCAGTTATTGTATTATTCAGGGTTCTCCAGAGAAATGGAACCAAAAGGATATATGTGTGTGTATATATATATATATATATATATATATATATATATATATATATATATATATATATTTAAGGAATTTTAGGAACTTAAGGAATTGGCTCACTCAGTTACTGAGAGTAATCTGCTTTACTCATAGTTCACTCATTTAAATGTTAATCTCATCCAAAAAAAAAAAAAAAGAAACACTTTTCACTGAAACATCCAGAAGAATATTTTATCAATTATCTCAGCACTGTGGCGCAGCTAAGTTGACATGAAATTAACCACCACAGTTACTTCCTGTCAAGAACTGATGCCTGTCTTTTTTTTTTAATCCGACTCCAAACAGGTTTGGATGAATGAATATTTTCTGAGCACTTATCGTGTATTAAGTACTGGGGCAGGTACTTTTATACTCATTTTATTGACTCGCAAGACAATCTTGTGGGAAAAACTTTAACATTATCTTTATTTTACAGGTAAGAAATTGAAACTTGATTTAATTGATTATGTGCAAGTCAATATCCAGGGTTCATTCTTTTGGGAGACTGTATTTTAATGCATTTCTGTGAATTAAGTTCTATGTCGTGACACAAGGTTTATATACCTTCACTTTCCCAGTGAGGAAAAATTAATGTGTTTCTGAAAGCTACTGTCTTTTTTCCTCTTTCATCTCCTCACACATCTTCCCCATCTTCCCCAACCCCCACTGTTTCAGACCAACCCTGCTATACTACGATTATGCTTCTAGTATTATTAATTGTCACTATTAAAGTGAAATAATAATACCTACCAATTTCTAGTGTTCCTGTGGGCTAGCCATTATACTATAAGTTTTAAATGCATCATTTTATGTCATTCTATCACATGTGTATACAATCACACACGTGTGTATATGAATGTCCACATGCAGTACACCTATGAAGCAGGTGTACTGTATGAAAGAGAGAATTGAAGCTTAAGGGGTTTAAGTAAATTGCCCCACATCCAACAATTAGTAAGCAATTCAAATGAAATCTCACTACTGCTGAAATACATGTGTGAGACCACTACCCTGTGTTGCCATTCCACCCATTATCACACAGGAAGCCAGGGTCCTTCAACCTCTATGTCCGCTCATTTTTATCCCTATCCTGACACATGGAAAATACTAAATACATAATTTTGGAATGAATGAATTCATGCAGCACAGACTAAATGGGTATTTGTTGGTTTTCCAGAATATTGTAATTTAGATAGCTGGCCTTCATCCTTTGTGGGTCAGTGTCGTAGTCGGTTTATACTGCTGTAACAAAAACATCACAGAATGCGTTACTTAAACAACAAACATTTATTTCTTAACAGTTCTGGGGGCTGGGAATTCCAAGATCAAGATGCCAACTGATTCAGTGTCTGGTTAAGGCCAACTTCCTAGTTCATAGATAGTCATTTTCTTGCTGTAAACTCATGGCAGGAGCAAGAGCTCTCTGGTGTCTCTTTTATTAGGGCACTAATCTCTTTCATGAAGGATCTCCATCTTGACCCCTCAATGACCCCATTTCCACATGTTATCACATTGGGCATTAGGATTAACATATGAGTTTGGGGGTGATATAAACTTTTAGTCTATAGCAGTCAGTCACGCATTCAGTCTAAGCTCTCTAGCTAATGTATACTTACATGCCAACTCATATGTTCGTCATGATTCTATCTGCATTTTGTACAGCAGACTGCATTCATGGTCTTCATTTATAACCATGTCATGCTCACTACCTGTAGATTATTGTGAGTCCTATAGAACCTTCTTGCACATAAGATTTTGGCATCCATGTCATCCCTGTCCACTTTGCAAGCAGACCCCACTTTCATTAATCTGACTTTCTGTTTCTTTCTCCCATAATCGTGCTTCCCTCTTTACACTCATGCAAACCTGTCCCATATTTTCATTTCACTCCAAATCCTCCTTCCTTTACAATGATGTCCCTGACTATTCACTGGACATTTTTCTTTTTAATTAAACAACTACATTGAAGGTGCCAAGCTAAGCTCTTCATAATGAGGAGTGGTAAAGCAAGCACATTCTCGTTCAAGAAGTTTGGAACTCAGGAGAAGGAATGTAAAGAGTGAGAGGAACCCTACATACTCAGAACTGCAGCAAATTCAGAAGAAGGGATAGTCACTTAATCCTTTCCAGTAGAAGCCAATCTTGAGCAGAGTTGGAAAGAGTGAAAAGGTTCTTGATTATAGAGATGTCTGAAGGGCATATCAAGTAAAGGAAACTTCATGAAAAAGTCATAGCAGCATATGAGCAACTACAATTTATTTAATTTGACTAGTCCTAAAAGAATTATGGAAAAGAGTATCAAGAAAAAGGGTAAACATGTTGACTGGAACTAGTTAATGGGGTAATGTGAATGCCATTTTAAAGAATTTTAAAATGAATAAAGAATTTTATTCTGTAGACAGTGAATGGCGAAACACTTGTGTTTTTTTTGTTTGTTTGTTTTAATAAATGTGATTATATAAAAGCTTCTGTGCTTTGGGGGAAAGAAATGACAACAGGGTGGAATAGAATGGTAATCTAGCTTCAAGTTATAAAGAATATGTAGGGACCTCCAAATGCTCCTACTAAGATTACCATGGCCCAGCTAAGATACCCATAGCCTATGCCATCCATGGAAAACATGCATAAGCATTTAATCCTGACGGAGATCATAAATAGAAGAAATCCCTCCTCTTCCATGGAGGCCTCCTCTGGCCAACAGCACTTAGTTTGACAGTGCTCACATCTGTCCCTTCACTACCACCTGAACTAAGAAATTTCCAGGACTTCCATCCTCGCACAGGCTCACATAAGATTTGTCTCATCTATTTAGCTATTTAATATAATACTTTACTCCATATCCTATATCTTTCTGACTCTCCAGATCATTCTGATGTACTCTCTGAATAGTGCTTGCCACCTGGTATTAGATCCTGCCTGGCCGTATCATTTATAAGTTGTGTGACCTTAAGCTTGTTACTTAACATCTCTAGGCCTCCATTTTCTCACCTATGAGAAAGAAGAAAATAAACATACATGATAATATGGTTGCTGTGAGGATTCAAATTATGAGTACACATAAAATATTTGGAACAATAACAGCAACAAAATAAAATTATAAGAACACTCCATGTCATAGAGTCAGTGCTCAGTGAATAGTAACTTTTAGGATTATTGGTATCTTCAACAAAATGTCCTAGGCTATACACTCTAAACTTTTTTTTTCTCTCATTTGAGTAAATTCTATCTTCAGAGAATACTACTGCTTATACCGTCAGCCTCTCAAGTGATGTTTTGATATTTGTTTGTTTTCCACAGTCTGAATATCTTGGGTATCATTTTTTCCTCTTTATTAAGTTTCATATTATTTTTTCTTTTGTGCATTCTCAAAATCTGTAACTCTTCTGAAGTATGGGCCACCGTACTTTATTGCAACTCTTTCTCATGACTGTCTCCTACTGATCATGTAGATAACCACTCCATCCCACTCCATCGATCACTCTGTCTTGCTGGCTTCTTTGTTACTCCTTTAGCCATCATTCTTGGTAATCCAATATCAAAATTGGATAGTTTAATAGTATCGACCCATTGACTTCCTTCTAGTCCATGTTAGCCTTGCACCCCCATAGTTATACCCTAGATTTTGTCATCATTAACAACTATCGCCCGTCTAAAACCTGATTCCGAGTACAGCACTTTCTGACTCCCTTTTCTCTTGACCATTCAGTATCCTCAACTCAACAGCTCATGTGATGTGGTACCCTTTGCTTCAATAGACCTTTGTCTTTTCAAAGTTAACCTGTCTGAAAATAAATAAATAAACAAACAAACAAACAAACAAACAAACACCTCTTCTGAGAACGTATCTCCTACTTCACTATTCAAGAGACCTACACTTCCCCTACTCCCCTTCAACTCAGCAATCTTTAGATTTTAACACATTTTAAACACAGGTCACCTGGAATAAATGTTCTAAAATAGAAATAGTTTAATGGCCCTGCACTGTCTAAAATGTTTCATAACTGACTATTATATTGTGAATGGCCTATAAACTCCTTTATTTGACCTGAAGGTCCTCCATGGTGACCCCTGCTCACTCATCTTCTCTCCCTCACTCACTAGGACTCACTCACACTGGCCTTTTTGTTATCAGTTGAACACCTCAAACCTGCTTTGTTAACACTGAGGTTTCTTTACTTGGAATTGTTTTCTCTCAGATTGTTTGAAACCTTTATTTTTCTCCCCACTCAGTTCTTTGCTGAAGTATCACCCCTCGGTGAGGCCTATTTTGACCAGTCTTCAACTGCCTTCCACCCCATCATCACTCTTTCCTCTCGTCCAGCTTTGATTTTTGTCCTAACACTTATTTAAAAAGTTTTTTTCCCCCTCCTGTTTATTCCTTTGTTGATTTGTTTATTTCCTGCCACTCTTATTGAAGGTTAGCGCTATGAGACGAGCTACTTTCGTGGTTCACCACTTTATTTTTGGTGCCGAGAACTGTCATTACCACAGAATAGGGCTCAATTAACATTCTTCTTTGTAAATGAATGAATGAATAAATGAATAAATGAAGAAAGGTTATAAAACAGAAAGTCTATTTAGGAGTCTCTTGCAATAATCTATAACTGTCACATCTAAAAGTAATAGTTCATTATTCATTCATTATATAGACATAGCATCTTGTGACTTTTTTCTGTAGTGCCAATTTGCATTGGTAACTAACTCTTGCTATTTTGATCTTTGTGTGCACTGATGTTATATCTCCAGCTATAGGACAAGCACATCCATATTCTGTGTGTGTTTTTTTGTTGTTGTTTGTTTGTTTTTTTCTTGATAACTTTAAACACAATGCTATATTATTCTGGACACAAGAAATATTTATTGAAATAAATAAAGGTAAAAGAGTTTGCAAAATTGTTCTCTGGTGCATTTGAGATCTTGCTCCTTGGAATTTGTTGTCATTTTGGCTTAAATAAACTTATAAAAATTAAAAAAAAAAACATAAAGAAAAAAATAAATGATTAAAAATTGGACTTAGTGACGAATTTGGAGAATATGGGAGAAGTAGCATGTTAGTACAGGAATGTCTAAAAGCAACTGTTGCTAGAATTGAATTATGTGAGACACAGAAAGAAATGTATCTTTTGTAGGGAGTAGATTTAGGTCAGAGTCTCCTAGATTTAGCACTATTGATATCTGGGACCATATAATTGTTTGTTGTAGGGGGAACCTCTGGACTTTCCCCTCGTGTGTAACAATTAAAAATGTCTCTAAATATTGTCAAATATAATCCTGGGAGGCAAAAATCATTTCTAGTTGAAACAACTGACTTGGGTAATACGTGCTGGGGAAGGTCTCGTCCATGTACTCTTTAGATCCCTGCTAGGCTACATAAGAACAGACCTTGAACATGAACCCTTCCTTACCAAGAGATAGAGCCCACATAGCCCATGCCAGTCTTTTCAACTTGTGTAGGAATGTCTTTCCCTGTTTCAGGATCTATGAGTGTTTCTTTGTTCTGTTCAATTATGCATGCCCATGATCCTCCGGCACACCCCTAGCTTTTAGTATTTCAGATTCCATGGGAGAGGGGAAGAGTCTGGAGTGGTGCATGCAGGCCTGTTCCCCTACGTCAGCTCTTGGGCGACTAGCCGTGAGGGACCTATGCACACTATTGGAGCTGATCGTGACATCTTTTCTCTATGTGAGTAAAAACACTGTTCATCCAGTGTTAGACTGTGTTGTGTTTTCTTGGTGACTCAAATACCAAGATGCAATGGGCAGAAGTATTTAGACTTCGAGTCCTGCCGTGAGGGACCTATGCACACTATTGGAGCTGATTGTGACATCTTTTCTCTATGTGAGTAAAAACACTGTTCATCCAGTGTTAGACTGTGTTGTGTTTTCTTGGTGACTCAAATACCAAGATGCAATGGGCAGAAGTATTTAGACTTCGAGTCCTGATGGCTAGTGTTGTGATAATCTTTGCTATCCTCCCTGTCGGTGAAGTCCTCCTCTGGCATTTGTTATGCGTGCAAGGTGTTCTGCCCAACAGTAAGCAGCCACATGGCATCCGGCTCCTTGCTGCCAAGCACATTGGCTCAGGAAGAGTTTGCAAGATTTACTAACCTCATCTCACTGAGAAATCAAACTACACCAAGGAAATATGACTTTGTTCAATAGAATGAGACAGAAGTGATGGAGTGCCAGATCCAAGCTCAGGCCTTAGGAGGCTTCATTGTTTCTGCTTGTTCGTTTTCACCTCTACTAATGCCATTAGAAGGACTTGCCTGAGATCTCAGGAGTGAATGAGAGACTTGTGGAGCAGAGCTACTTGTAGCCCATTAGCCTATATCAGCTGATTTTCTAATGAAATGTGAAGTCTTTTCATATTCATGACAGGGTGACTCATTGAGAGACCCATCTAAGCTGGTCTATTGTCCCATAGCTTTCTGTGAGCCCCAGATCTACCTCTGTAACTTTGCCAACTTGACTCAGACACAAGTGACCGCAAGTAGCAGTTCACATCTAATTGATACAAAACTGGATATGGGATAATTGTGTTAAAATTAGTCAAATTTGATTCTGATCATGTTTTCACTATTTCTTTCTTTTAGAATATCATCTCTAGAATTTATCATTTGATGCATGACCTCAGTCTCAAGGCTGAGACTTGAAACGAATAAAGCATGACTTCTCCTGACTATCCAGACCCATTCTGGGCTCCACAACACAATGGGATCCCTGCTTTCTGAATTCCTAATAAGAATTGTTACTGACTCCTAATAGTCTATTTGCTCTGTTCCTTTTACGGGCCTGCTGGTCTCCTCTCAATTAGAGGGCCTATTCTTAAGGGATAGACACTAATTTTTAAATTTTGTTATTCTTCTACATCATTAATACTATACCTATTAATTAGTGTAGAATAGGTGCCCAGTAAATCATCTTTATTAATTTTATGTAAATGACTGTAATGTTTATGCAAAATAACTTGATGGAGTGGTTACTGGCCTGGGTCAAAAAATAAGGTGACTTCATTTCAAGGTCACAACAGTGGCAAGAAAAGCTCATGTACCAAAGAAGGTATGACTGAATTTGCTTTCAATTGAGATGTTCGGAAGAACTGTCACAGACTTAGCTATGTCATTATGGACATCTGCTAAGGATGTTAAAGGTAAACAATCACCTGAAAGATATATTTGCTTGCATGTAGTGGGAAACAGCAGCTCATTAGCTCTCTGCTTAGCTCGTTAACTCACCAGCTCGTTAGCCCTCTGCTCGTTAACTACTTAGCTCTGATTAGCTCTGCTCACTTCCTCCTCCTATCACTCACAGTGTGAATGAACTGTAAATCTGCCAGAGCAACAGATGGCCATTCCAGGTCCAGGGAGGGAGTTCAGGAGGTGGAGGACGGAGTTTTCTGAGATTTTACTGACCTTGAAAATATTCCATTTTATGGAAGTCCGTGGCTTATGGTTTAACTTCATCATGAAAGAAACTGGCACGGTTTTATTTTAAGATGCAGAAGAATTCACTTAAATGGATTCCCTGGGATGACGCAAATGTGCTATTACACGGCCATGTTAGGATTGTTGGCACTGGTCTACCCGTCAAGCAGAGACTTTAAAACACAAGGGAAGTCCAAGAGTGTTTATAGTGAGTATTTATGGATGGTTTGTCACATGTTCAGCTCTGTACTGGACACCAATGGGGGACTCAAAAGATGCTATGTAAGAGATCACGTGGAAGAGATAACATTTACATGCACAAACTGTTGGAGAACACTAAATCTCAGTTGTTAATCATAAATTAAATTGTATGGTATAGGATATATGCAGTCTGGGAGTCCAGAAAATAAAACCTTTTGACTATCAACACCAAAAAAAAAAAAAAAAGAAACAAAAATAAAACATTGTTCCATTATTTTTTATCCATGCAAAATCACAAATTTGGCTTATATTGCATTGATAGCCAAATTGCCACATGGTCCACATGGTTGTAGTAGGCCAGGCCTTTATTTTAAGAATATTTGATTACTTTCTACTAACTGCAAAGTACACCATGAGTGATTCACTTATGTGAATCCAGGTAGCCTCCACGTAGCCAAAACTTAAAGGGCATATATCGTCTGGAAATGATGACAAATTAAACAGTGTTTGGCATCTTCCTTTTTATCTGTGCATACATTCACTTGTCTATATATCTGTAATCATCCACAAAGTAGTTAAGATAGCATCTACTACAAATAGCTTATTCTAAATCTGTTGGTCACGTTACCCGGTCAAGCCTCTGTATAGAGATAATAGAAAGGATGACTAAGTTGTGATATGGTAGAAGGAGATAAAATAAATACATAGCTAGGATTGATACACTGAGAGAAAGAGCTGGGTAGAACGGCCAGATAAAATTCCTGAGCACTGAGGAGCTACTGGGACTCTGGAAACCTGAGTGGAAGTGTCTTGTCAGGGGTGGAGAACCGACAGCAAAAGCGTAGAGGGCTCTGGGAGCCAGTTGTATCTGCCTTTCACTGCTGTGCATGGCTAAATCTATCTGCGAGGGGTGGAGGGGGCAGCTGCTGCCGACCAGGCCACCTTGGCTTGCTAGGAAATGCCCCACCGACTGTAAGCCACGCAGATACAGACTGTTTTGTTGCTGCCTGATTGTCTAAAAAAATAAAAAATAAATAACTGAAAAGAGAAAATAGGAAAAATGCAAGACCTTTCTTAGATGCCCGGGGCTCTCTTATTTCTGCTGCAAGAACTTTTGAAAAAGAAAACATAAACAAAATATATTTCCTGTCTGCTCATAACAAACAGAGACTAAAAATACCATTACAACTGTACAATAGTTTAAGGTCAATGTATTCCCTCTTCATGGCTATGAAAACCTGACCTGCATAAGGCATTAAAATTCATAACACATGAAAATTAGGGAGTCCTGGAAGCACTTTCTTCTATATAAGTACAGATTTTCTCTGCCTACATCTAGCATTTAAAGGAAACCATCCAGATAATTAAAATGCCTATAAATGAAATGTCAAAGTTAAATGTTTTTTTTTTTTTTAAGTCTTACTGCTTAGGCAAAGTGAAACCTTTATTTTAAAATAATACACTTTAAATACTAGTAGTATCTTGTGAGGGAGTAGAATAATTAAAGTTTGCCACATAAAATAGGTCTACAGGTCTATGTGCCGCTCCACTCAGTAAGTAACCTTTATGAAGGGGAATGCGATAATCAGTGTGTATTTTTTGTCCTTAAATACTGCCATTATTTTAAACATGAATCTAGCTACTGTGGATAAAGCTAACCGTACAAAGCACATAAACTAAATTAATCACACAAATACAGAAAACAGAGTTGTTGAGTTAGGCAAATTCTGATTTGGATTTTGTGTATTTGGCTTTGGTATTTTCCCCCTGTATCAGTGTGCTTATTATTCTTGATTTTTTCTTATCTTCTTATGTACATCTCCCTCACCTGGGTATAGATGCCATGTGGGAAATGCCCCCTGTGAGTTCTGCCTAAGTTTGGGGCATGCATGTTACATCTGAGCTGTAAGACAGTTTGAGGACAGTTTAGTCTCTTGGTCGCAGTGTGAATCAATCCAGATGGTGGAATAGGCTGCCCACTTTTCTAAAGATGCTATTGTTATCCTTAAGGTCTGGATCAAATGTTTCACACACCACACTCATATAAAAACTGACACTCACACTTTATGGCTGGCCCATTTGAATGCTAGGGCAATAGGTTTTAATAGGTGAAGTTCCAGGTGACCATCAAGGCTTACCTCATTCTCACCAAGAAGCACCAGCAGGGAGTGGGATAGGGTCGGAGCAGAAGATAAAGAACTATGATGTTGTAAGTACTGAGAGGATATCTTCTGGGATAATACACATCGCGTCGGCCACTTGGATCGGCCCCTACCGCTCTGTGATGCTGAGTAGGCAAGACTGCAACTTGCCCCTGTCTGGGGGCCAGCAGCAGTAGACCTCCACTCTTCTCCTTTTGCTGACTGGTGGTGCACTTCCCAGTGGGAAGGAGCAGATTGTTTGGTGGATAGTCCTTAGGTTTTCAGAAGATAATCCTGACTAGATCAGTTTCTGAACACTACTATTTTAAAACAGTTTTATTTATACCTTACTGATCCAAACCATTCTAGAAAGCAAATTTGCTTGTGCTTATGTATTCCTCTAATATCCTATTAAAACCTTTGTACAGAAGTGTTTATAAATATTTATTGAGATACTATTTATTAGCAAAGATTCTTAGAATGCCAATAAGGTCTGAGGAAAAAAGAACAACAAAATACTCTTTGAGTTCTCATTCTAGTAGAGAATCAGTCAGAAAGCAAAGCTCAATCATTTTTTTTTTTTAATATAATGCGTTAAAATGCCCTCAGCAGTGATTCGATTTCTTGGTTTCCTGAAAGCACCTTACACCTTGTCATTTGGCATGTGGGGGTGCTTTTCTAGGCAGGATTTGTCTTTTTTCTACTGCAATAAGCCATAAAAGAAAAACTATTTTGCTAGCACAATAAAACTCCTAGCATAAACATTCTTTAAAAACAAAGTTTTTTGTTTTTTTTTTTTCCCATTTGATTGTAGAGAAATCATTTCAGTACTAAAATTGATCGTTTTTTTTCAGTAAAAATACTGCAAAACTTCAAAAGTTCTTTGTTTTCTCTAAAAGTTACATCCTTTAGAAGTTTAGTTTTTATGGATCAGAAGATAATTATATTCTTTGCTCAGAATGTGGGTACAAAAAAGGGAGGCACTTAACTCTGCTGTCTCTACCTAAATCCTGTCTCTGCCTAAATCAGTCATGGCACCACCTCAAGGCTCTAGCATGTGCCATACCTGCACAAGCCATCTGGAGGAAGGGGAAAATTAGAAGCATGTGACTTTTTTTGATGGAACAAACCATGTTTGTCCCAAACACATTCTTAATTTAAAGGAAGAAGTGATTGAACAGTTACGGGTTTTAAGTACATGCATCGTTTTCAAAGTCATAGGAAGGATTGGAAACAGCATTTTAGTAAATTTAAGAAGAAAAGAGTGAAATATGACAGCAGAAAGAGAAGGAGCATAAGAAAGGCAGAGTACCTGCAGAAATCTTTTACCATATTAACTTATATTTTTTATGTGGGATAGAATAGACATTCACTGAGCTTATGCAACTGAAAATAAATATTGTGAGTCAGTGGAGAGGGCATCACTTTGGAAATGACAAAAAAAAAAAAAAAAAAAAAAAAACACACAGAAAAATGGGTTACCTGATACATAAAATCTCAGGTTATTTAAACATGTAAAATAGTTCTGTCCAAGTTGGTTCTTTCCTTTCCTCTTTTTTTTTCCTTTGTGCTTATCCAATTCTGAATTCCAGGAAGTGATTTATACCCAAAGAATATAATTATTATTATTATTTTTTCTATGTTTTATAAAATATTTTCATAAACAGAACACTGTTTTCATACCAAAGAACCCTGGGGTTTAGTAAAGGCTTGCATTTTGGATTTAGTTAGATGTTGTTGTGAATCCTGATTTTATTGGTTGTTATCTGAGCAAATAAATTCACTATTTGAACCTCAGATTTTTTTGTTTGTAGAATACGATTAATTAATCTTAACACTATGCGGATACATATATACTAGTACTTAATAAATAGGAGCTAATGTACGAGAGACAAGGTTCATCTCCCCTGCATTACTTGAGGGGATCTTGCTGCCTTTAATGGCAGTATATGACACTGTATGTTAAACAATAATGGCGAGATGTGTTTGCTACTGCAGGTTTTAATATAGTCAATAATATTGTGCATGATACACAATGTCAGGTAACTAGTTGCTGAACTTATGGTGATCACCTCTTTAGCATAGGGGATATAATTAATAACATGGTAATAACTTTGTGTGGTGCGAGGTGGGTACTGTTGAATAACTATCATATACACCTGAAACTAATATAATAGTGTATGTTAGCTATATGTTAGTAAAAATCTTTTTTAAAAAAGCTGAATAGAAGAGGATTTGGGGTTGTGAAGTCAAAGTGAGTCACTGGTTTGGGAATAGCACAGCTGGAGAAACAAAACACAGGTGATAAGTTCCAGAAAACTGTGTCTGCTTCCTAATTTCAGCACCCTGATTTCTCCCTATGGGTCCAAATCTTCATCTAGTTGCTTCTTTCCGCCCTGGCCGTGCTCCACGCAGTGTCTAAATAAGGGCTTGTTGCTTTGGTGCACAAGTCACTCCAGAGCAAAGCGAACTGTGTGTCACTTAGACCCTGCTCTGCACTGTAGCAGTCGGCTTTGATGTTGTAAGTTCCTCCTTAACCAAATTATGAATGCTCTATTTCTCTCCATTGCCACTGTAATGAACTTTAACAATAATTATATGCAGGCTTCTTGGACTAGATTTTTCGTCTCCTTTGGCTCCCATACTCTCCTGAGAATTGCAAATCCTGGAGAAAATGTGGCAATGTAATGCATGCAAAGACAAAAGAAAGTTTCATCTGACTGGGAAACACAGTGAGCAATAGACCAAGTCAGAAACAAGTTAGTGGGAAGAGAGGATGAGTATATACTTAATGAATTTAGTGTTACAAAGTATGAAACATAGGTCTTAATTGCCTTTACTCAAGTTTATGGAAGATGGAGTGTAACCAAGATTGAATACCACTGGTATACCAAATTCCCCAGCAACCCCTGCAAAGCCTATTTTGCTATGTATTTTGTCTGTATGGGGTTTTATATGTTGTCAGTGTGCTTTCACATGTTACACTCAGATTCCTTAATGCATTAGTGACAAAGACTAAGTATCCCAAGTGCTTATCCAAACGTTTTTCCACTATATCCCACTGGAGGGAGAGGAGGGAAAGAATAGACAATACAAAGAAATTACCCAATTTTGATTGGATTTACTGTGATATGGTTAATATTTAAGAAGAACTTAAATCTACTTTTTGAAAAAAAATAAAACAATATAATAATGAAGAGTGTAGTTTCCATTGTCCCATTCAAATTTTGTCATTCACCGGATGTGTAATCCTTGACAAACTAGTATCCTCATCTTTAAATGGAGATGACACTACCCACTTCAAAGAACAGTAATGAGGTTTACAAGCATTGAATACAGAGTCTGCTTATATTAAAAGCTAAAAATAAAAGTGTTTTCTACATTACCATGTGCCTTGACTTACTAGATCTTACCACTCCTTGCGTATTATTTCTTCTTTTCCTTCTGTTGTCTTCTTTCCTTTATTCTTATCAATAAAAAATACAATAATAAATGGTAGTTAATGCCAGACACTGACACTTTACTAAATATTTTTTAGGTATTATCTAATTTAATCCTCTCAAAAATCTTACAGGTTAGTACTATTATTATGACAATTTTACAAATGGGGAAACTGAGATACAAAACCGGTTGCGTGACTGGGTGGATCACTGATTTGCATTCAAGAAGACCTACATAGTTCTGCTCATTAGCACTATGCCATATTGCTTCTCACCCTAATATTTTTAACATCAGAGCAAGGTTTTATCTTTAGTTATAATGCAACATTTAAACCTCAGTGGAAATGAGATTTAGAGCTTTTTTTTTTTTTTTTCTTTAATAGATTGTGACTGAATGGAAAGATCATGCATATCTAAGCTTCATGGACCAGGGAATGATAATTAAGAGAAAAGTTATTGGAGAATATAACAAGTGTCCCTTAGCCTATTACAGGTAACTAGCATTTTCTCTGTATGTAAAGATAATGCACTCTCCCTCCCGAAACAAATTCACTTCAAAGTTATGAATATAAAACAGATCTCCACACACAGGAAATGGCTCTAAAGGTCCTTCCTTCTTCATCCAGTCAAGCACTGCCAAAATTGCAAGTGAGGTCACTGTTCTAGTACCCACTTCAGTCTAGGGAAACTGTCTCTCCCAGCTCTGCCTCACTGATTGTGCTATCCTCATGGATGTCCATATGGCTAGAGGTTCTTTACTCAGTGGTCTTTTTCTGTAGGATATACTTGTACTTTTGTCAACTCAATGGTACATTAAGTTTGCTCACTATGAAAGAAGTGCCTAAAACAAAGCTTCAGATGTTGGGGAGAACTGAGATGCTGATGTCAACAGATGACAAATTAGATGCCTAACAATGCAAGAATCCTTACGGTATAGATTTTAACATAATTATCAATACATTCCTTTCAGCTGTTTTCCCATTTTAATTGCACACAGTTTACGTCTTTGTTTTATGTAGCTATTTCTATGAGAGGAGAATGGAAGCAGCAAGATGAAAATGAAAGAATTATGCAAAGGAATCGAAGGCTTGCCAAATACAGAATTTGTGGTTTCTACTTTGTGCATGATTTATGCATGATTACATTTTTCAGTGTATTATCCCGCAAGCTACTTCATTGTGGAGTCCCAGTTTGTCTTCCTGGTGTCTGTATTTGGATTGAGACAAATATGCTTCTTTTATTTTCATTCTTGAAGCCAATAACTTTTTTGGGAGATATGGAATTTCCTGACTTTAGATTAAGCACTATCCATGATTCCTAGTATCATTCTTATTTAACTTGATGTTGAACTTTTTCACCATCCTGGTTGGTCACCTCCTAACCTATGCAAAAGATGAAGGCAGATCTACTTCAAAAGCATTTTCCTCTTTGTTTCTCGGAATTAAGTTCATAATTGAACTCATTTCTGCCTTACCTGAATCAGAAAAGAGGAAGGGGCCAAAGCTGGAAAATAGGTGTACCCCTGGGTACAGTAGGAAGCATGGAAGGAAAAAAGAAAAGAAAAAAGGATTGATGGTATTTTAAGATACCAAAAAAGAAGATCAAATCAGCACATTTCACCACCTAGATTTACTAACTGCTTGGCTGAGGAAGGCAGGTACAACACAAGTTGTATATTGAGAAGAGAGATGTTACCCTGAAGTGACAGAAACATATGTAAATGGAGAGACAGACAAATACAAGCAGGCAAACATCAGGATTAGGGAAGATTTGTCAACAGAAAACAGGATCCTACTATCAAGATGGGCTGTAGTAATTTTAAAAGGGCTTGACTCCATCCTGCCTCATGTCAGTATCAGTCTTGGCATTGGGAACAGGGTAGGGATAAAAGTTAGGATCAAGTATGGCTCAATGGGCATTTTCTAAAACGCATCTACAATCCAGAACAAAAAATCATAAAGGAAAATATAAGCAGTCATCTAACTTTTAATTATTATCTGGAAGAGGAAACCAGGAACTAATGTTTTGCAATCATACTTCCTATCACAAATTTGAGATTGTTATGAAAAATATAACATCCATTTCCTGTACCTGCGTGGCAGCCTATGTTACATTCACACAGTATCATGTCTGTTCCTTTTTTTCTTTACTATGTCCATGAGCTTCAGATGCCCTTACCCTTCAGTTCATAAATACCTATGACTACCTTTATCTTCCTCACCTACATTAATAACTTTCCTTTCTTAATAATCTTATTTTTATTGGAAGTAATGTACTCATCTTTTCATGCCTGGTGTGTCTAAGACCCATGCCATCAAGCCTTTCTCTCCATGTATTTTCCATGGAAAAGTCATATGGGGACAGAGCCCCAGAGAGCAGTTTCCAGGCTCTCGGCCTCACATAGAAAGGTGCTGGCTCAGGTGGTAAATGGCCATCGACTGTGATTGGATGGCCATAAGCTGTGGCTAGTTGGCCCTCAGCTGTAACCAGTGAGCCATTGGCCACTAATTTAACTGCCATGGCTACGCTAGCAGGAAAATGGGGGCTAGCAAGAAGAAGGTGGCTGAGTTAGCAAGAGTGGATTGCAGTTAGTTAGCAGGGCAGATTGCAGCTAGCAAGGGGAGTTGGTCGGTTGGCAGAAAAGCAGACAGCAGGTCACACGTCGTCTGAATCCAGCCTCCAGTGAGACTATAGTGGTATGATTCCCCTACCTATGGCTCCGTGGGTGTTCCTTTTTGGCCTAGCCACATCCTTCATTCTTATGTGGGGAGCGGGAGCTGAGACCCCGCAGGCCACGCTGCACGACAAGTCCCATGTTGTTGTTTTTCTCATGCTCTGTGCCTTTTTGTGTTATTTATTTATTTTTTAGAACTCTGGACTAACCAATTAAACTTTGTGAAAACCATTTATTCCTTATATCTGATGTTAGTTCAGGGCTTTAACTTAGAAAGGAGAGCCTGAATGCCACCCTAAATTAGCACCAGAACCAAAGGAACAGGAGATGCAGTTCATTCTGAGTGGCCCTTGCTCATGCTTAGGTCTCATATCCAGAGGGGAAGTTCAGGCAAAGCTATTGTGTTTCAAAGTTCCCCAGGTAGTTCTAATCTTAATTAACCTATACTCAGGTTAAACCTCTTCTTAATTTCCTCTGAATATCTTTAGGCTGAAAGGAAGATCTTTTTACCTAGCTAAAAAGATCAATTGACTAAATCCGAGGGAATAATAGACCTTCATATCTAGTAATCTATACTGAAAAATGTCATGTGACATAAAGGTATGTATGTGGATGTGAATATTAAGTGGTTCAAATTAGCTCTACAATCTACTACAAGCAACATTTTTTTTTTTAAGTTACTCATGAGCAGGCAAATGCTATACTTACAGATCTTCAACCAACAACTGCATGCATCAAGGTACTGCTGTGATGTCACGCTCCCTGATTCACACTGTAATAATGAGACTGGCTATCCATAACACCTGCTCTAATTCTGGTCCTTAACCCTAGATTCTTATGTCCGTTGGGTAAATAATTAGTATGCTTATATCAAAGACTTGGCATACAGCAACTCCAGAAGAGAGATGGAGTGTCTGCATTTGTTTGGTTCTTGACTAACTGAGGTGTAGCATGTTGATTAAAAAAATTTACTCTATTTGCCCCATATACCTCTTTCTTTCTCAAGGCTTTTCTCCAGCACGTTGTCTGCTGTGGGTCACATGTTTTCTCTAGAAGTGTCATGTATAAAAAAAAGAAAAAAGAAAAAATAGTATCCATGTGAGACTGGACACTAAAACCCCATAAGACCCCATAATCAAAAATAGTGCTCAGGGAATGGGTGTATATCTCTGGCTGCAAGACATGCATGACGACTTACGGCCAGCTCTAGGCAAGAACTCCGATGTCCAAATGGGAACCAAGTATTATATTTTTATTATTAAAATTTTAATTTTTCCTTTCAATTAAATAAAATATTATTTGATTCACTCATATTTGTGTTAGGTGTAGCCTTGCCCAAGAACAAGCAAAATAGTAGGAGGAAAAAAATGCAAGTGATTGCAATACACAATGAAAAGAGCAACAGTAGTATACATACAATTCAAAGGTAAAGAGTAGAAGGTATTGGAGTAGGGAATTTTTTTCTTTTTTTTTTCTTTTTTTTTAAATTTATTGGGGTGATGTTTGTTAGTAAAATTACATAGATTTCAGGTGTACAATTCTGTATTACATCATCTATAAATCCCATTATGTGTTCACCACCCAGAGTCAGTTCTCCTTCCATCACCATATATTTGATCCCCCTTACCCTCATCTTCCACTCCCCAACCCCCTTATCCTCTGGCAACCACTAAACTATTGTCTGTGTCTATGAGTTTTTGTTTCTTATTTGTCTTGTTCTTTTGTTGTGTTTGGTTTATATACCATATGTCAGTAAAATCATATGGTTCTCTGCTTTTTCTGTCTGACTTCTTTCACTTAGCATTATACTCTCAAGATCCATCTATGTTGTCACAAATGTTCCAAAACCATCTTTTCTTACTGCTGAATAGTATCCCATTGTGTATATATATCACAACTTCTTTATCCATTCATCTATCGCAGGACATTTTGGTTGTTTCCATGTCTTGGCCACCGTAAACAAAGCTGCAATGAATATTGGAGCACACGTGTCTTTATGGATAAATGTTTTCAGATTTTTTTGGGTAGATACCCAGGAGAGGGATTGCTGAGTCATATGGTAATTCTATTCGTAATTTTTCGAGAAACCTCCACACTGCCTTCCATAGCGGCTGCACCAGTCTGCATTCCCACCAACAGTGTATGAGGGTTCCTTTTTCTCCACAGCCTCTCCAACACTTGTTACTATTTGTCTTCTTGATGATAGCCATTCTGACTGGGGTGAGGTGATATCTCATTGTGGTTTTTATTTGCATTTCTCTGATGATTAGTGATGTTGAGCATTTTTTCATATGTTTATTTGCCATTTGTATGTCCACTTTGGAGAAATGTCTCTTCAGGTCCTCTGCTCATTTTTCAATTGGGTTGTTTGTTTTTTTGTTGTTGAGTTTCATGAGTTCCTTATATATTTTGGATATTAGCCCCTTATCAGAGGCACTGTTTCAAAAATCTCCCATTCAGTTGGTTGCCTCTTTATTTTGTCGATGGTTTCTTTTGCTGTGCAGAAGCTTTTAACTTTCATGTAGTCCCATTTGTTTATTTTAGCTTTTACTTCCATTGCCTTTGGAGTCAAATTCTTAAAATGCTCTTTGAACCCAAGGTCCATAAGTTTATTACCTATCTTTTCTTCTATGCAGTTTATTGTGTCAGGTCTTATGCTTAAGTCTTTGATCCATTTTGAATTAATTTTGGTACATGGGGGATTTTTTTAAGTGTTAATATAAATCAGCATTAATTTTTCATTAAAACCATATGATTATTTTACCATTGTTATCCAAAATGGGGGAAAAAGTGAAAAAAAAATACTGAAGATCCAATTATCTAGAGAAAACCATCACTAAAATTTTAGTACGTACCTATCTATATCTGTCACAGTTGAACCAGAGAAATAGAACTATTGGTAGATAGATAGATAGATAGATAGATAGATAGATAGATAGATAGATAGATAGATATTAAGAGATTGGTTACAAGGAATTGGGTTATGTAGTTGTTTGAGCTGGCTAGGCAAGTCCAAAATCCATATGGCAGGCCATTAGAAAGGTTAGCCTGGAACTCCACAGCATAAGCTGAACTGCACTTCACAGTGGAATTTCTTTTACAAGGAAACCTCATTTCTGCTCATAAGAATCACACAGATTATCTAGGATAACCTCCATTAAGTCAATTGATATAGATGTTAATCATACCTACAAGATACCTTCACAGCAACACCTAGTTTAGTGTTTGATTGAATAACCAGGGACTGTAACCTAGCCAAGTGGATACATAAAATCAACCATCATAGTCCACTTCTCAAGTTGGCTCTTACATACATCTTCTTAAACGACATTTAAACTTCAAATAAAGACCATGACATAATCATATTTCAGCTTAACATGATGCAACTACCTTATATATATTAAAAATGCACTAATCCTTTTCCCAGAAGAAGATGCCAAGTCCTTGAATGGTGGGTGACTCCTTAACCTCCTATAAATTAAATACTGTGATTTAAAACTAACTACTAATGCACCTTATGTTAGATGTTAAGGGGATAAGAGAAGGAAACCTTTGCTTCATATACATATATATATATATATATATATATATATATATATATATATATATACACTCACACATTTATAACAACATAACTAAGAAATACTTATAACCGTTACAGTCCTCATTTCTGCAAAAGGTCACATGGTTATAGATGTTTTATTGCCCTTTAGGGTTTATCTACACCTTCATTCCTGAAGGGTCTGACCCTATGGAAGTCCTGCCTAAACTGATTTATTGTGGCTTTCCAATGTCTTTAATCACAGCAAATGGTAGTACTGAAAGATGCCCCAAGGATTCTCTTGTGTTCTATACATAACTGTTCCTTACGTCTATTTTGTAGTAGCAACCCAACTTTCCTCTGGTAATCAGGATAAATTACCCATGACATTAAAGTAACTCCCTTCTTTGTGCGTTGATTCAGACGTATGAGGATTCCAAGTGCCCAGGTGGCAGCCTCAACTTTCAGTTTAATAGAATCATTAATGTATTTACTGATAGAAGCATTCTTCCCCTTGGTACTGAAAAATCTAGACCAGCAGGGCATAATGTTAAAGAAAGAGAAAGAAAATATTTTATAAAATAAATTAAAATTATTAGAAAATGTGTACTACATAATTTTTATATAAAATATAAAATATTGGTATTGCCTCTTCAAATTCATTTTGGTACTCTTATCGTGATACATCTATCTCTATCCTTTTACTTTTAAGGCATTTGGGGTTTCTTAAAGTGGCTTTCTTTCTAGAATGAAATTGAGTGTACATTTTTATTCAGTATTGCAATCTTATCCATTTAATTAGGATATTTTGCCCATTTATATTTAATATAATTACTGGTATGGTTTCATTTATACCAGTGCTCTTGCAATATGCTTGTTATAGTCTATTTGTCCTGTTCTTCTTTTTTGCCTTCTTTTGTATTGAGACATTTTAGGATTCCATTTTATATCCTTTGTTAGATTATTAGGTATAAATTTGGACGGGGCTATTTTTGTAGCTTTAAGGTTTATAGTGTATGTCTTTAACTTGTTACAGTTTATCTTATTCAAGTAATGTTACACCTCTTTATATATGGTATAAGAAACAGCATATACAGCCTTTGGATTATTGTTGTTATACATTATATATATATATATGTGTGTGTATATATATGTATGTATATATATATATATATATGTATATATATATATACACACACACACACATAGATATATCATAGATTACACAATACATTTTGCTTTAGATAGTCAATTTTTAAAAATATTTATTCATATAGTTGCCATCTTTACTGCTCTTCATTATTTTTGGTATGTCCAGATTTCTTTCTAGTGTTATTTTTCCTGGGTCCAAGGGGATTTCTTTAATATATGTGTGTGTGTGTGTGTGTGTGTGTGTGTGTGTGTGTGTGTGTGTGTATATATATATATATATACATATATATATATGTGTATATATATATATATATATATATATATATATATAAAATCAGGATAAATTACCCCTATAGATGTATATATTTTAAGTGCAGATCTGCTGGTAATGAATTGTCTCAAGTTTTTTGTCTGAAATAGTCTCTAATTCACTCTTAGTTTTGAAAGATATTTTTACTGGGTATAGAAATCTAGGCTGTCAGTTTTTTTATTCAGTAATCTTGAAATGTTGCTCTTCTGTTATTTGACTTGAGTTGCTTCCAAAGAGAAGTTTAACATCATTTTTATCTTAACTCTTTTGTATATAATGTACCATATTTTTCTGACTGTTTTTAAAATTTTTCTCTTTATCACTGTTTTTAACCAATTTAATTGATCCTTTTGGGTCTCATGTTTAAGCTTTGATGGTAGAACAAGAGGAACATTTATTCTAGGTCATATTTTTTCCTCACTATTTAGTTAACTCCCTTGTCATTCTGTCACTGTTTTCCCATGAATTATAAAATTTTCTACTCTGTCTGGTTGTGATAGGAACTATTCCCAATCTTGTGAAAGTTCTGAGTATTATTTGCTCAAATTCTTTTAATTATTTATCTCCTCTGTCACTACTAGTTTACTTATATGTATGAGGTATTCAGTACTCAGCTATAAATATCGTACAAACACTCTGCAGAACTCTATAAAGTTTTCTCTGTGCATCTTTCTTCTTTCTAGTACACTGTCATGTAAAATTTACCTGTCTTGGCCTCCCCACGCTCCCAGCTTTGCATTACTCACTTAGGAAGATTTCACTTCTCCAACTTGGTTCACTTTCCCTATGTCCAAGTCTGGAAAATTTATTCAGGTGTGATGCTGGACAATTGTAGGGCTCATTTCATTTGTTTTCTGTTCCTTGTAGATCACTGTAATTTGACTGATATCCAACATTTAAAAATCATTATTTCATTCCTTTCTCTCAATTTTCAGTTGTTTCAGGTAAAAGGGTAAATGTGTTTCCATCTTGGTCAGAGCTGAATTTTTATAATTTGATTTCTACATTAAGTTATATTTTGAATGTCATTTGTGGGGGGAAAAGAGAAAAAAAACAGAATTATAAAAAAGTATTTCTGTGATTTGTAGTATATTCAATTATATAGAGCTGGCATACATTATTTAGCAGTCTTGATTTCAGAGCAATTTTTGTGTTTCTAACAATAACCTGGTGGATTTTTTCTCTGTACATAAATGTTAACTTGTCCAGTTTTTCCTTATGGGGTTTTTCTAAAAGTATAATTGCTAGAACAAACTGTAAATCTTGCAACACATTGCTGAATCGCCCAACTTGGTCAAGCTTCAGATAATCTGTGAAGGATGAAAAAAGTACTTAGATTTGTGTTTGAGAAAGAAAGAAAAAAAACAACAAAAAAAACCTCACAGTTGTGTGAAAAGCTGTTGATGGTTGAAAAGGGAGAGGCTAGAGACAAGAATTCCAGCTGAAAAATTAACTAGCACGAGAGATGATGAGAATCTGAATTACAGGATTGCTGTGAGAATGGAGAAAGGACGGAGGGATTTTGGAAATATTTCTGAGGTTGAATACAGAGATTCTGAAATTAATTGGATGATGGGATATTTATGTAATTTGGTGTTGGACTGAAACAGGAAATTCCTAAGGCAAGGACTTTTTGTACATGGTCAATTCATTATTCAATTAATTAATATTTATTGGAGTTAAATTGAATAGGAGCTGCCTATGGGACAGTCAAGTAGTGATGGCTAATACAAAGTCAGTTTGGTTAAGAGATGTGAGCTTCACAAATTGATTTGAGCATCTTCATGATATGAGCAAATACATGGTAGTGGGGATCAATCATGGATGTGCAACATAAAATATCATAAAAAATATCATAAAAAAATATCACTTCCTAGGTAAAATTTCTAGAGTGAGAAGAGAAAAAGTCCAAGGAAGGAATTAAAGTCCTGCATATATTTTGAGTATAAGTAACATAAAAAATGCACCCATGGAGTGCTGGTTAGAAAGGTAGAAGGAGAGAATAGTATACAAAGCTACAGGAAGGAAAACAAAACAAAAAAAAAAAAACACAAACAAAGAAACCAAAAACTGGAAAGGGAGAAATTATCCATAATATGAAATACTGGTTTAAAGTAATAAGTATTAATAAACCTTGGCGTTGGGCAATTATTTTAGAAAACAAACAAACAAACAAACAAAAAAACATAGTATTAGATCATATAGGAAGTCATCTGATAGGAGTGGGTGGCAAGAATTGTAAGGTCAAGAACTTATTAGGTGCATGGGGCAAAAGTGAAAGATGGAGTAGCAGCATGCCACTCCTTGTCATTGTGAAGTAGGATAAACTGGGTCTGGTCAGACAGCCTGGTAGTGTTAGGGTTGGAATTGAGGATTAGATTTAGGGTTGAAGGTTCAATATAAGATTTAACTTGATTGCAACCAACAGTCCTAACATGTTTTGTTCATTGTAGCTGGGTGTAAGTTTCAGTGTGCACGGATGTAAATAAATGGGTCTTCTTAAAGCTACAGAGACTAGATTCAATTCATATAGCATTTCCTGAATATTAAATTTTTAAAATAGATGAAAAATAGTTAGGGATAGAGAGGCAGGAATGAAGAAAGGGAAAACATTGTCTCAGTAATTGTGAACACTTATTTTCTGCAATTCATATAATGAATAAAAAGTTATTTATTAATAATGAATCCATCTGATCATTTCCTTACCCTTTGGGGCATAATAGAAACTGTATCAAAAAAAAGGAGTGGGTGGGTAGGAAGTAAACAAATATTAGAGAGGTTTTCATTAATAAGAGAGGCTTTCAGGAAGGGACAGTCAGTTGTCTAATTGTTACTATCAATCCTTCAGATAATGTTCTAAATCATAAATTTTCCGTCATTATTTTAGACATATCAGTGTAAAATGTGGATTTTAGTGCAATTAAATGTCACACCCTGGTCACCTTTGTAACCCAGGAGTTCCCTTATGATTAATGTTATTCCTATGATTGCCAAAGGAATTAATAATAATTAGCTCCCTATAGCCAGAAACAGATAAACCACCTGCTTTCCCCTTTGTGATTCATTTATTTCATTTTTTTAATAACACAATGAAACAATTACCTTCCATTTGTGACATCACAATCACTCCCATAGCAACAGGCATCTCTTTCTATCATTTCAGTGTGGGGATAATCAGAGAGCCAGATATGCGTTTTGAAGGAGAAAGAACATATTTATATATAAATACACTAACAAGCAGCAAGTTATAGGAGACAGAAATAGAGAGGAATAGGAATATTCTCATAGATAAGGTCTTCTTTTTTAAATGTTAATTTTTGTTTGACTGTAAGCTTCATCTTTTAAACCCTTTCTCCCATTATTATCATCATACCTTAAGTGCTTACAGCTGAACACCAGTTCACTGTGACCTTTCTGAAAGCACAAGCCATTCTTTCTCTTTGTCACTGTGATAATGGAATGGATCAGATTCTTCCTGCAGACACTATAATGGAGTTCAACTGTCTATGGCATACACTGATGAAAAATGTTAAACCTTTCTTGTCTCCACCATGTGCCGCCACAGCACACAGCAGATGCCCTGCCTGGAGATGCCCATATGGCAGGCTGGTATCGGTGATATTTCCTCTAATGTCATGAGAGACTGCTGTATGGAAAGGATGCAGTGGGTGCCATTTGGAGGCTTAGGTACAAGTGCATTGAGTGAGAGCCACTTTATCTGTCTCTGCCTGCCCCCCTGCACAGTGCCAGCTAGGCACTGAAAGTGTCAGGGACACAGAGCTCTTTCACTACCCACTCCCCGTCCACACACACAACACATATCTATCCTCTTACAGATGCCTGATGTTCCTTTAACAGTCCATAATTTCTTTTTTTTTTAACTGAAACTGAAAAATTATGCATAAAATGCAAACATTACAGGCAAGGCACATGCTGACTTAAATCCTCATTATACAGCTATCAGTATCAATCACAGGTATTACTTCTGTTTCTCAAAGAAAAATGCATTGTGGGCTATGTACTGTTAAGGTAATGGGGCAGCTAGAGTGGGGGGGTCAGGGGGAAAGAGACAAAAAATATTGTAAAATTCACACCTATAGCCACCAACTAATAAGTTTGCTGGTTCTCTATCACTCACTATTATTATCCATTGTCCTTATTATTTAACTAGCCATTTAAGGCTAGTGAGGTGATGGACCCATTAATGAAGGGGAACAAAAAAGTAAATAGACTTCTCTCATCCCAAAGATTTAGTGAGCAGACATTCCAGCCCTACAGATATTATATAAGCTACAGTTTAATTAATTTTGCCAAGTGGGATACGTGTAAGGTAATAGATTATGTAAGGCAGGATGATGATGATGATGATGATGATGATGATGATGATGATGGTGATTCAGTGAGCGTGCTTTTTTTTAGTCTCTTCTCTAATTCCTCACTGGAGACCCTACATTCAGAGACTAGTGGCGGTAAACTGATCCTGGATTCTGGTGCCATGACTCTATTACCTAGGAATTATAATATAATAGCCTTATTATAGGTTTTCCAGACTTCTCTGGAGGAAGCATACCTCCAGAATCATTCTGATCTGGGTTAATTTTTTATTTCTGTTCTTCTAGATTCATATTGCTGCATTATCATGGGTAATACAATAAATAATGTCTCACATCTAGTTCAATCTCTTCATGACTATGTGTTGGTGACCAGTCTGAGGACACATGAGAACTTTTACTTCCAAACTATAAAAGCTTAGGGAAAACTAACGTGAAATACCTGATCGTGGCTAATCAACTATACCATAGTTTAGTTTCTTCTTTAGATACAGACTTAAACCTCATGTATGCTTGCCAAGTCAAAGGCCAAGTGAGGAAACTGTGAGAATTGTTCTACCTACGGTTCCAGTATTGGCAAAATATCATGGCTAGCTAAGGTATTTGCATTGGTTTTACTTGTGTCTATGGAAATAGGCATAAACTGATATAAGACTCCAATGTTTAGTCTCTTTTTCTTTGGTCAAGTCATTCAGTTAATATATTGAGACACTGCTACTTTAAGGTTCTATACCCCAAGTGTTCAACCAAGTATATAGCGCTGCTTATATTTGCATTAGCAAACAGGTTATAGGCTAAACTTTGCACTGATTAACACAGATGGTTTATAGTAATGCAGCCTGTGTTCAATCCGTATCTAAGATATGTTTTGTTACCTCCTTATGCCTCATTTTCCTAATATTCTCAAAAATGATAGTAATGGAAATCCATAGCATGGATTGTTAAATGAAGTAATACATGAAATACCTACAAGAGTGGCATAGGGCACAATAAATCCTTTGTAAATGTATTAGTCACTTCAGGTGCAGAGGAAAGCTGAGACTGTTGAATGCCACCCCAAAATAAGTTCTTTGAAGACAAAGACTTTAATGTTCCCTTCAAACACACACACACACACACACACACGCACACACACACACGCACACGCACACGCACACACACACACCAGAACGTAGTTCAGTGCCTCCTAACACAAAACTAGGACTTACAAGAGTTCAGTGGTGTCTGTGTTCTGAAATCTCTAATCGGTGTATGATTAATCTATCTCTGGACAAATGGCTGAATCTTTTGTTTGGAGCTCCTGTTGAGCAACCTTTCTAGGACAATAGGCAGATGAAGTATTATCACGTTCCTAAAGTTAATAACAACTAAGATACTTCAAAACTATGTACAAATTGGCTCTGGTTTCCTGCCAGTGGTTTTTGCTGGTACACTGGATGAAGCTTTGATTGCTGGCTAGCAAGTGCACTGACTTGATGTGTGTTCCCTGAGGTTTTAATCATTTTGATCACATTCTTGTCTCACTGAAAAGTGCAGTTGTTGGCAATCACTTCTTCCCTCATTACTGCCAACTGGCTCTGGCCTGCTATCCTTTTTTTTTTTTCTTTTATTGCTTCCTCACTCTATTTTTTTATAACATAACTTAAAAACAGTCCAAGCACCTTGGCTACATACCATGCTTGGCCGTTAGGAAGATCCTCACTGGAATAATACATTCCATTGAAGTTTATTAAAATGAGAAATGCAATAATTAATTACCTTTCTATACTAGTGTCATTCATATTGAGTCAACTCTCCACCATATTTCTGCTGAGGACAAAAATATATGGTATTTATATTCATTGGGGCTATCAGGTGATAGCTATTTTGATTCACTAATTGATACATATACCCATCTAACAAGTCTTCATTGAATGCTTAACATGTGCCAGGTATCGTGCAAGTTACTGGGAATACAATGATAAACAAAAGCAATTGCAGCCCTTGATCTGATAGAACACTTATTCTAATAAAATAAACAAACCTCAACCACACAAACCAATGTAAAACTGTAACAGTATTTATGGTCTAAAGTTGAAGTACATGGTTCCACAACTGGTAGGAGTGTTTGACGCAGTAAATCTGGTTAAAGACCTCTTCCTAAAGAAATGTCTGTTGCACAATGAGAGTAATGACTCATAATAGGGAAGACCTTTCTATGTTGGAGGCAGAGTAAATGCCATGTTACTGAGATGGAAGGGAAGTTTGATCCCAGAGTCTCAAAGGAACAAACAAAAGACTGGAGTAATGGAAACAGAAAGAATGAGGTGGATAAAGCTGGAGAGGTTGATAGGGATTATATCATGTGAGATCTTGAAAGCCAAGTTAATAAATTAAGTAGAGTTTAAGAAAAACGAGTTGTGAATAATTTTAAACTGAAAACGGTTATGACTCAAATTTGCATTTTGAATATAACACTGACTGGAATATAGAAAAGAGATTTTAATAATGGACAAGAGATAAAGACAGACCAATAAAGGGGCTAAGATAAAAATCCTAGGGAGCGGGGAAAGAGGGCAACTGGACAAAAGTTGTAGAAGTAAATATGAAGAGAAATAGAAAGATCAAAACATACATAGAAACAAATGAGAATGAAAATATATCAAAATTATTGGGGTGCTGTGAAAGCAGAATTAACAGGGAAATTTATATCATTATAGCCCTATCTCAAGAAACAAACAAAAATCCCAAATAAATAAACTAACATTACATTTAAAAACAAAACAAAACAAAACAAAAAACACACACTTGAGCATTTAATAAACTTCCATCCATGTGGCTTCAAGTTACCAGGACACAGACCCTTCCAACACCCTTTTCTTCTCCTCAGCTCTTCTGCAGAAGAATTTGTCCTTCACAGTGACTGGCTGCTTTCAGAGCTTTCCCATCCCCAGACCCTTTTAGTAAGTAGCCCAATTGCACTGCATCAATGATAGGAGCAGCTCCAGTCTTGTTTCTGGCAGAATTTACCTGTGTCTGCTCACTGACCAAGGTCCAGAGTTCATCAAGGCTGACAGTTTGGCAGAAGCTCTGGTTCTTCTTTAAATGGTTATGCCTCATAGCAACTTTCTCAAAGTAACCTGGGTGATGTTTGTCCGAGCTGATCCTGTGGTGATGCGTGCCACCGGCATTACCTCAGCCTTCTGGGTGCTTCCAGTGCTTACTGATGCGGCCGTGGCCGTGGCTCATGTAGACCCGGAGTTTCTGAGTTTTCCTCCATCTGGATGGCATGTCACGAGCTGGGATGAAGGACCCCTGACACTACATCTTAAAGAACTAGAAAAAGAAGGACAACTGAAATCCCCAAATCTGCAGAAGGAAGAGAATAATACAAATCAGAGCAGAACTAAATGAAATAGAGAACAAAAAGACAATAGAAAAAATAATAACGCAACGACATGCTGGTTCTTCGAAAAGATTAATAAAATTAATAAACCCTCATTTTTTCTTGGTTGAAGAAAAAAAGAGAAAAGACACAAATAAATAAAATCATAAATGAAAGTGGGGAAGTTACCACGAATGCCACAGAAATATAAAGAATCATCCAAGAATCCAAGAATACTACTGAAGGACTATATGCCACCAAATTCAATACCCTTGAAAAAATGGACAAGTCTTAGAAATATATAGAATAAGATGAATCATCAAAAACTGGAAAATCTAAATAGTCTGATCAGTAGTAAGGAAATTGAAACAGTCATCTAAAACCTCCCCAAAAGCAAAAGCCCAGGACCAGATGGCTTCACTAGTGAATTCTACCAAACATTCAAAGATGATTTAATATCTCTCCTCAAAATCTTCCAAAAAATTGAATAAAAGACAGGACTTCCTAACTCATTTTATGAAGCCAAAATTACCCTGATACCAAAATCTGGTATAGAAATCAAAACCTGTAGAATAGAAAACTACAGACCAATATCTCTAATGAATACAGACAAAAAAATCCTAAACAAAATACTAGCAAATCAAATACAGCAATACATTAAGAAAATTATACATCATGATCAAATGAATTTCATTTCAGGGGCACAACGATTGTTCAACATATACAAATTGGTCAATGTAATACACCATATAAACAAAGGTTGCAAACCATGTGATTATATCAATCGCTGCAGAAAAAGTATTTGATAAGATACAACATCCATGTATGATTAAAACACTTAATAAAGTGGGTATAGAAAGAAAGTATCTCAACATAGTAAAAGCCATATACGACAAACCCTCAGCTAATATCATACTTAATGGTGAAAACCTGAAAACCTTTCCTCTAAGATCAGGACCAAGAGAGAGATGCCCCCTATCACCACTGTTATCCAACATAGTGTTGGTTGGAAGTTCTAGCCAGAGAAATCAGGCAAGAGAACAAAATAAAAGGCATCCAAATTGTGAATGAAGCAGATAGGATAAAAGGATATTTAGATAGTAGTATGAATAACATTTAGAATCAAGCATGCATCAGTAATCTCAGGGTGATTCCTAGTTTACAGATTGTATAAGTTTGGTGTATGATGGGGTCATTCGTAAAGACAAGAAACATATAAGATGACTACATCAAGTTTAGTTTTAACTATATCAACATTAAAGTATACTGGGAATATTTAGGAGAATATGTCAGGTGAGAAGATAGCACCTGAATATGAGTATTTGTGGACTATCTTCTTATATCTAGTAGTTCTAGTCATAGGAATGGATGGACTAGCGGAGACAGGGAGTGTGAGTGATAAGAGAAGTGTGAAGAAGACTCAGCTTTTAGAGTTTGAAAAACTGTGCACCATGAATGCCAGGCCTCCCCATTAACTTAATAATTTAATATTTAGGATGGCCTCCTATTGAATTAAGAACAGAACCTGGACAACGGATAAAAGATACATGAGAATTTGAAGGATTGTAATAAATTTTCTAGTGGCTACAATAACTTGCTATAGATTTGTCTGTGTAGATTGACATTGACAATTATTAATACCTCTTGTTTTTTTCTGAAGATCAAGAGAGTAACTGATCATGTATGTTAATTTTCCACTTTCTTTTTCTCCTGTAAATAGAGACAGTAAAGCTGTCATTCATAGTGTTGCTCAATATCCCTTATATGAACACCTGAGGAACAAAATTTTCTCATAGCTTGTACTCAGAATATTTCTGACAAGGTAATCTCCCTGCTCTTCAATAATCAGGTCATTTGTCCCCTCAAGCTAAACCCCCGGTATCCTTTTTAAAATGTAAACGTCTTTTCTTTGGCTTCAAGGCTTCCTCCTGCTTTGCTCACCTGTGTATTTGTTTTCCTCAGATGTCTAGGCTTCTCACCACTACACTATCCTTGCTGCCTTCAAAGTAACTTAATTATGTAGGTCATTCTTTTCTCTTTTTCTAGCTTTTATCACTTTCTGCATCCTCTTACATCTTCTCCGTTGGGCATGTCTACAGCTGAAATCTCCCCAGTTTTATTATTCTTTTTAAAAGGTGGGCTCTTCCTCCAGAAGTTGACAGAGACACCCAAGTCTCTGAAGATAGGCTTTTTGAGCCATATGTAAACTAAACTGATTAGTCAGTCCAGTGCACTGTGGGAATATATAAAAATAGATAAACATGAATATTCCTGCTCTCTAGTTTTCTTATAATTCACTTTGAGTATAGAGTATCTTTCAGCCCCCCTTTCCCCTTTCAAATTTGGAAACCAGAAAACAACTCAGGTTTTTATGGAAGGTAGTACGATTAAGACAATTAAGGTGAAATAGGAAATAAAAGTGCTATCTGATGGAAGCACATCCTCTTTTTCCCACCCCACTTCTACATGCTCTAGTCAATTACTTCTAAACCTCCCCCCTTACCTTTTCTGATAGGCAAGACTATAATAATGAAAATATATTTTTATAGGCTTTTATGTCAATAGTCATAATGCCGATAATGTTGATAGATTTTTAGTGCATTAATTGGTTGCTTTGGACATTTGCACGCATTTGAACTTATCATATCACTGGTGTGGCTTTCCCCTCCCTTTCAAAGATTTGGGCAATGTCTTCTTTCAAATCTCCCTTGACAATCAGCCCTAGGAAAGGCTGATATGTGAATCTCCCAAGCCATTCTTAATTAATCATATTTGAGTAAAAATGACTTCCACTCTAATATTTCAATATGCAAGAAATACATATCTGTCTGTAGATAGGATCTGATGTGGTTCGATGCCTATGAATTCAAAACAAATAAAATATTAACCCAACACTCATGCATCTCACAATGTAAAGGAAGGTGAAGGCATGGGTACAGCTAGCTGTAATGTAAATTGGAACAAAGTTTGTCTTGGGGAAGTGCCATGAAGATTCATTGAAGAGGGTGACAACTTTCACTGGAAGACTTAAAAAGTTTCCTGATGGGAATGGGAGCATTGTAGAGGTGATCAAATAAATAGGCACAGAGAGTGGAAAGAACTCACAATGTCCACAATTCTGCGAGTAGCAGGAGAGTAGATAGATCTGCTAAGTACCAGGGAATGAGGTTGTGAAGGTGGTGTAGGATGCAGCATGGGGAGTATAATGCCACATGAGTAGACACGCTCATCCCGGGGTGTCCAGAACACTTATCACCTATTCTTATTAATAGCAACCTTTTGGTTTAGATAGCAGATTATGTGATTATCCTGTCCATAAGGAGCAGTGACAGTCCTATAGATTGATGCTTTCCACAGTGCACTTAACAGAAGTGCAAAACAAATGTTCATAAGGACTCTGAACAAAAAGATTCCATAGACTATTGTGAGAATATTGTTTAAAACTTATGTCCTTCTTAAAGACTTGTAATGCATGCTTACAAGTCTTGTGTTACAGAAACTTATTTAAATATCATGGTGATTTTTGACCACGGATACCTTTTTATCACAGGACACAACATAACATATCAAGAAAGTGGAAATTGTTGTCTTTTGATTGGAAGAGTGTTACAGGATAACTTTTATGTGATAGGGAGATTAATCTTTGGAAAGCTGGGTTAATAAGTGACAAACACTCGAGGGGGCGAGACATATTACATTTTTAACATTTTACTTATGCTCTATCTTAATCTAGTATGACAGATTGCATTTTCCTACAATGAATGCAATAACGTCTCATATTGCACGTAGTCTTCCAGAACCTTGTAACTCCTCCATCGAGGTGGAATCTAAATCTCTCTGCCTTGAACATGAATCAGCTTTTGTGGCTGACTTCACTAATAGGATGGTGTACAAGTTATGCTATGTGACGTCCTAGTTTAGGTCATACAAGATGGTACAGATTCTACCTGACTCTCAAGATACGTACTTTTGGATCCCTGAGTCACCCATTAAGAAGTCCAGCCAATCTAAATCTGCCACGCTAGAGAGACCACATAGAGATAAAGAGAGATGCCTGAGGATCTCCATATGTTCTGCTGCCAGCCATCTGTGCCTTCTCAGCTCAGGTGCCAAATATATGAGTAAGGAAGACTTGGAGACCACTTCAGCCTCAGCCAGTGTCTGTCTTATTCTAGCTACATGAGACACCCTGAGTAAGAACTGCCTAACTAATCCCAATCAGTCACCCCCACCCCCCCAAAAAAAAAACCCAAAAACAAACAAACAAAAAAAAAACTACTAGAGATAATAATAATAAATGACTGTTTCGTTTAATGCCACAATGTTTTGCATGGTCTATTACAAGGCATTAGATGACTGGAGCAACTGGATTTATAACAGCTTTCAAAAAGTCTTAAAACATGATTAAATCAAATTTTAAAAGGGGAATGGACAACATTTAAACACAAAAGTAAACATAGTAAGGATAAAATGGAGCTACATGTGAGGTCAGTTCTTAATCCATGATGTGGTTTCCTTAAATCAGTTAAAGGTGTTCCCAAATGTGGTTCTAAGCTTTCTAACAGCCACAGTCACCATGAACTCTTTCATCATCAGCACTGACCAAGTGGGTGGGTAGAGTCTCACATTAGAGGATTATCCCTTAAGAAGTAATGGATGAACTAGACAATGAGCACAACACCAGAAAGACCAGTCAAAGTCTGCAGCAGATAAGGGATACTGAGAATGAAGGAGTGCAGTGAGTGAATCAAATACTGGACATGAACAACAACAACAACAACAACAACAACAACAACATTATAAAGGAAAAGGGTTTTTAAATAGCATTGATTTAACTTAATAAAAGAGAAGAAAGTATCAAATATGATTCTGATATTATGAGTTCTGATACCTAAGAGAATGGTGCTCCTATAAAGGAAAATATGGAAAACAAGGAGAAAAATGCTTGCAAGAACAATTTTTTTGGAAGTTTTGTAGATGGTCAGACATCCAGACAGTGATATTCAACTCTATAGGCAGGTTGAAAGGGGGAATGTGATGCTGAACATTAGTCAAATTGACAAGTTCTAAGATTTATCAGTTGTCTTTCTGGAGGTGAAAGTTGAAGCTGTGACCATCAGTACAGTTGTCCGGGGAAAGTGGGAGAGAAAAAAATTAAAAATACAAAATCTCAAGACAGTGTGAATGCCTAAAGGACCTAGAAAGGATGATGGACAAAGAGAAAAACAAAACAACACATGGCATTAAAAGTTGTACTGTTAGTTAATAATCATTCCAGAATGCCAACTTCTTTATGATGAAGGAGAAGAGAAAGGAGAAAATGATAAAAAGGCAAGACAAGGAAAGAAAAGAAAGAAAAAAAATGTGGAAGAACAGAAGCAGTAGGAGGAAGAAAGCATTGAGTTAATCAAACTACAAAATACTGACCTCTTCAAATCTTCCAGCTAACTCATAAGCTGGAAACATTTGATTCGGGTTTTGGAGAGTGGAGTGAGGGGCACCCCTTCTAATGCTCACTGGAGCCAAGCAAAGGTGGTCCCACCGTATAGCCCTAGGCTGAATTAATCAAGCTGGCTCTGTAACCAAAATGCTGGCTGTTGCCACTCTGCTCCCTTAATGTGCAGGACAAACCCATTTACTTGTTTGATTTTGCTCCTTTTTGGTAAATAATTTACATAGTTTTGCATTAGCTCAATTTGCAAAAATTGAGCAAACACTGCAATTTTCTGTAATTATGCCAGTGCAAGACAGAAGTAAAGTCTGGCTGAGAGAGGCTTTATCTGAACTAAAAAGACATTTGGTGGAAATGGAGCATGAGAAGAAAATGAAGATCTGCTTAAATTGGCTCTGGTCAAAGTGAGAAAGAATAGAACACAATTCAGTTAACACTCTAACTGAACTAGAAGTCTTTGTTTTCCCTCTTCTCCTCTAAAAGTTGTCAGGTGGGCATATGTACACCATGCATATGGTGTTATGCCTGCCCTCCCAGAAAGGAAACAGATACTGTTGTAATCTCTGCCAATGTGATTTTCACACTCATAAATACATATACTACTTCTTTGACTGAACTTCACTATTCTTCACTCTGACCCTTTCTTTTGCACATCTTTCATTCATGTACTATCCCAAAATACCCTACAGGAACAAAATCAGGAAATTAAAGTTTGAAGTTTATTTTGTCAAGTGCAATAGATTGCCAACCAAGTGCATGACTTTGGCTAGATATTTGTGATGAAATTTGGAGAGCCTGAAAGATATGTAATTGTTTAAACTCTGGGCATGTGTCATCAGGGTATGTATTTCAGCATCCCTGCCAATCTCTGAATTGTGGAAAATTGGTATGATTAGTCCTTTCAGTCTTCTGTAATTGGAATGTGGTCTAGAAAGGGGTGGTTTGCTTTTATAAATTAAGGAATGAAGAGGAGACTCCCCATTTCTCTTGTTAATTTGATGCATTTAGGCAATGGTTCTGGTTGAATCTAATCCCAAATTAGTCTTTTTGCTTATTTTAATATACATCGTCTAATCTGGCTGGGTCCTGTCAATATCCAGCTATGGCTTTGGCAAAATCAGTTATTAACTTGATGGCTCCATTTCCTCATTTTTAAATGTGTGCTATATTATATGATCTCTAAACTCCCTGGCAACTGAAGAATTTTTATCAGAATCTCATTATAACCATTTACATTAAATATAGATGTTATTTTTACAAATACATACAATTAAGTAAACACAATCATTTTTTTTTTTTTCCTGTGAGACTCAAGTGAAATGATATCTTTGTACTCTGGAATTCAGGGAATTGTCTTCCTGGCTGAAAACTCAAATACACAGTGGATCTGAACTTTTTTAAATGGGCAAATTCCATTCTACATCTATTCTTTTTTGTGGAGCCAGTATAATTATATTTTATACAATATGTACTCATATTAATTATACAGTATGTTCTGTCTCATGGACAGTTTTTATTTTAGTCTATTCAGCATTAATCACTCCTTTTGCTTATAACAACCACCCAGTTCACATTTGTGGTCCCATCTTGCCACAACTTCACTGAGACTGTCAATTCTCACGCCTCACTTTCTCAACACATGGATTGACTTAGGTTTATCCTTCACATACACTGTTCCCCTGATTTTCATGGTTGATAGGGGGTAGACATATTAAAATAATCAGTTACACTACTGAGAATTTTCTCTTGAGGTTTGATGTATGGATTCTAGAGGAGGAAAAGTCTCTTTTTTTTTTTCCATTTGTATAATAGTACACAAGAATATACGCTTCAAACTACCAGACATTGTAGTTTTAGTCATGTTGGGAAAGCTGCCTGAGAACAAAATCAGCATGCTGAGAGATCCAAGATGGAAGACGGAGGGAGTGAAAGCAAGAGAGAGAAAAGATGGTGATATGATCTGGACCCGGCTATGCACACAGTCCAATTCACCATCTTTGGAGTGCCCAGATACATAAACCAATATCATGCCTGTTACAGAGGTTTTTAGATCACTGTTCAAAGTACTCCTTCCCTTTCTACCACCCTCATGGGATGGTTATGTCTCCCCTCTACTTTGATGTTGAGTTCTTCCCCATGACTTACTTTGCAGATAGGATGTTAACAAATGTGATGTAAAAAGAGGTTTAAAATGTATTTGCCTTGTTGGGCTTGTCCTCTGGTGCCTCTTTCATCAACATGAAAAGTGATGCTTGTGATTTCAGCTTGGGCTTTATAATTTATATATATGGAACAGACTCAAACACAACACATAGTAAGAAGCCAAGACAAGCTGACCCACCAATTCTTAAAATAAAATAAATGATTATAATTTTAAGCCACTGAGGATCGGGGTGGTTTGGTAAGACTCATAGCTGATATATATATTTTTAAAAATATCACCTAGTGTTAGTCAGGAATCAGTTGGTTGCTACTGAAAGAATTCTGACTACTATGGAAAATTTCTCTTCCTTGAAATAAACTTATGAAATAATATTCCTCTATATTATAATTGATAAAATTCCAGGATCTGTTTCACTTTGAAATTATAGATGCAGTAGGTAGAAGGGAGGTAAAAACTGCTGAAGAATCAAATAAGGGAGAATTGGAGTGATATCAAAGGGTAGAGAATACTATCAACCAGAAATTCTAGCTACTCCAGTTTTTGAACTCACAGCGTAAACTTAAGTAAAGCTAAAAATGATTCAATTAATTTCCTATCCCCCGTATCTATGCAAAGAACAAAACTAAAATGTTAAAGCTATTCAAAAAAAAAAAAAAAACTACTTAGAAGAAAAGCTGGAATAACACGCAGGTGTTGTCTGTAAAGCCCTTTTGGTCAAAATAGAGTGTTTGTGCTTTTGTTTAATATACATTCTCAATGGTGATAACAGCTAATTGCCACATGACCAAGTAGACTGTAGATTGGTCCATGAAATTCACTTGTTAATTAAGATCAGTGAAATAAGCAACTTGACAGCAGAATTGTTTTAACAAGAGAAAGTGACAACCTCATTGATTTTTTGCTGGTCAGCCTCTGAATAGTCAATACGATGCCCATGCAAAGTGACATTAAAAAAAAAAAAAAAAAGTTGTAGCTGTATGAATCAAGAGTGGTCGTACCCAAGTCTAATATAGAGACTATGCACGTCTAAGAGATCCTAGAATTTGAGCTGATCCTAGCTTTTCAGGGATCTTTTCTGTGGAGATAAGACATGCAGGGGAAAAAAAAAATAAAACAAAAAAAAACTGTAAATGAACATTTAATGCTGAGAAAGACACTGAGAAGTTAATTAATGTTAACCCTTTTATATATAATCACAGTAAGCTTATCCTCTTTTTGTTCTTCTCTTTTAAGATACATTTTAATCTTGAAATACTTTCTTTGTGTATGTGGATGAGAAGAGGTCACAGATGAGGCTCTATTAATTTCAGTTATTCCTGTTGATTTTCCCTTATTACTAGTATTTCTCCTTTGCCTTCTCTTTGGATAACAGAGAAAGAACACTACAAAAAGCAATCTTTCACATTTAAAAGAAAGCCCAATGCCCTGTCCTGGGTGTGTTGTCAAGGAAAAACAAAAAACAACAAAAAAAGCTCTGTCTCTCCAATAACTGTGAAATTCCTTTGCCCCTAGAGAGGCCTGCTTTCTGTATCTTGGCCAAGACATGACTTTCTTTCTTTATAAATACAGCCAGTGTGATCTCCAAAGAGATAAATGATGAATAAGGTAGAGGCTATTTATAGTCTGGCGTGGAAAAACAATTTCACTTAACAAGGATGTCGGTTAAAATAATTAATGTAGATCAAGTGGACAGAGGAGCCTGTTGGAAAGTGATTAAACAGACAGCCTGATCCAGGAAGAACTGCATCACTTGGATACTGGGGAATCATTTCTTTCAGTGACTGGGACAGTTATTGGTTAGATGCTCACCCAAGGTCTTCACAGACCAGGGCAAAGTCTTTCTAGATTGTATTAAATACAGCATACACTCACATTAAACGAAACGCGTGGGTTTGTGTTTAGGACACCTGGTCTATTCAAGTGAGCCTTCTCATTTTAGATATCTCTTTGGTTTTCATTCAGAGGTAACAGGTGTGTAAGTGAAACATGTGGCTTTTATTTGGCGACAGTTTATTGAGTACCTTCCACGTGTTTACCATGGTAACACTGTCTACCATGGTAATAAGTAGCCGTACCACGTAGATGTCTTCCTTGAATATCATATACGAAAGGGAAAATAAGAGCAGAAAACTAAAACAATGAAGTTAAAGATTTATGTAAGTTTAAGTAGGATTTCAAAAGTAAGGCCTACCAGTCTGTGTAGATGTGATCAGAAAGAAATATGTGGAAGAGCTAGGCCTTGAAGAACCAGCAAGATTGATAGAAGGAAAAGCTTGATATCCCAGGCTTGTCGACTTTCCTGACAAATAGGCCATGTCATTGTGAGCACACTAGTGTGAAGTTTGGAAAATTAGGAAGTTTGGAAAACTACCAAAAGGGCTGTGAATTTGGGTCTCATATCTCCACTCCAATTTAACTGAATGTTAATAAAGTCATAATATCATGGCCACCTGATTGCAGAGTGCAAATTGGAACACACAAACTTTTTTGTTTCTTCCCAATTTGGCTTTTACTCATTCCACATATCTCTGTAGTGAAATGCAAACACTAATCTCAGAACTAGTTCTTCTTTAGCACTTGTTATTTCTATCTCCAATGATCCTCTATTTTGAGAAAGAAAAAAATATCTAAAACACTTTGCAGAAGGTTCTATCAGTTTCAGGAAGCATGATTGTGGCATGCTCTGTTGCATGCCACATGGCATCTCATATTGGTCGGGTAGCCTGATGGACAGTATATTCTTTATTAATCAATTATGTTTATTTATTAATAAATATTTCCTTATTTATTAATAAAGAAATAATGACTATAGAATGCATGCAAATCTCGTAAGGAAGGGGAACCGAATGTCACTGAAATGGCTTTACAACCCTGGAATTGTATGATTCTCTAATTCATGGCTGACACTGTCAAATAAGCATCAGTACAAACAAGTATACAGTTCCTTGTAGATTCCATATCTGCAGAGGGTAGGAAATTCCAAGAGCTGGTGTGACATACCTGAATAAGGAGGGAGATCAGACTCACAGACTGGATGTAAACAATCTGTTCACACTGCGGTAGTCCCATTTATTTAAAAGTTATTTAAAATCTCTGCCTCAGCTCCACCATCTACAAATAGCATCTATTATAGCAGAATACTGTGCGGTAAAATGAAATAACAGATACAAATAATCTAACAATAATAGATGCTTCATAAATATTAGCTAGCTTCCTACTTAGCCTGGAAATCTGTCAAAGAAGAATTTGTTTGAGTGTCTTGAAAGTCAAGAACATCAAAACCATTGCTTTTGAATGCTCATAAACATTCTCATCTAAATGGGAATCTGTCTTGGGTATGGCATGGAGTGAGTATTCTTATCAAACAACTTCTAATAATTCCAAATTTTAAAGTCTCAAATTCTGGTACTTTTTTTTTTTTTTTGGTGGAGTGGGGGGTTGACTGACTTATCCCAAAACACAATAAATAAGTAAAAAAAACAAAAAACAATTGGGTTGGAAAGAAGATCTCTTGAGTTTTAATCCAAAACACTTCTTCCAAATATAATAAGCATGGAAGAGTTCAGGGCAATTCTACATTTGAATCTAGTCCTTCATCCCTCCAATGCTTCCTCCACTCCACAGGAGGCTGTCAGAATGCTCTGATCAGGGCCCCACCTAGTGTGGATGACAGGTTTCTACAATACAGGAGAGTTGGAGGAGTCAATCAAGTCCAACCTCAACAGGTGGAAAGCCGAGATTCAAAGCCAAGAACATGGAACCCCAAGTCGAAACTGCCTGGAGCATAATTGCAATGCAGATCTTGCACCAGGATTTCAAAGTTTAGTGGAAATTGGGTTAGAAAGAGAGGAGATTTGGAATGAATGACAGGGCAATGGGGAAACTACAATAAGGGCTCAAAAGATAATGCTTTGGTGTGTTGGACTAGATTAAAAGGCCACAGAACAGGTTAGTAAACATAATGATTCTCATTTTAGTGGAAATTATTTTAAGCGGGCTCTTCTCTCTTTAACTAAAGTAGATTGCTTATGAATGAGAAAATGGAGGTTTTAAAATCGGGGAAGTATACGGATAGACATGTTGTTTAATGGCATGAGGTGTTGTAGGGGGCAAAAAATTGTAGATTAGAATGAGGGGTGTCATACTGGAAAACGCACGATGATGAAAAGATTTCATAGTTATTGTGGGGATGAGGAATAAAAGAGAAAGGGAAGGGAACTAAGGAAGATATTTGTCCAAAACAGAGTCATTTCAAATGATTGCCCGGGTCCTCGTACATGTCCAAGTCAAACATTTTATGATCTACATTCCTTGGCATTTTAACAAATTATTTTTGTGGGAGGCAAACTAGTATCCCCTTTTTAAAATAAAAAAGCTAGAGAAATAATGTTTAAACAAAATTCTGTAAACTGACATGAATAAGTTTTTTCAATGTCTGATTTAAATTAGAGTCTTCTTGCTAAAGCAAAAAATAAAAATAAAAACCCTGAAAATAAGAGTTTCAATTTCACAACTTGCAACCCACGCTTTGCCTCACCACTCTGGTTTCCTTTAGAGAATTTGTCTTAGACAGATGGCAGTGAGTTAACAAGTCTAGACTGTGGGAGTATATATCTGAATTTGCATCTATATGATTATATAGAATAATTTTTCACTGAAATGGCATGCATCATCGGGATGGGCTCCAGGACTTTATGACTTCTGTCTACACAATTCAGTATGGCATGTGTACAATTCACTCTGGCCACTACAAAAATTCTACCACAGCTGGAATGGAGAGCAACAGCTGCTTACCAGCACACAGCAACATGGCACAACAGTTTAGAATCATAAATGAAGAAGACAGCCTTCGATAGACACTGCAGGGGAAATTTAAAGCGAGAGGAAGCAATTAGCTGAACTGGAACAAAGCCAGGAAAGCAAGACGAGATTCTCCCCAACTTTGGGAAGGAGAATGCACAGTGTGATGCATGAGAATGTTCCCAGTCTAGGCTCGCAGGTGAAGGTACTAGGAGAAGGGATGAACTAGTCATAAGGTGATCTCATTTCGACTGGGAAAGTGGAATGGTTATCTGAACTCACCCCAGAATACCCTAATTATTTTTCCCTAATAGGCCTCTTATCCAAGTATGTACCCAGCCCCAACCTTGTTTGGCTTATGAAATCTGACAAGATCACAGTTTGAGGGAGGAGTTCTGTAACACTCTCTGACAGTGGTTGACTTAGCTTTTAATAGAAATGGGCAGAAATGTAGAGACCTTGTGCATTTGAACACACAAGATTGGCCAGCTTTCATCACAGACGCTTCAGAGCCTCTCTGTGGCAGCTGGAGTGGAGACCTATGAGCTGATCTGGAAAATGCGTCCTTTCTTTCTAATGGGAGCCACCACATTGCGTTCCTTTAATTACATCATGTCATGTCGTGTTCCCATGTGAAATGACACAGAGGAACACGTGGTGACCTGGGATAACTGTGATGAATTGCATCCTGAGCAGAGGCCTGCTTTGAAAGGCATCTGATGTGGCAAAGCAGGTAGTCTGTGGGAGTCATGGATGATTTTCCCATTGCGAATCTCAAATATTTAATGATAAGCTTATGTGCGAACCAACAGAGGCTTTTTGCCAAATTTTATTTTTATTAATGACGTGTAATAATAGTTTTACACTGAAAATAATTATTAAGTAAATAAAAGCAGCTATTTTCAAAGGGATTAATTTCCCATAATCGGATTAGGTGATGAAACTAACATCAGAGACGAGTTCATTCTAATAGTTGTTTGTTTCTTGAATTTGAAATTAAAAAAGATCATGAGAGAAAGTAACAATTGTCTAATCAGCTATTAGGTAGAATTATTTATAATAAGTTTCTCTGAAGTTCTAATAAAGACTGAAAAGAAACATCTAAATCCCCATGTACAATATGGTTGCTACTAGTCACATGACACTATTTAAATGTAAATCAACTAATAAAATTAAAAGTTCAGTTCCTTTGTTGCAATAGCCACATTTCAAGTGTTCAATAGTCACATGTGTCGAGTGGCTACTGTATTAGTAGACAGCATAGATACAGAATATTCAAATAGAATGGATGGAAACAGGAAAAAATATCTATATATCTATATATCTATCTCTATATATGTATATACATACAGATGTATATACATATATATGTATACATGCACATCTCCATTCGTCTGATATCCTCACATATGTTGGCATGTAGACTAAATATCTGTGTGATTAAATGATATTTTTCCACTTTTTATACAGCTCTGTTCATGACATGGAAAAAGTTTCATCTTTCTCTTTACAATAAAAGTGTAAAAATTACATGTTTATTTTCTCTTAGCCTGCTATTATTTGTAAGTGGTGTGTTTTTTCCACCAAAGTGTCAAGAATGCAGATTTCCCTGGAATGCAAATAAACACCATCATTAGGTAAAATCATGTTTGGGATTTAATTCTCAACTGAATGGAAGCCTACTTACAGAAAAACCCTTTATTTGTCCACCATACAGTGGTCAGGTCCCTAATTTTTAGTTAGGAAAGACCTACTCTTATAATTTCTGAGTCATGGCATCACGCCACTTAACCATAAATTATGCCTGACCAAAAACATAGAAATAGCAAATTTTTCTCACCCAAGCATAGAAATAGGAAACATATGTATATATTTAAAAGTTATTTGTAAAATCTTCATCCATACAATAAAAATAAACTTTTGGAAATTATGCCCAAGGAAAAGGAAAAATAATATCAACTCCCACATTCTTTCGAAGGTATTCACATTTGCTCCCCATGAAAGCTTTGTGAGATGGTTTAAAAAAAAAAAAGAAAAAGTATTTTTTCCCCATCTCACAGATAGCAAAAAGGGTCCCCATCTGGCCTCCTCGGAAGTCCACAGTGACAGCATGATTTATTTGGTGGCATACCCAGAACTCAAAAACAGATATTCTGACATGGAGACCACCGTTCTTTCTAAGTAGAATGCATGTCCCACCTTGAATCCCAGCTTTGGTAATATCAGGAACATAGAACTCTGTGCAGAAAAAATAAATAAATAAACAAATAAACAAACAAACAAACAAATAAATAAATAACATGGAGCTTAATGAATTAAGCAGTGAGTTACTGTCTACCAGGTGTTGTCTTCAGCTACTTTCTTCTCTGTGGAAAAGCATTAAATGGTTTAGGCAAGCAAGTGTGCTGCCTCTCTCCTGAAACTCATTATAATCAATAATGTTATTTTATTACTAAACTGCGGCTAGCTTTTTAATATACTAAACAAGTATAGGGAACTACTGTGTATGACTCACTGTGCCTTTAACGTTTTATAATTACAAGCTAGAAACTGTTAGAATGTGGTGGGTAAGGGTGAAGCATTGTACTGTAGCTGGAAAAAAATCAATACCTGCTCCCGAGATAGGGTGCTTGACCAGAAAGGATATTGCAAGATACAAAAGAACAGATATGAAATACTATTTCTCTGAAGTTTATTTTATTTTATTTTTAATCTTATTGCATCAGCAGCGCAGAACACAGAGTAGGTAGACCTACAGAGGCACCATAATTCATTGTTGTTTTCTTGAGATTATGTGAATTTGTATGAGTTGTAAATCGTATATTAGTTTCTAAGATTCCATTTTTTCCCTGGGAATTAACATTCTTTCTTAGATTGGAATAGGTTGTAAAACGGAACTGATCAATTCTTACATGGTAGCCTATTTCACCTCCCAATCTTAGTAAATCTTGTAAATTTGGGCAAGTTATTTAATCTCTTGAGGTAAAATAATCTGAACATCAATCCTTAAGTCCCAGCTCTAAAATTCTGTGAGTTTATGATTTTCTATATTGACCATCCCTTCTGTATCCTCATGCTTTTTAGGACATGTTGGGACTCAAGTAGGATTCTCCTATTTAGAGTATTTTGCCTAGATTTAGGCCAGCACATGTCTTACCACACGTGACTCCCCCACCCAGTCCATCTCCCTGACAACATCCTGAAGCCTGAGACTATCATGTTTAGAGCATGAGTCTAATGCTAAGCTCTGACCTCTCCCTCCTTGTTCTGCTTCTCTGAGCTTTGCTCTTTCCAATCAAAATACATTCTGGCCTATTATCTAATTTTCATGGAATAGTCAATTAAGTGTGCAAGATGACAAAGACTCTCTCTTTGCCCAAATTTTAGTCAGGATCCTTTGAACTCTATTTTCAACTAGGCCTAGAGGCCTCCATACCTCAGCTTTAATAAGAATCCTGTTAAGTCAGTTCAGCAAGAATACCCTATCCTTGATATTCTGAGTAATTTTTCATCCACTGAACTCCCTCATTAAGCTCATTGGCTATATAACCCCACTTGTTCTTGGTGTATTTAAAATTAAACTCATTCCATACTGATGTCTCTCTTCTTTTATTACAACAGTTCCTAAATGAAATCTGTTTTTACTGCTTTAACTATTGTCCCACTTTGGTTATGTCTAATAAAAAGGTCTTAGTTATCTGACACTATCGAATTATTTTACAAATAAAGAAACTGAAACCCAGAAAACCTTAATGATTGTCCATTTTAAACCCAATCAAAGATACATCCAAGATGAAATGGGATCTCCTGATTACTGTCCAGTGTTTCTTTTCTTAGAGTATGTATCTTATCCATTCCTTAACTTCTACATATATTCTTAATGATGTTTATGGCTCTAAGATGTGAAATTTTCTCAAGGCATATCCTTTCAGAATATACTTATGTTTAGTTAATGTATAAGCTCTTTCAATAGAATATAGTGGTGAAAACTGGTGTTTGGGAGCCCAGTCACTCTCCTTTAATAGTGATAATGTCTCCTAGCATGTGAGCACAGGATTAGTGAAGCATTAAATACTGCCAGCGAGGTGCCCTTTGTTTTTCTAATACTGTTTGCTCATTTGTTGTTTGCTTGAGAACAGTAGTATTGTTTATGTAATTCTGTCACATATATATTTTTTTAATGGGGGGCATAATTGCCTTTTTGTTTGTTTTCTTTCTTTCTGTCTTTTTTTTAATTGGGGAAGGGGAACAAGACTTTATTGGGGAACAGTGTGTACTTCCAGGACTTTTTTCCAAGTCAAGTTGTTGTCCTTTCAGTCTTAGTTGTGGAGGGCACAGCTCAGCTCCAGGTCCAGGTTGCCATTGCTAGTTGCAGGGGGTGCAGCCCACCATCCCTTGCGGGAGTCGAACCAGCAACCTTGTGATTGAGAGGACGCGCTCCAACCAACTGAGCCATCTAGGAGCTCAGCAGCAGTTCAGCTCAAGGTGCGGTGTTCAATCTTAGTTGCAGGGGGCGCTGCCCACTATCCCTTGCAGTTCAAGGAATTGAACTGGCAATCTTGTGGTTGAGAGCCCACTGGCCTATGTAGGAATCTAACCGGCAACCTTCGGAGTTAGGAGCATGGAGCGCTAACTGCCTGAGCCACGGGGCTGGCCCACACATTTTTTTTGTATATATATATATATATATATATATATATATATATATATATATATATATATATATATATAAGAGAGAGAGAGAGAGAGAGAGAGAGACAGAGAGAGAGACAGAGACAGAGACAGAGAGAGAGAAAGAGAGAGAGAGTATTAATCTATGTATGACTTAATAAGATTTTTAGTCCTTGGGTCACAATGAATCATGTTATTATTAGGAATGACTTTGAATGTTGTTGTTCATATGTGTTAAGCTAAAATGGACTTTGGTGAACATAACTTCAGGCTACTTCATTGTATATTGGTGGATATTGGATATCGGGTAACTTCCTTAATTCTCAATCTAGATTCTTATGTACAGCACTGTTTTCCATGTAAGGGTGGCTATGTTAAGCAGATGATCTGGAAAAATTGATTAGATGAGTGGATTAATCAGTGAGGCATATGTCTTGAATCTTTTATTTTTCCTATGGTAGAAATTTTAATGTTTGCTCTCTTAAACATACTTCTTTAATAGAAAACCAATATATTATGAAGAGGCCATCTAATCAGGTTTAGCGATTCAGTCTATGTAGAGTAAACAGAGGTGATTTTTCAACTTGCTGACTGAAATGATTAAAAAAATAAATGGTGTGCTAAGTGTGGAGATAAGGATAAAAACAGAAGAACAACATGACAGGGATAATTAACATCACGGATGTCACAAAGAGGAAGGGAATGTCAGAAGTAAAACCCTAAATAAAATATTAAAGTGAGACATAATTAAATGAAAGATAAAAAAGAATTTACTCATAACTTAGATTATGTTGTAAGGAAAAAGCAGTTTGCTTTCAGTCAAGGCATTCATGCCAATCTTGCTTCATTGTTTAGAGTGAATTATTGCCCTGAACCTTAATTACTTCCAAAGTTCGTCCAATTTCATACTTTTAAATTCAGAATAAGACATTAATCCGATGCCTACTAACTGTGTTCCCATGATCTGAAGTTCTTGGGTCTGTACTTTCATTACTCCACACCTGGGAGTGGAGGGAATTCTTTCTCATTTCTTAGGCAGTTGTGGTCAATATCTCCTCTGTTCCTCATTGCACTCTGTGCCAACCTCTAAATTTATATTGCATTATATAATTTTCTTAGAGACTTATATACTTCTAATAGACTGCATTGTAATATTTTTTCTCACATGCTTTTCTTTCCTATTACAAGATTAGTTATCCATGGGTAGAGACTAGATTTTATTTGCATCCTTTATTCTCATGACCTCAAGGAATGGAATAGTTCTGGTTACTTGGCCTTCCACCACCTTAGAATCTTCACTACAATCTCCAGATAAGATCTCCAATAAGCCAATAGATCTTAATGGTAAGCCCTCTGAAAGAGATCATAAACCAGAGAAAGGATAGTCATATTGAAATAGTAAAACATAAGGGTTTAAATCCATTGAATATCTGTGATGAAGAAAATAGAAAACCATATGTTTAATATGTTTTGCACACTAGATATATTGAAAAACCTCCCACTGGGAAACACCTAGGGGCTGGATGAACCATAAAATATTATTTTTAATACATTAATGATATTGAGAGACAATTAATGATATCCCTTAGGTTAAAATAAAAAGTGTTACTAGTGTACTGAAACTAGAGTGGTAAGTGATCAGGGAGGCTGGAATAGATGTTGTTGGGACAAATACTGATTCCTGATACCTGGAGATTTGAGGATTAAGAACACTTTGAGAAAAGTAAATTCGATCTTATGTCTATATAAAGTGGTAAAGTGGAACCCGAGGTGCACCCCCTGTCCTCCATAATCTAGAATTTTGAAGGAGCTACACTTTCAATGATATAAAAAAAAAGTAAAAGCTAGAAAATAAATCTACCTATTAGGAAAACATGTCAAAAATAAAGCATACCATTATGTTTTTAGGTGAAAAACATATAAGAATAATGTAAATATTATCTTAATAAAATATTCTCAGATAAGACATTATAATTTATTAAAATATGTAAATTCCTATATGAAGTTTTCCACATATGAAGTTTAAATATTCATTAATAGAAACAAAGAGTAATAAGTCAGTAGGAGGGAAAATCATCAAAAATAAATTCTATTTAGATCTCTGATGACTTCTGAAATTATAATTCTCAGAAATATATTGTTTTAAATACATTAAAGAAATAAGAGTGTCAAAATTATGATTCAAGAATAGAGATGACCAAAAGTGGCCAGCCAAATTTAAGGGATTAAAAAAACAAAAAAAACAAACAAACAAAAAAAAACACCTAGGAAATGATAAAAATAACTTTAAAAAATAAATGAAGGGATTAAAATAACAAGTTAGATGCAGCTAAAGAGAGAAGTGAGAAAGAGGAGAGTAATTGGGAACATTTCAAAAAAAAAAAAAAGAAAAGAAAGAGGAGAGTAAATTAGAATTATCCTAAATACAACACAGACAGACAAGAGGATGGACAATATGAAATGAGGTTAAAGACAGACAACAGGATGAAAGGGGATACAATATCTAATCAAATTTCCAGAAGAGAAAAGGAATGGGAAGAGAGGTTTTGAGGCAATATTCAAAGAAATCACAACTGAGCATTTCTACGAATTTGTATCATACATGACTTCCCAATACAGGAATCATGTCCTATTTTTGCCTATCATAATTAAACTAAGAGTACAAAAGGAGAAGAAAAGATCTAAAGCCACTGGAAGGAAAAGGGCAATTACATGTAAAGAAAAAGAACCAGACAATAAGCTGATTTTAAAATCAACAAAGGAGTTGTCAGTGAAATTAGATCTTATTGGATTGAGAGGATTTTTTGTCAACCTCAAAATAAAGAGATAGTTAAACTACTTAGTAAGAATGAAGCCACGTACTACTTTTCACATGACAAAAACTGACAGAGATTATTAATAGACTGCTAGTAATAAATTTATAAAGCATGTACTTTAGAAAAAAGAAAAAGATTACACTTGTAGGAAATTCTGAGATGCAAGAGTGGTAACCAACAAAATTGATTAAATATGGAATAATTTACAAAGTAGTATAAAGCAGTAAAACTAATGTATAATATTGGGATTAAAAACAATAATGTATTACTGTATTTTACCTGTGGGGACAAAGCGCCAAAAAACAGTTTCCGGGCTCTTGGCCTCACATAGAAAGGTGCTGGCTCAGGTAGTAAATGGCCATCAACTGTGATTGGATGGCGACCAGCTGTGGCTAGTTGGCCGTCAGCTGTAACCGGTGAGCCATTGGCCATGAATATAACTGCTGTGGCTACGCTAGCAGCAAATGGGAGCTAGCAAGAAGATGGTGGCTGAGCTAGCAAGAGCGGATTGAAAAGAGGTAGGTGCTGCCAGCGAGAATATAGTGGTATGACTTCCCTATCCATGGTTGCGTGGGTGTTCCTTTTTAGCCTCACCATATTGGGTGTTCTTATGTGACGAGCAGGAGCTGAAAGCCCGCCTGCCGCCCTGCTGGATGCCCTTCAGGACACTAACCTATAAATAATACATGCTATAAATTTACCATAGATAATATACTTTCTAGTGAGTCAATGGAAGGATTTTCTTTTAATTCAGGAAATGGATATGGTTACCACTACATCTATTCAATGATGTATTGGTGATCTTAGCCAGAGAAAGAGAGAGAGAGAGAGAGAGAGAGAGAGAGAGAGAGAGAGAGAGAGAGATTGAGGGAGGGAGAAAAGAAGGAGAAGGAGGGGGAGGAGGAAAGGGAGAAAGAAGAGGAGGAAATAAGATAATTATTAGCAGAGAATGTGATTGTCTGCATAAAAAACTAAAATAAACTATAAAGCTTTAATAGAAGTAATAAGAAAATTTAGGAAATGGCTGGATATAACATTTTTAAAGAGTTCACACATTTAAAAATAGTGTACAGAATAGTAACGGAAATCCATTTTTATAAATTAAACAAAATATGTACAACATATTTATAGAGAGATTCAAAAATTGTTAAAAGACATCAACTACAGTGATCATAAGGTTACATATATCTTTATGGATAAATATTTTCAGATTTGGGGGGTAAATACCCAGAAGAGGGATCATTGTGTTTTATGGTAATTCTATTATTAATTTTTTGAGGAACCTCTGTAGTATTTTCCGTACTGGCTGTACCAATTTACGTTCCCACCAAAAGTGTATGAGCGTTCCATTTTCTCCACAACCTCACCAACACTTGTTATTATATGTCTTGTTGATAATACCCATTCTAACATGTGTGAGGTGGTATCTCATTGTGATTTTGATTTTCATTTCCCTAATAGCTAGTGAACTTGAGCATTTTTTCATGTTATCTGTTGCCTGTTTGTATGTCTTCTTGGGAGAGGTGTCTGTTCAGATCTTCTGTCCATTTTTAAATTGGATTGTTTCTTTTTTAGTTGTTAGAGTTGTATGAGTTATTTGTATATTAGACATTTGCCTTCTATCAGAGGTGTTGTTTGTGAATATCTTCTCCCATAAGATTGGTTGCCTCTTTGTTTTGTTGATGGTTTCTTTTGCTGTGCAGGAGCTTTATAAATTTGATATAGCCCCATTTATTTAGTTTTGCTTTTACTTTCCTTGTCTTTGAGATCAAATTCATAAAATCCTCTCTGAACCCAGGTCCATAAGATGAGTACCTATGCTTTCTTTTTTGCAATTTATTGTTTCAGGCCTTATGTTCAGGTCTTTGATACATTTTGAGTTAATTTTGGTATATGGTGATAGATATCAGTCTTGCTTCATTCTTTTACATGTGGCTTTCCAATTTTCCCAGCACCATTTATGGAAGAGGCTTTCTTTTCTTCATTGTGTGTTTTTGGCTACTTTGTTGAAAATTATCGGCCTATATATATGTCGATTTATTTCTGGGTTCTCAATTCCATTCCATTGGTCTGTGTATCTGTTTTTTCTGGCAATAGCATGCTATTCTGATTCTTGTCACTTTGTAGTATAAATTGAAGTCAGGGAGTGTGATACTTCTAACCTTGCTCTTTTTTTGTCAGGATTGCTTTGGCTGTTTGGGGTCTTTTATGATTCCATACAAATCTGATTATTTTTTGTTCTATATCTTTAAAAATGCCATTGGGATTTTGATGAGGATTGCATTAAATTTGTATATTTATTTGAGTAATATGACCTTTTTCCTATGTTGATTTTTCCAATCCATATACATGAAATATCATTTCATTTTTTGTGTGTCTTCTTCAATTTCTCTTAATAATATCTTATAGTTTTTTTGGTGTATAGGTCATTCACATCATTTGTTAAGTTTATTCCATGTGTTTCATTCTTTCTGTTGCAATTATAAAATGAATTGATTTTTTTCCATTTCTGAAATTTTATTGTTAGTATATAGGAAAGCAATGGATTTTTGTACATTGATTTTGTATCCTGAAATTTTACTGTATTTTTTAAAATTTACTAATAGTTTTTTGGTAGTCTTTGGGGTTTTCTGCTTAAAGAATAATGCCATCCGCCAAAAGTTACAATTTAAGTTCTTCATTCCCCGTTTGGATGACTTTTATTTATTTCTCTTGCCTAATTGCTCTTGCTATGACGTCTAATACTATGTTGAATAACAGTGGTGACGGGGGGGACATCCCTGTCTTGTTTCTGGTCTTAGAGGAAGATGTGGTACACATATAAAATTGAATATTATGTGGCGGTAAGAAAAGATGAAATATTGCCATATGTGACAACATAAATGAATCTTGAGAATCTCATGCTAAACAAAATAAGTCAGTCAGAAAAAGTTGAGAACCATATGACTTCACTCATATGTGAGATATAAAACTGAAAGTAATGAAGGAACACGACAAACAAACAAAGAAACAAAAACTCATATACACAGACAACAGTTTAGTGGTTACCAGAGGGTAAGGGGTAAGGGTGAAAGGTGTAGTAGAAGAGGGAAAGGGGGATACCATATATGGTGATAGAAGGAGATCTGACTCTGGGTGGTGAACACTCACTGCAATATATAGAGGATGTAATACAGAAATGTATACCTGAAACCTATATAATTTGACTAAACAATATCCCCTCAATAAATGTAATAAATGAATAAAAAATAAATAAAAGACATCAAAGAATATCGAAACCAATAGGTTGCCATAGATAAAGTTCCATCCCATGGGAGACTTAGGATTTTTGTGGTGGTGTTTTTGAGTGACACAATTTTTAAGGGCACTCCCAGCTTTAAGGGTCAGCATTTAGGGAAGATAGTTATTTTGTAATCAGAGTATTTCTATCACATTCTTTATAGCAGAATATCAAGAAATAATGTATAAATGATATAAACCATAAGAGTTCTGTTTATGCTATTTATAAATATATAATTTTGTAGTTGAAAATATAAACCTAATAGACCAGAAGACCTGTATACAACCACACAAAACAAAATAAAACTTACATAATGTATGTCTTTTAAGAATGGGTCTACCTTTTTGTGAATAACAGAAAACTGAATAGAAAGCATAAAACAGAAAAGGGTTTCTATTGCACATGTAACAAGACATGGGACATTAGCCATCCAGGGCTGGTACAGGCACTCGAGCACCTCACAAAGGAAACTTGCTCCTTCTATTTCTCTGTTCCACCATCCTTAGTGAGGGCTTTAATTTTATAATCACAACATGCCCTTCTGATTATTGTTGCCACATTTTGAGAATTCAAAAAGCAATGAGAAAAAGCCTTCTTCTTCCCTAAGCTTTATTTTCATTTTTATTCACATTTCTTACAAAGGTGTTTCTCACTCTTAGTCACTAAAGAGTAGATTTAAAATATTACATTTTCTAACATCTGTAAGAGAGAAAAGTAAAAGAGGAAGCTTTTAGAATTGTTGGATGATTCAGATAACATATTCAGATAAATAGATACCAAAGATGCATGAAAAAACTAAAAATTGAATGCCATAATAAAAAAAAGAAAATATTTTTTTTCAGCTCTGACATAAAAAGATCTCAGAAGTTGTTGCACTTATCCACACAAGAAAAAGGTGTACTAACTGAAAATCAATTACTTTTCTTGGATACATCAGAAAACAGAAATTATAGGTGAACTGGCATCCTGAAATCTAGTGAGACAGGCAGATCTAGAGAGCCACAGCCTAAGTATGCTTACTTAAAGAAAAATCTTAACCTTTTGGGGGTTTGTCAGATCTTAACTGACCTGGGGAAAGGGAAATACCAGCTTCAGCCAGTTCTAGTCATCCTGCTTCACCTAAGAAGAGATAAAAAAAACTGAGAAGCACTTGTGAAGTTCACAATCTGGAGAAATACTCACTAAAAAACTGAGTCTAACCATAGGACTATAGAATACTTTCCCTCCTTCCTGCCTTCTACATCTCATAACCACATTACTAAATGTCTATTTGCAATAGTTCATTTTACCCAGAACATCATGTCTGGCTATCAATAAAAATGTACAAGCCATACCAAAAAGCATACAAACAATTTGAAGAGGCAGGGTAAACATCAGAGCCAAACATGGCAGGAATATTGGAATTATCAGATTAGGAACTTAAAACAGCTATAATTAATAAGCTAAGGGCTCCACTGGATAAAATAGATGATATGCAAGAAAAAATGGGCGATGTTATCGGATAGAAATCCTAAGAACCAAAAGGAAATGCTAGAGATAAGAAAAACAGCTTTGACAGAAATGAGGAATGTCATTAATAGGCTTATTAGTAGTAGATGGGACATGGCTGTGAAATGAATCTCTAATCTAGAGAATGTACTTATAGAATCCTCAAAAACTGAAACGCAGAACAAATACTTAAAAATAAACAAAACCAGAGATAAACAAAATAAATAAATAAACAAACAAAATAACCAAAACCCAGTATATCCAAGGACTGTGGGGCAAATACAAAAAGTGTAATACACATGTAATTGGAATACCAGGACAATAAAGAGAAATTAACAGAAGAAATATTTTAAATAATGACTGAGAATTTTCCCAAACTAATAACAGACACCAAACAGGAAGGAAGCAGGAAACTTACAGAACACCGAGCAAGATTATATACCAAGAAAAGTACACCTAGGCATATAATTTTCAAACTACAGAAATTCAAAGATAAAGAAATAATACTAAAGGAAGCAAAAGGAAGAGAAATAAAACCACACCTTAAGACTAACAAAGAATTTCATTTGACTTCTCCTCAGAAACCATACAAACAAGAAGAAAAAGGAATGAAATATTTAAAGTCTTGAGAGAAAAAACTGCCAACCTAGAATCTTCTAGCCAGGAAAATCATCCTTCAAAAGTGAAGGAAATACCTCCATACTGTTTTCCATAGAGGCTGCACCAATCTGCAATCCCACCAACAGTGCACAAGTGTCCCCTTTTCTCCACATCCGCGCCAGCACTTGTTGTTTGTTGATTTATTGATGATAGCCATTTTGACTGGGGTGAGGTGGTATCTCATTGTGGTTTATGTTTGCATTTCTCTGATGGTTAGTGAGGTTGAGCATTCCTTCATATGTCTGTTTGCCATCTGTATGTCCTTTTTAGAAAAATGTCTTTGCATGTCCTCTGCCCATTTTTTAATTGGGTTGTTTGTTTTTTTGGAGTTGAGTTGAGTGAGTATGGAGGTATCTCAGAAATCTGAAAATCGAACTACCCTATGATCCAGTAATTCCACTCCTAGGCATCTATCTGGAGAAATCCAAAACTCCAATTTAAAAATCTGTATGCATTCCTATGTTTATTGCAGCACTATACACAATAGCTAAGACATTGAAACAACCGAAATGCCCATCAGTAGGTGACTGGATTACTGTGGTACATTTATACAATTGATTATTACGCAGCCATAAAGAAAAAAGAAATCTTATCATTTGCAACAACGTGGATGGATCTAGGGAACATTATGTTAAGCGAAATAAGTCAGAAAGAGAAAGACAAGTACCATATGATCTCACTTATATGCGGAATCTAAAGAAAAGAATAAGTGAAAGAACTAATCAGAAACAGTTTTGGGGACAAAGAGAAAAAACTAAGGGTTGTTAGATGGGTGGGGGGGTGGGGATAAAGGGAATGGTGAGGGGATTAGAAAACAGTCAGTAACCACAAAATGGCCTCAGGGTTTTGAAAAATAATTTGGGGAATGTAATCAATAATGTTGTAAAGATTTTGTAGGGTATCTGATGGACACGTGTCCATTTGGGAGACCACCTCAGGGAAGATGTAGATGCTTGATCAATGTACTGTACACCTGAAGCTGAACAATAATGAATGCCAACTATAATTAAAAAAAGTGAAGGAAAAATATTTTCTCAACAAACAAAAATTAAAGGAATTTGTTGCCAGTAGACCTGCTTTGTAAGAAGTGTTAAAGTTCTTTAGAGAGAAGAAAAATAATAAATGTCAGACACTCAGAGCTATGTAAAGTAAGGAAAGGAATCAAAGAAGGAAGAAATGAAGGTAACAAAAACTTTTATTTTTCTTATTCTTTTTTTCCAGTTTTATTGATATACAATTGACATACAGAACTGTATTTGTTTAAGATGTAAGCCTAATTATCTGACTTACATTTATTGTGAAACAATTACCACAATAGATGATATCCATTATCACATACAGATATATTTTATTCTTAATTGACCTAACACATGTTTGTTAAAAATAATGTTAACAGCAATGCATTCAATTATGTATGCTATGTACAAATCATATATATGAAATAATTGTGCCCAGATTAAAAAGAAAAAAATACTTTTTTTTACCTGCAGACAAAACATAAACATATAGTCTGATGAAATCTACAAAGTGCTGCTAAAGCAAATATATAAGTTTAATAATGTTTGCTTTAGCAAACATTAGAAGACAGAAGAATCATATCCAAAACAAACTTTTATTTTTTTTATACTGGCAATAAAAAAATTGAGAAATTTAAAATTAAAATTACCATTTACTATCTTGTCAAAAAATACAAAATACGTGGGGTTAAATCTAACAAAAGATGTATAACACCTTTATGGTGTGAGCTACAAAATTTTGCTGAGCAAAATTAAAGAGCACATAAAAAAGAGATTTGTTTATAAGTCAGAAGACTCAATATTGTTGCAAAATCAATTTCCCATATATTCATGTATACATTCAACACAACCCAAATAAAAATTTCAGCATGACTTTTGTAGAAATGGATAATCTAAATCTAAAATATCATAGAAAGAGAAAGGATCTAGAATAGCCAAAATAACTTTCAAAAAGAATAAATTTAGAGGGCTAAAACACCTGAATTCAAGACTTATTATAGTATAAATCTACAATTATCAAAACAATGTAGAGTACTACACTGGTGAATAGATGGACACATAGATTTAATGAGCAAAATCGGTCTAGAAGTAGACCCACAAATACATGGAGAACTAACTGGTTGTCATCCAAGGCACAAAGACAATTCAGTGTAGAAAGTATAATCTTTTCAGAAAGTGGTGCTGGAAAAATTGACTATTACATGCAAAGACGTGAACAGTGATCCATATACAAAAACTAAGTTGAAATTAATCATGGAATTCAATGAAAAACCAAAAGTGATGAAACATTTCGAATGTAGGAGAACTCCTTTATGATCTGGGATTAGGCAAAATTGTTAGCTTCAATATCAAAAATAAAACAAAACAAAACACAAAACAGAAAAATTGATAAATTGGACTTGATCAAAATTAAAAATGTGTGCTTTTTGACACATACTGACTGCTAAGTAAATGAAAATACAAGTCCAATTTTTTATTGAGAAAATAACTACAATTATATCTCTAATACAGAACTTTTACTTAGAATACATAAAGAACTGTAGCATTCAATAAAAATTGAAATAATCAAATAAAAATATGGGCAACTGATTTGAACACACAGTTCACTAAAGAAGAGGTATGAATGAAAAATTTGTATTAGCAAAATGCAATTTAAAACTGTAATGAGACACCACTGTATACCTATAAGAATGTCTATATTTTAGAAAAGATTCATCATATGGGAACTGCAGCTCTCATACACTACTTGTAGGGAAATGAAATGGTACAACTACTTAGGAAACAGTATGGCAGTTTTCTAGAGAGTTAAGAATGCATCGATCTTATGACGCTGCCATTCCTTTCCACCCATGAGAAATGATGAAACTCTATGTCCACACAGAGACTTGTACATGAGTACTCATGTAAACTTTGTAAGAGCCAAAAAGTTTAAACAATTCATATGTTCTTCAAAAGGTGAATGGTTAAACAAATGGTGGTATACCTATATAATGAAATACCCCTCGGGAATAAAAGAATGAACTGTTGAGGCAGGCTGCGTCAATGGATCTCAAAATAATTGTGCTGAGTGAAAGAAGGCAAATGAAAAAGAATGCACACTGTGTGATTGCACTTATATAAAATTTTAGAAAATTCAAACTAATCTACAATGAGCCCAGTGGGGCAGGAGAAAGGGATTACACAGAGACACAAAGAAATACGAGGGAGTGATGTGTCCCGATCATGGTGATGATTTCCCTTGTGTATACATATTTCAAAACTTTCCAAAATGTACTTTTTGAAATATGTGTAGTTTGTTGTATACCAATTATACCTCTATACAGTTGTTTAAAAAGACTGAATACTTTTCAAATCATTTTAAACTTTAGTATTATCTCTCCGCAAACCAGAAAAGGATAGATACATGTTTAAAAAATGACTAATGGTAGGCATATTTAACTAAAATCCCAAACAAAATATGATTTACTTTTACGTAAGAAATAATTATATGTTAACTACTATATGAATGTCACTCTTCTAAGGTACACTGCATTATGTCACATTAATCTTATGAATGATGAACTATTATTTCCATCATTTTATATATGAGGAAACTGAAGTACAGAGAGGTTAAGTAACTGATTGAAGGTCAATTAACTAGTAAGTGATAAATCCAGTATTGGAACCTAATAGTTAATAGGACTTAGAGAACATCTATTTAACCACTAAAATATACAGCGTCTCTCACAGTAGTAAATGGAATTTTGCAGTGTGTTTAAAAATACACACATGTCAATTTGAGTATATACCAGGAATACAAAGATGTTTTACAATTTAAAAATCTATTAATGAAATTCACTACTTAAAAGATCAAAAGAAAAAAAAAACACTATATAATCATCTCAAATGCAGAAAAGTGTTTGATACTATTTAACAACTCTTTATGATTTTAGAAAAATGATATCTTTTAAGAAACATTTTCCTCATGGAGTTTACCTACCAAAAATTTTAAAACACATATTAAATTTAATGGCAAAAAAGTAAAAAACAAACAAACAACAAAAAAAAAAACTCTCACCTTTAATTCACAAGTGAAAAAGAATGTTCACTGCCACCACTTAAATTCAATGTGGTACTGAAGGCCTTGGCTTGTGCAGTTATATAAGAAAAATAAATGAAGCCTAAAAGGATCAGAAAGGTAGAAAGAAAAGTATCATTATCATTGTTTATACAGAAAATGCAAGACAATCAATAGACACACTATTAGAATTAATAAAAGAGTTCATCATTGCTGCTGTTGCTTTGGACTCAGTATATAAAAATCAATGTCATTCATATATACCACAAATTAGAAAATATAATTTTAAAATTATACCTTTTAAAATGCAAAAATTAATATCTAATTGTGATTAATCTTATCTGAAATTATGCCAAAACTTCATAGAGAATATGATAAAACTTTATTGAAAAAAACATATATTGTAAGACTGAATTTCTCAACAATTATATATTGATGGACTTCCAAAAGAAATCCAACAAGGTTATACATTTATAATAAAATTCATATGGTAGAACTAAGGTCCTTAAATACCCAAGACAATTTTGAAGAACAAAGCTGATACCAGATATCAATACTTAAAATAACATTTCATCAAATATAAGATATATAATTTTATGCTTTCCAATTAAATTCATAACTAAATATTTTGTAATCTCAAACATGCTCACAAACTTACGAGTGCTTTTATATTTATTGAAAGAACTCTTAGACTTACATGTGCATATATATGTGTGTATGCATGTTTGTGTAATATAGGTATGTATGTACACACCTATATCTTGCACATACATATAAAGGAAAATATAAGTGAAATAAATTGGCAAAGGTATTACTGACATGCTTTCCCATTCAGCACTGAATCTTTCAAATTACATTACTGTTCAGAGTCATCAATGTCCATAATTTTTCTTACAGTATCATCAAGAGTGTCAGTGATTCTAATTTCTTTAAAAGTGCTCCTCTATCAATCATCTCTGGAAATTTCACCAAGCTGCAGGTACCTGCTCTGTAAGTTTTAATGCTGGCACTTTGTTGATCTTGCCAAAAGGTATCGATTGATCATTTTCAGAAAACTCCTGGGACCCATATTTTTTCCGCAAATGATTCTTAAATGATTTGTTGACTGAAACTTAGGAATTGTGATTTTCCTGCCATGCCACCAGGAATAGCAACTAAATTAATGCATACTCATAAGTAGGCACAGAGCACATTTCCCATCACAAATGCCCTTTGGCTTAGAGTGATTGTAAGATGCCATCAATTTTAAGATGTGTCCCCATTGTACAGATGTTAAAATATGAAAATATGCATATTATAATTATTAAAATATGGCAATTTAGACAAATATTTATTCTCATTATTATCAATGAAGAATGGATATGGATTATTTAATAATACATTAGTAGATATGTTGACATGTGGTTATTATATCATGATTTTTAATAATTAAATTTTATAACATGGCAACAACAAAAGTACGCATCATCTGTATAATGAATTAATAAATTGTTGGGCATTTCTAAATGGAATAATTTACAGAGGTGGAAAAAGATGAATGCTGGTTATATTTACCAACATAGATGAATCACAGAAACAAAAAGCAGAACAGATAAATTATGTAAATTAAAACAACAGAATACAAAGTTAAAATGAATTGAATAGAGCTACATATAAAATATAGTTAAATCTCAGAAACATAACATTAAGAGAAAAACGTATGTGAAAGAGAAAAGATAAAACTTGAGATCAAAGACTCCAACATTAGTTTCCAGCAGACTCTGCCCAGCTGATCTTTCTCTTACTTTAATAAATCTTCCTTCTATTTTTTTGAAAAAACATGTGAAAATTTTTGTTAAATTGTGATACCATAATTATAATTTTTTAAAAAAAGAAAATGCCATAAATTGCACAAAATAATGTAATATGTGAATATTATAAATAATGGTATGGAAAATTAGGGCCATAATGGGAAAAGGAAAGAGAAAGAGAGACATGGGAGAACAGAAAGAGAAAGAAAACTTGTATTAGAAAACTGTGGTGATCCTTTGAAGGATATAGATTGATTCTACATAAGTAGAGAGATAAGAAGCAATAATGCCAAACCCATGTAACTAAATATTTGAACTTTCAATACCATTCTCTTTTCTAGAGGTGTACTGATTCAGAGGAATATATGACCAATATTTGAATAGAAAACACCAAGTCAGTGCATTTGTTATGCCATTTTTTTTTCATAAAAGTTGAATCATTTTATTTCAAGTCCCACATTGAAGCGATAATTATGCTGGGTGTTGTGATTTAATCTTGGTATAACAGAATCTTGTTCGGCCATTTATCTCAATAATACCCCAAATTCTGCCTTGTCTTAAGTTGAGTAGTCCCTTTCATCCTCATTATTGTGTTTATGTGCCCATCTAACAAAGGAGTAGATCCTAAAGATTTTGGTCATTCATCCTTGAAGGTTAAATTAATATTAGTTATTTTAAAGAACAGACAGCAGGGAGAATTTCAGTTATCACAGCCTGTTCAGCTCTTTACAGACTTTCTTTGGTTGAAATGGAACTTCCAAGGACTAAGTTAAACACCCACCTTGAAACAACATAATGTCCTTCTCTTATTTTCTTTTCCCTTACTGTACAAAATACATGTGAAGCATACATGAACCAGTTAAATCATAAAACAAAAGAATATTATGAGCAATTTTACCTTTACATCATAGTAGGTACTGAAATATGTAAACTACTTCATAGTTTACAATATACTTTGAGGTATACTGGTCTATTAGACCCACGCAGCAATCCAGTGACAGAAGTGAGATTGGTATGATGATTCTTGAGCTAAATATGGGGAAAATGAGCCTTGAAAATTACTTTTTTTTGAGTTGACAGTAGAAAGTATTGCCACAAACTATAGAAAACTGTGAGAGATTGCAAATAGCTGTGGAAAAAGTTAATTTTATGTTTTGTTTCTGTTTTTGTACAGCACATTATTCAGGGTTACCAATATAATCTTGTGGCTAACTCCAAGAAAATAGAAATAAATACTAGCATTCATTACCTGTGGGTAATGTCAGTTTGCAAACTGGCCCCTGTAAACAGAGGACAAGGACTGCCAAAGAAAGAGGAAGGCCACTGCAGATGTTTACTGAACACACATTTTTAAGCTAGGCATCATACTAAGTACATCACAGGTTCTAAGTTAACAAGAAAATAGGCCAGCCAGGAAATCTCTTTAAATTACATCTGGTGTTTATAATTCCATTTTGCATCCATAATAATGAAAATGAAATTAAAACATAAAGCATATTCTGAAATAACTTTTAAAATAAAAATTCGTAGATATCCACCTCTGAATATGTAATTTATTTGACCATGATAGCACAAGATAAAAATACCATGGTAAGGTGTCAATAAATCACATTTTGCTTTTGTTAACACACTGTGTCTGTGCTTATGTTTTTCCAAGAGCTTACATGAGACATGGCTATGCTACCAAGGGACATAGAATTGTGTTGGGCAAGATATGTGTTACTATAATAATTACCAAGTAACTTGTTCAAACAATAAATATCAAAGGTATTCAAGAAAGAGAGCTTGTATTGAGTGGTATTATTAAAGAAAGCTTCATTGAAGGGGAAAGAATTGGGCTGGATCTAAAAGAATCAGGACCTGAGGAGAAATTAAGTGTTTCTGGAGAGCACTGATTAGACATTGTGGAGGGATTGTCAGGACACCATATGGTCTGTAGACGAAATTATGGAAAATCAGATTGGAAATATATAATGGATCCACACTGTGGAAGAGATTTTTCATACTGCTAGGAAAATTCAATTTATCATTGCAGCTGACTTCAGTAACTTGACAGTACATGACTATTAAGTTCTTTCTATGTTTTCTACAATTTCTCCCTCCTTTATTGGTTTTCCCATTCGTATCCCTAGATAGTACCTTTGCTACAAAGGATTATGTAGCTTCAGCAAGCACTCAGTGTTTATGAGTTTATTTGTGCATTGTATGTTGAGTTTATTTGTGCACTGGCATTATTCCCTGTTTTACAAGCAGGACTTGTGGTGAAATGTTTGGCAGCCATAAGTTCAGTCTCTGTCCCTGTGTCTCCAAATCACATTTAGATTGCCTTGCCCTGAGACATCTCTTACCCTTAACTGCACTGAGTGCAAGTCCCCTTGGCCTTTGATTTCCCTTTTCTTTACGTGAGACTCATGGCTGTGGATCTGGCTGACTGTTTAGCACTTTGCCCTCATCTATTAATCTTGCCCTGGAAAGCAAGGGCAAGATGAGGGCAAGACCTCAGATTCAAGTCTTTCAGGGTGAGCCTGCCTCTTCCCTATGCCACGGATATCTTTTTGCTTGACATGCCCATAAAAAAATCAATGTGACCTGCAGAACTGCTGAGGCTGGGAGATGGAAAGGGTCTTCATTAGGCCAATCCAATCTCTAATCAGATCTTCTCCAGTTGGCAGTAGGTTATGTGAAATTATTACTGGTCTGCTGATTGAGGAGGCTGTAGGAACCCTGGGGAAAGTGAATGACTTTCCCTTCTCCTATTACCAAGACAAGCCTTCTACCTGTTGCTTAGTATCTCCCTCCCACCTATGGCCAATCCCTCTGCTCTCTCTTTAGCTCAGGTGATTTCTCCTGAAAGTGCCATGCCTCCTGGGCAAACCTTGTTTATCAATCCTCCAAAACTGTTTGGTTCTTTGTAGACGTCCTTTTAAAATTTGTCTCTAAACCTATCCTTAAAAAAGTGAGGATATTACAACCAAGCTTTACATTGTTCATTAATGTCTGATTACGTATAAGTAAAGCAATCCCTTTCCTGATTGTATAACTGCAAAGGGCGCATTGTGTCCAGCACCTGCAGAATGTTCTTTTGGATATCCTACAACATTCTGAGGTTAAATTTCACTTTTAGAAATATTAAAAAATTATATATGGTCAAGTCCAGTATAAGGAGTCTCGCAAAATAATGTAATTCTGAGTCAAAAACAGAGTTTACTTTTAAAAACATGATTGAGATTTGTGAATGGGTATTAATTGCTTATGTGCCATAATTTCTGAGACTCTGCCTCCCACCTCCACATGGCATCTGCAAGACCCACACTCTACTATAATATGCGTAGTGTCCTGGCAAGGGGCATATTTATATTATAGCACGTGCGTTGTGTTATAATTTGTTTTTACATATCTTTCTCTCCATCCAGACAGTAATATCTTAAGATGCAGTGAATGCATCAGCAATCTGTGTACAATGTTTGGCACATAAAATGTGCACAAGAAATATTTAGTAAATGCACAAAATATTGACCAAGAATTACCTTTGTGAAGGTGAGAAATTCAAATAGATCTGTGGAAATTTTTCCAAAATTATATATTTTTCCTCTGGCTTATATGATTGTATGTGATTTTCTTTGTTTTTCCTGTTTATTGTCATTCTGTGCTTTCTAAATGTTCTAAAAGGAATACATATTACATTGTTAAGTCAGAGAAAAGGAAGTTAAGAAAAAACACACCTGTGGTAATATAAACAGTTTTGCCTATTCGTGGCCATAATTAATAGAAAGCATCTAATAAAAAGCAAAAGTATGGTCAGTTTGGGAATGTGAATGAGTCTAATACTTGCTTTTCTTCCTTGCTAGTATTATGTGTATACAGTCTAGGGGACACGCGATCTACAGATGAGGGTAATGGGGAGGATGATTCATTTGTGCTTTTTTTATATTTCAATGGTGTTACAAGTCCGGTTCTCTAAAGATGTGTAGACACTAAGTAAGCTCTTCCATGTGGCACACAAGTGAAGTTCTTTCAGCTTGTTTACTAGTAACACAATTACTCCAAATGAGAGCTTTGGAAAGCTGACCCTGCGTGGGAAAGATTTTAGCATCTGCCTTTGTCTTCAGTCAGTCTCTGCTTGTGAATTCAATTTGAAGATGAAAATACGGAGCTTTGTCCTTCGTGGAATGAATGACCCCATGTAAGATATGTAAGTCTCTTCTATCTCTCACTTGCATGGAGTCGAAAAATACTTAAACCTACTAATGAAAAGACAAGTTTTAGTTTAATATGTTGTCATGGCTTCATTTTCACTTTTCAGTATAATTGAAGAAACATTGTTTTTGAGAGATCACTAATAGTTAACCCGAGAGTTTTCTAAATGCTGTTAGAACACTTGTAACGGGTTAAGGCTAAGCAAAATGGTAAGCATTATAAGCAGAGTCCATTCAAGCTCCATTGTAACCTTTCTCGGAGATGTTTCTTCTCTGTGCCTCTCCTGAAATCCCTGCTGCCCCATTTCTATATATGATCAATGTATGCAGTACCTTTCCTTCCAAAATCATCTCCCATTCCACTCAGAGGACCTGTTCTCAGCCTGTCATGTGATGAACTAATTCTTACACATTTGAGAATTAATGGTCAGATCTTGAAGCTCTAACCTTGTTGGCACATTCTTTCCCGTGTCCCTGGAGCTCTTAGTCCAAGGATAATGTCTGATTCAGTTTCTAATCCAAATATGGAATGGTGTCCCAGTGCTCAAAGAATAAAGCCCAAAGTCCTCAACAAATTGCCCCAAGGAAACTTCTTCAGTCTTCTTTTACAAAGTGCCTCTTTCACAACTCTACTGACCAAGAATCACATGGACACTAATTATTCCTTGAAAGAATCATATACCTCATAGGCACATGCTTTCATAATATTATTTCTTCATTGCTCATGTCTCTACCTCCACCCTACCATTTTATAGGTTTCATCCTCTTTCCTTAGCACCACAGAACGGTTCCCTTCTCTTCTCTCCAAAGTACTTTCCATTATGACACTCTTCATTTATTTAGTTGAGTTATACTTATATAGATGTATAAATCCACTAGATTTTAAGTCTACAGAAGGTGGTACTATTTCTTTGCATGCACTCAAAGATTAGCACAATGGCTTGACCACAGTTAGAGCTCAACTAAATTTTTGTTGGAATTCAGAGTTATTTAAATTATATCTTAGATGAGTCAACACTTATTTAATAAATATAATCCTAATAATAGAATTTCATGTGTTTTAGGTGTGGGAAATATTTTTGGACTATTTATGCTTTCCATTTTGCACTTGAAGGGGTTATATTACAGGTGACTTCTTGCTTTTCCAAGGTATGAGGCAAGCTCTATACTGTGTGTGTATATAGAGGTGCTGTTTGTATGGGCACTATATATATATATATATATATATATATATATATATATATATGTATGTATGTATATGTATATGTGTATGTATGTGTATATATATATGACTGCTAGTTAAGCTACAGCCTTAAAAGATGTAAATTAATTCAAATATATGACAAACAATAAAGTTCCTGATAGGAAAATGCTTGCTTGTGGCAACCAATCAAGACAGCCGAAATGCTAGAATTCTTTAATTGTCACCAATATGTAGTATCTCAGATGCAATCATAGTCTATCCTAATAAACATAATAATTCACCTTTTGTTTTAAGGACAGGCTGTGAGAAATTTTACTGTTGGTTTTCAGCAACATATAAATTACAGAACATGAAAGTTCATCTTGCATTTCAAATATTATTAAAAAACAGTTAACTAAGAGTTCTTATAATTGTATATATATATATGGTCTTATAATTATATATATATAATTATATATATAATTATATATATATATAATTTTATATATATATATATATATATATATATATATATATATATATATATATAAAATTAAACAACATTAAAATGTACCAACCTTATAAATCAGCACATGCAGAATGCCTGATGAGTGTTGAAAACAGTACAAAGCATAGTTAAGTGAAAGAAGATTTCAGCCTGGGATAGAATTTCATAAACATAGAGAGCAGAATTTGGAAAAGAGGGACTTCCAGATAAAGAAACAGAATGATTAAAATGGTAGAATTATGTTTGAGGGAATATGACTAGACTAGTGTTATGGGTGCAGAGGATATAGTTTAGAAGATAAATTCAGATTCCCTATGGAACAATATGCAAATATGACAAGGTCATATAAGGGGGCAATGATGGCATTCAAAAAAGCCAAGCTGTCAAACCATTTCTCTGTCCTTGCAAAAGAGCATGTCTGTCAGGGAGTTGTAAATGAGTTGAATTTGTGTTAAGTCTGGGCAGACAGGAGACTTGGAAACAATCCAATGCATGTGATTGAAGCTCGCCATCCATGGCTTCCTTGATGTTCTTCCTTTTTCCAAGAATGGTTTCTAACCTCTGCTCTGATTATATACATCCTCTGTATTCACACTTTAAGGCCCATCTCCTCAGCTGCACCTTCCCTAACGGCTCTACCCTCAATGATCTCTTCATTTTCTGAATGTCACTAGTTCTGATGCTTGATTAGAAAAGATTTAAGATTAATTTAGCAGTGAGACATTGCATGAAGTAAAGAGGGAGATGCAGAATGACATAGAGGCCATTTGGAAGGGCATTTCCACATCCACATTTGAAGTAATGTAAAAATGAATGTGGACAGAGAGATTGGAAATGGGAACAAAGTATGTAAAAGAATGGACATCAGTTAGCTATTGTATAAGGAAAGGACAAGAAAGGGAGAAATCCAAAATTAGTTTCCAAGTTTTAAGTTTATAGAATTAATTTGACAGTAGTAAGAGGTTCCTAGGAAAGCAGAAATGCACAGGGATGAATCTGAAGGACTGGTTGAAGGAAAGCCATGGAATACTAACAGAAGATGCACTTGAGGAGAAGTTTTGAAGGTGTCTTTTGGGGTAGATGGAGTGAGCAGCTGGGATTGTGATCCTATGGTGTTTATAGAGGTAAGGGCTAGACTTTAACATGCCAAGGTCATGATGCCAATCAACCAGTCACTTAGTTCATACATAGTAATCAATTAATAACTGTGGCTAATACTGTGGCTAACACTCCTTTCAGTGTAGGGGGAGTCTTCACCACAACACTGCAAAATGTTGCAAAACAGAAAAAAAGAAAAAAAAAAAAGAAAAAGAAAAAGCGAGGCAAAAACTACAACTGCAAAATCCACACTACAACATTTTTGGCAAATGGCGTTTTCTTTTTCTTCCTTTCTATTCAGTCATTATTGGGATTTTGATTCTAGACAAGTTTTGTCTCCAACTCAGAAAGTCCAATATCTAATTTTAATGTTTTCAAGAATTGAATCTATGATCTTAAACAGCTTCTCCTCTCTGTTATTTTCACCTGATAGGAAGACTTATGGTTTAGGCCAAACAAGGAAGCCTGCGCTGGAGACATCGTTATCAGGATTTTTTTTTTTTTTTAAGGCCATTCGTTTCTATCTATGTACTTTGCTATCTTCTGCACTAAATATTAATATACCTTTCACACACACAAAAATTCCTACATATAGATAATAAATAAGAAGTCCTAAACTTGAAGCTTTTTGGGACTTCAATTTGATTATTTTAAAAATAAAACTGCTGTCAGCTTTGTTTGTGGAGAGGGTTTAGCAGCTCTGTTTACTCTAAAAGTAATCACTTCTTGATTCAAACTGCTTCACCAGTAAATAGAATATCTTAGGACATTAATTATATGGGAGAGAAGTCAGCAAGAAGTAGCTGTTACAATTCATTACTGTACAAGAAATAGCAAGAGATGGGAGAAAATGTAAAGACGGAGATAATTGTTATTGCTTGCCTGTGAATAGGATTGGGATAGATGGATTGGAATTGGTTTATCTATCTCCTTCATAATAAACTGGAACATGGGCCAGGGAGGGAAGTTAAGTAAAGGCAGCCAGCCAGACACCCCACAGGTTTAATGCTCTGGAATACAAAAGAGACTCTTGGTAGCACCTTTTGAAATGAAGTATAAATTAATATTTTTATATAAAACAATTTGTTTCAGTTCATATAGTTTGGAAAGGCCCCCTGAACTATTTTACCTTAGGTTTATACACCCTTTGTGTTTTCATAGCAATTCTTTTCAGAGATCTTGCTGGGGGAAATACAGGAAACCTGCTCTGGGTGACGTTGCAGTGTAACTTGTACATTAGCCATGTACCTGCACCCTGTCTCCCTCGTTTCTGTCTCACCCGGGCACCTTGAGGCTCCCCCCAGGAACTCTGATACCCTACAGGGCACAGGGTAAAGTCCAAAATCTAGCTATCTTGGTCCTCTCTTTTTTTACGGATGCGAAAACCAAGACCTAGAGAGAGGCAGCTTTTCACTGTAACTTATTTCATTAAATTGTGAGGAAGCTGACTAAAGAAACACTCTTGTGGTTCAGGTATGCTGTTCTTGGCCATATACCTCCTACTTTTTATTGGAAGGCAGAGAAGAAGTTAATGTCATTAACTCAGCATCTTTGGACCTCATCTTCAAGTAATGCCTCCTTCATATTGGTCCACGTTTATACAATAGATCACTTAATTTGACATACATATTGAAATTAACTATAGCAGGCTACACTTCAGAGAGAGAAGCATGTAATTTAACCTGGGGTCCTATGAATGTCAGGTTGGGAATGATTTCAAAATAAGACGTGATGTAAACAGCACATACACATGTTTGTTTGTTTTTTCTTATTGTTGCCAATGTTCCTGACCATATGGAGAGGGCTGTATTCATTGGTGAATAATTCCGGTGTAAGTGCAACCATATTGGTATGTAAAGGTGAAAAACGGTCATTAAAAGACATTGCATGATCAATTAAAGTGTAAGCTACAAAGTGCAATGTAAGCAAGATAGGGTGGCTTTGTAACTGTATGACTTCGTAACTGAAAATACGGGAGCTCTATATGGTTTGGAGAATGGGACAAAAGCTTCCTTACTGTAGGAATGTACAGAGCTATACAGAGGAAGAAAAAGGAAGAAAATAAAACACAGAGGAGGAAGGTCGTTGCTGGGTTAACATGGTTGTAAGAGAGATGATTAGGGAGAGCAAACACTAGATAAGAAAATAGTCAAATACCAGTGACGTTGAAAAGAGTAGACAGTCCTGCCATTGTCAATCATTGTGGGCAACATGGAATCCTATCAAGCATGTGCCAGAGGACTCAGGAGACTGACCTTTGGATTTGAAAGCAGATGACTAGGTTCTGAGAGTATTGTAATTTAAACTCGGTCTCTGCCCCTTGCCTTAGTGAACAGAGTATGGTCTGAAGATGTGGCTCCTAAGCCTCCATCCTGGGATTCTAGACCTCATACTTAGTTTTAAGTGATTTGACAAATTGCCTTACCTTAAATACAAGAACCTGGAAGCCATTCTACATAGACCTCCTTTGATTTCCTCAATGGGGGTTACATTCCCACCACCCCTCCTCTTTATTCCTCTCTTCTTGAGATATGCCATAGATCTCAAAGAGGAGAATTAGACTGCTCAGGGAACACCAATTAATACCTCATTTTTCATTGTAATTGATGCTAGCTGCAGAGAGAAACATGCTGTGTATATCCTCCATACCTGCTGTGTGCCATGGCTATCCCTTGATCATTCTATTTCCTGATGGCTGCACATGCCAGTCATACGGTAGTGTCTCAGGGAGAGGGTACTTGAGCACAGCACCACCTTCCCTCTCACAGTAACTTTTTCATCATAAACACTCCACCACCTCTGTTAAAGATAGAAACTATCAGCAAGTTATCTTAATGTCAGCCGTATGAATTCTTGCCCTACCTCTGACATTAATTCACTAGATGAATTTCATAAACCACCAAATTTATCTTGACTTTAGGTCACTCTTTTGAGATGTAATAATTCACAATCTTCTAATCCAATGGAGTTATTTATAGGATTGAATTAGATAAATACGTGACATTTTCTTGTAGAAAGGTATAGAAAGTGCACTGGCATAGGGTCTTATTAGTATTATCAGATTAAGAATCTTTTTGTATCAGTATCTCCATTGTTCTGTTCTAGAGTATACATATTTTATAATATTGCAAATTACCACAATATAATTTGACTTGCAAATGTTAGGTAAGAAACTTTACAAAACACATGGTATCAGGTAAAGTCTTTATAATGGTAGATACCAGCAATCCATATAGTCTTACCCACTTCCTTTAAACAAAAAAATATCTTAATCACCACACATAGTCATTCATTTATTTAACAATTGGACAGTCCTAATTTACACTTATCATATACAAGACCTTCCTCTAACCAGCCACTTTGTAAGGGTTGCAATCAAGGAGTAGTTATTCTGTGAAGTAAAGTAGCAAATTATTGCAATCAAATTTGATAATTAATTTCATATAAATACATGCATAAAGCAGTGAAGACAGAGAGAAAGAAGGGAAGAGATTTATTTTTATTGCCATAACAACTTAAAATGATGAGATAAATCTATAAACATTCAAGGTTAGTCTTCAAGTCTAAGCCTAAGCAGAATATTTTGGAGACTATCATGTTCCACATTTCTCTCTCTCTCTCTCTCTCTCTCTCTCTCTCTCTCTCTCTCTCTCTCTCTCTCTCTCCCTTTTCAATTTTGGTAAAACATATTAACATTTTTTTTCCATTTTCACTTTTTTTAAGTGTACAATCAATCAAATGTCATTGATTACACTGATAATGCAATATAGCATTACCTATATCTATTTCCGAAACTTTGTCATCATTCTAAAGAAAAACTTCACCCATGAAGCAATAATTCCTCACTCCTCATCCTACCCCTCCCCATCCCTTGGTAACCTCTAATCTAATTTGTGTATCTGTGAATTTCTTTCTTCCAAATATTTCATATAAGTGGAATCATACAATATCTGTCCTTTATGTCTGATTTCTTTCACATAGCTTAATAGTATAATATTTTCAAGGTTCATCCATGTTGCAGCATGTATCAGAACTTTATTTCTTTTTATGGCTGAATATTCCATTGTATTTATATATCACATTTTGTTTGTCTTGTTTATGGACATGTAAGGTGTTTCCACCTTTTTTGCTATTGTGAACAACGCTGAAATGAACATTGGTGTACAAGTATCTTTTGAGTCTCTGTTTATAGTTCTTTGGGGTATAGACCTAGAATGAAATTGTTGGATCATGTAATAATTCTATGATTCCTTTTTCAAGAACTACAAAACTTTTATACAAGCATCCCCCGAGCAATCATAAGAGTTTCCAAATCTCCGTATCTTTGCCATCATTTATTTCCTTTTTTTTAAAAAAAGTTATAGCTATCCTGGTAGGTGTAAAGGGGTATCTCATTGTACTTTTAATATTTGTTTCCCTGATGATTACTAATCTTGAGCACTTTTTATATTTGTTTTATGCAATTTGTGTAACTTATTTGAATGAATATTTTTCAAGTTATTTGCCAATTTTTAATTGGGTTGTTATTTTGTGTTATTGCATTATGAGTTCTTTATATTTTATGAATGCAAAATCCTTATACACTATATGAAATGCAACTATTTTCTCCCATTAAGTAGGTTATCTTTTTCTTTTCTTGATAATGTTTTTTGATGAGCAAGTTTTTAGCTTTGATGGAGGCCAATTAATGAAGTCCAATTTATTTTACTTTTGTTGCTTATCCTTTTGGTGTCATATCAAACAATCGATTGTCAGATCTAAGGTCATGATGATTTACTGCTTTAAAACTGCAAGTCATAGATAAAAAAATAACAGCAGTAGTAATGTGATAGGCCAGAAGAACAGAGATGTGATGGAGGTATATTACATTCTAGAAGATGTTGTCCCTAAACACAGTTTAGCAGGATAAAAACAGGGAGCATCCTAGAGGCAGAATATTCTGGGTACTGTAATATCTCATGAACTTCGTCTATCCTAAAAAACAGAGAGGCACGTAATGGAAGGTTAGGGATCATTGCGATTCAGTGCCACAAAACCACATTACATACATGCCTGTTAGACACTAGGAGTTGGTTACTGGCTGCAGCCTGCAATCTGACATCCTCCAATAGATAAGAGAAGGGGATTTTGCCAATACACAAATGGACAGACTACATAGAAAAGGCAAGTTCATACAACCTATCAGTTGATAACCATTGAATGTTTCCATTCAAACCATTGAAGGTTTCTATTATATTTTGCTCAAAAGTGAGTTGAAAGGGGGGAAAGAGAATAATAAAGGATACACTTATTTCAAGGAAAGAGAAACTGCGTAGAAATATTTAGAAAAAGAGAGACCCTTGGTAGATTGTATTATTGAACCCAATTTTTCACCTCTACTTGATTTTGTTCTGGAACAAACTATATTTTCCCACCCCTTGATCTGGCCAGTAGAATAAACATAGTAGTGTGCCAGTTTTGAGCCTAGGTCAAGAGTCCCCTGTGCTTTGACTTACTCTCTCATAACTATAATAAACATGAGAAAAATGTCTGAAATAACCAATTAGTCAGATGTACAATAAAGGATAAGTAGAGCTGAGCCTCCCTTTTTAATTTACCCCAGTTGATCCCAGTCTAGGTCTGCCAATGACCCACCTAAGGCAATCCACAGATGCATGAACAGTTTTTTTTTCAAGTCATTCAATTTTGAGGTGTTATAAATATGCAGTTGTGTGTATACATATATATATATATATATATATATATATATATATATATATATATATATATATATATATATATATATATATACCTCCATCCTCAGGTAGAGGAAACAAAAGAAAAAATAAACAAATGAGACTACCTCAAAATTGTTGCAGTTTTAAACAGCAGTTTTAGTCCTACTCTAACTGACCACTCCTTGCCAAAGCTTTCCACATATCAGGGTTCAGAGTCGATCACAGAATCCCATTAAAATCTCACAACCTATGTTTAATAGGGAGAGACAAACAACTAGAAATCTGAGCCATTGAGGAAATACAAAAATAGTTAGAAATCATCCTAATGTGTAACACTACATGAAAATAAGATTTTGAATCTGATTAGAAGTGTGAGTAAGAAAATCGAAAATAGTGTTTTGTTTTATTTGAAAATTATTTTCAAGAGTGCACAGCAGTGGTTTTAGGTACTATCTCTAACGATGATATCCAAAGAGACCACGATCCAAACACCACCAATAATTTCTAAACCTCAGAGCCACCCTTAGCATAGTACTATTTCAACCCACTTGCAAATTAACAATGGCATACTGACTGGAGCTGAATTTTCAAATGTTCCAGAAACTTTACCTTAGACTACACTTGATGTATTAAACTATTTAAAAGTAATTGGCATAGGCAGTAAACCACCTACTCACAGGTTCATGAATATCGTAGATAGTGGAATAAATGTGTAGAGAGTTTTGTCCAAGACAACAACAGTAGGTCAAACGCTGCTCTATAGTTTCTAGTTATTAGGTTGGTGCAAAAGTAATTGTGCTTTAACAGGTTAAAAATAATTGCAAAAACCTCAATTACTTGTGCACCAACTTAATACAATTTATAATTATTTCTAGAGGCTCAAACTCTATTAACTTCTTATTTCTAGACAATGGCAAAATGGCTTTAGAAATAGTATTATAATGATAATGGAATAGTATGTGTATATATACATAAATATAGATAGATAGATAGATATAGATATTAATACAGATAGATATCTATCTGTATTGATATAGATAGCTATATACACAGGTGTACACACATTATTCAGAGAAAACTAATAGAAACATGTTGAGCAGTTACAAATAATCGTAATACAATGTAGCATTATTACTATATCATACAATTTATCATATTGTTGATTTGTATGTCTTAACTTTGACAACAAATACTAAACATTATGTGATTTAAAACTAGTAGCTCAGTTAATTGTCACTTGTATATTGAAATATAGGATTTGCAGTAGAATTAAAAACACCTGTTTCTTCTTATATAATTTCTCCAAGATGATTATGTAATCTTTACCACTGAAATACAAATACTTCTTTTCCTCTAGATCATACAAAAATCTTACAAGATATAAGTATACAGACATGACATTCCTCCTTATTAATAATATTTTTTCCATTATACAAATAATCCATGTTTTTCCTGTCCTGAAAAAACTTGCAAATGCAGAAAGAAGGAAATCCAGAAATAAATAATGTTAAAAAGTTGGCACATTTCATTAAAAAAAATGGTGCTTTGTTGTTTATATTTGAGAATACATTGCATATGTTATTTGATAATATATGGGCAATTTATATAGAGGAATTTGCATAAGAGATACTGTCTATGATTATTAGTCTATCCTATTAATCATAATAACCACTTTGCAGAGGGAAAAATACTTTTTTGTTACTTTGGAATTTTCCTGATAAAATAATCGCATTTCTGATTCTGGGTTAGAGTCAAAAAGATGAACCTGAAGTGCCAAGCTTCTCCCTGGGGCTATAGAAACCACCTTATAATCTATAGTACAATTCGTGAATTTTAAATTGAGAATTAAAGAAAACTATAGACATACAGAATTTTATACCTGAACAGCTTTGATCATGAACCCTTAATCTTCTTTCATTTTTCTGTTAACTTAGTAATTATTGAGTAAAGTTTTAAAACTCTTTCAATTCTTAGCCTTTAATTATCTTACAATATTTCTCTATTGTCTTATAATTTTGAAGTACAAAGTTGTCATGAATTGATGAAGTATAACCTCTATTCTTTTAACTTCAAAATTTTAGTGTTGGGTGGAAGTCAGAAGGGAAACAATTTTGGATGTGTCCTTTATTTTCCTCAACACAACTATTGGTGCATGTTTTCATATTTTGGCAACTAAAACCATGATCAGAATCTATGAAGGAGTTGTTTCTTGAAACTGATTTCTTGGGACTGTGGTTAATGCTCTTTGATATGGATTTACATACTCAGCTTCTTCCCTCTGACTGAGGGAAATTTCTTTCATTAACTTTTTAAAAAAGATTTCCCCCTCTTTTTATATTTTTCAAATGTTGCTTTTAAAAAGACTTCTATTATATCTTTACATCTATTATATCTTTATATCCATATCTATTTACTTTTTTTATTTTATTATGCATTCTGAGGGAGATATTTAAGTTCATACTATCCGTGAATTATATTATTTTCCCCTGCTAATACTTTTTTTTTTTAATTTTTTCATGTATGGCGAGGTTATTTTAAATACATACTTAAATCACCTTTTTATTAGTTTTTATTTTATTGTATTCCTTTTTTTTTCATCTCAAAAGTTAATTCCTTACACATTCTGCCTATATTTCATGGAGGCCAAATAATCTTACAAACTTTTGAAATTTTCTCATTTGTTTTTCTGATTCCTGCAATAGATATGTGTGTATATATATATATATATATATATATATATATATATATATATATATATAGAGAGAGAGAGAGAGAGAGAGAGAGAGAGAGAGAGAGAGAGAGATAGATATACTATCTATCTATCTATCTATCTATCTATCTATCTATCTATCTATCTATCTATACTAAGAACAATGAAAGAGAGTTTACTGCCTATGTTATCTTCTAGGAGTTTTATGGTTTGGGGTTTTACTTTGAAGTCTTTAATCCATTTTCAGTTTATTCTTGTATACAGTCTAAGAAGGATGGTCTAGTTTCATTTGTTTTCATATCTTTTTCTGGTTTTCCTGATACCATTTATTGAGTAGACTGTCTTTACCCCATTGCATATTCTTGCCTGCTTTGTTATAGATGAATTGACCATGTAGGTGTGGATATATTTCTGGGCTCTATATTTTGTTCTATTTATCTACATGTCCGTTTTTTTATGCCAGTACCGTGCTTTCTTGATTACTATACTGTGTTTCCCCAAAATTAAGACCTAATGGGAAAATAAGCCCTAGTATGATTTTTCAGGATGACATCCCCTGAACATAAGCCCTAATGTGTCTTTTGGAGCAAAATTTAATATAAGACCCGGTCTTCTTTTCGGGGAAACACGGTAGTAGTATAGTTTGTGGTATAGTTTGATATCAGTTAGAGTGATACCTCCTACTTTGTTCTTCTTCCTCAAGATTGCTGTGGTTACTCAGACTAAAAAGCTTTTGCACAGCAAAGGAAACCATTAACAAAGCAAAGAGATATCCTACTGATTGGGAGAAGATATTCAACAATGATATATCTGATAAGTGGTTAATATCCAAATTTTATAAAGAACTCATACAACTTAACAACAAAAAAACAAACAACAATCCAATAAAAAATGGCCAGAAGTCCTGAATAGATATTTCTCCAAATAAGACATGCAAATGGCCAATAATGTATAAAAAGATGCTCAATGTCACTAGAGAAATATAAATTAAAACTACAGTGAGATATTACCTCACACCTGTCAGAAGGGCTATTATCAATAAGTTAATTAATAGCAAGTGTTGGCGAGGATGTGGAGGAAAAGGAACCCTCATGCACTGTTGGTGGGATTGCAAATTTGTATATCATATATACATTGTATATAATATATATTGTATATAATATATATTGTGTATTATATATATATATATATATATATATATATATATATATATATATATATATATTCATAGCCATAATAATGGCTATTATGGAAAACAGTATGGAGGTTCCTTAAAATATTAAAAACGAGACTATAGTTTGACCCAGAGATTCCACTTGTTGACATTTGTCTGAAAAATCCCAAACATTAATTCAAAAAGATATATGTACCCCTACGTTCATTGCAGTATAATTTACAATAGCCAAGATATGGAAGCAACTTAAGTGTTCAGCAATAGATGACTGAATATAGAAGAAGTGGTATATACCAGTGGTGCCAAAAAATGTATACACATGACTTGTATCCATCTTTTGTTATCGGTATATATTATTACAATTTTAATACAGTTTTTTCCCCTTTCTTAAAATGTGCAGACATTTTTGGCACCTTGTATATCTGCAATGGAATACTACTCAGACATAAAAAAGAATGAAATCTTATCTGTGACAATATGAATGGACCTAGAGGGTATGATGCTAAGAAATAAGTCAGTAAGAGAAAGACAAATATCATGTGATTTCACTTATATATGGAATCTTAAGAACCAAATAAGCAAAACAACAAAACCAGAAACAGACTCATAGATACAGAGTATAAACTAATGGTTGCCAGGTGGGAGGGGGATTGGGGCTGGATGGAAAAGGTGAAGGGAATAAGAAGTACAAACTGATAGTTACAAAATAGTTACAGGGATGTAACATATAGCATAGGGAATATAGTCAATAATATAGTATTAACTATGTATAGTGCCAGATGGGTACTAAACTTATCAGGGAGATCATTTCATAAATTATATAAATGTCTAACCACTATGTTGTACACCTGAAACTAATAAAACATAATATTTAATGTCAAGTGTAATTGAAAAATTAAAACAAAAAAAGAAGTAAAACTGCAGAAACTTTTTAGTTCATCAAAATAAAGGATTAGAGTTATCTGTGATTTTAAGTTATTCCACCGCTTAGGAAGATGGATGGTAAGCAATTTAATTAAGTATTTTATTCATACAAAGAAGAAAGAACTTCTCTTTTAAATTACAGAATTTATAGAAAATAAATTATAAAAATAATTTAAAAGATTTACTTTTTGTATGAGAGACCAAGAATCGGATTGAGTGAAAAATAGAAGAAAGTGTATTTTCTCCTTCTTACTGATCCCAGAGAAGTGGAATGAGATCTGATACTCTGGGTACAGGAGCTTAGTTAGAGGCACATGCATGAAGAGAAAGCTTACCTTCTATCAGACATAGATACAACTAGGCAAAGCAGAGGAGTAGACTGATAGGGGGCATCTTTGCAAGGATGATGGCCTATAATTCTAGCAGAATCCTATGTAGTAGTCAATAGTAGGTTTGATTTCTTGCCTTCTAATTTCCTTATGTTACCCTCAGATCTTCAGTGAAATTGTCTTGAACTTTCTTGCCTTTGACAACCTGGTCTTGATTCTGCCTTGGAATGTTCACAGAGCCCAGATCCAGATTTGAGAAGTGAGATAAACAGAATGGAGAAATCAAATAAGAGAGGATTATAAATATGATCTTCAGAGAGTAGAGGAGTAATAGGCAGGAAAACACCTATAGGTCAAGATCCATCTGACAGGCAAGTTAGATTTGTAGGATGTGTAAGCGTTCCTTAGAGAACCCTAGAAATGCCTGGGTGCTCAGGAGATTCTAGTAAAGATTAAACTTCCTACAGATGGGTGAGACCTGGAGTCTAAAGGATTATTATGCTGACACTGAAGGCACCATGACTGAAAATTAAAGAAATTGAGCAACAGAAATAAGACTGTAAGAAAAAAAGTTTTAGCAAAATCTATTTAGGGTGTTAACTACCAGAAATGACTTTGATATTTCTTTCTTTGTTCATGTTCCATAACTGAATCTACATATGATTGTATATGTTTATAATTGTGTGTGTGTGTGTGTGTGTGTGTGTGTGTGTACAAATACAAAGAATTATCTCCGTCATTTAGAATGTACACATTTATTTAGGATTGAAAGCTATTGTTTTCTAGACATACTTCCCATTTCTGTTTCATCAGAAATGGAAAGGTTGTATAACCTCGGATACCTACCATACAGATTTTAGTTGTTTTTGTCATATAATACAGAAAATAAGGTCCACAGTTTTTAATACATTTGTGGTTGAATCTACACATATTTCTGCTAGTAAATAAGGGATTATGTTTGCTGGTAGATGGAAAGCTGCATGGGATTTAATTTTTAAGAGAACTGTCTGGTAATGAAGAATGTGCAACTGGCCAGCGGTAGCCATAATCTTCCCTTTCAGTTCCCAAAGTCCTCTTTGGGTTCTGCTCATCCATTGATCAAATGTATATTGAAATGTGATGTTTTCCCAGACAGTGTGGGAGCCAACAGAGTTTAAAAACAAACAAACAAACAAAAAAAAAAAAAAACAAAACAGAGAGAGGCAATCCTCCTGTCCTTAAAAAACTCAGAATCTGAGAGGAAAATAATATTATAGGCTGGTATTCACTGTCCCTCTAGTATGTGCCAGGTAGTATTCTAAATGCTATCCCAAAGGAGGAAGAGCTTCCCCTTCATGGGGGTAGAGGAAGAGATAGAAGTTGAAGTGAGTCTTGAAGGACAAGTAGGACAAGGGATGGAACACATTTCAGATGGAAGGGTCAGTACATATGGATTCATGCAAGTGTGAACAAGAAGTCGTGTGGTAGCATCAGGGAAATGTAACATAGCGGAATAGATGTTGCAATGAGGTAATATAGTTCCAAACAGTATAGGCTGGTGCCAGTGACAAATAAAAGAAAGTACGCAGGTAGAAAGTTAAGAATCGAACCCTTTCTGTGGCAGTTACTGTGGTAGAAGTACTATTTCTATTATTTAATTAAATATATGAAATACAAATACAGGGCATCTTTTATCATCACTATTTCATAGATAAGCATGAATGATAATACATACAAAATATTACGTGTCTTACACAAGTTTGCACAGCTAGTGAGGGACAGAGACTCCAAACTGTTTCTCTTCTTGTGGTTGTGCCACACATGAAGGACATCATGTGTCATTCTAAGGAGTTCGAGCATAAATGACCGGCAGCGGTGGACTGTTTAACTGGTCAGTACTTAGAGACAGAATGTTCACCTCCTTTCATTCATTCATTCATACAACAATGATTACATTCTACTTACGTACCAGGCATTGTTCTTGGGATTTGTGTACAGTCCTTTCGAGGACGATAAATATCTAAAACTATCCTTTCAGTACAAGCGTCTGGGGCTGTGGTAGAAGCATATTGAGGTCTTATTGGTGTCCAAGGAAGAGGAAGTTGCAAAGCCTACCATGAAGGCAGAAGAGAAGTGTGTGAGGAAAAGCTCTACAAAGAAAATGAAGTCTAAGCAAATTCTCTTTTTAAAAACGTCATAGGTTAGTAGGTGTTAGGAGAATTAGGAGAATCCAACAGGCAAAAAAAGGAAAAAAATATATATATATATACCATATATATATATATATATATATATATATATATATATATATATATATGGAGATAATATATATATTTCATATATATATATATATATATGAAGAAGTGTATGTAATTCATTATGATCAAGAATATAAATAGGTTGGAGCATTAGCATTATGGATGAAGAGGTAGTCAGGGGCCAGATCATGAATAGTCCTGTATTCCAAGAAGAAATCTTTATAAACCACAGATGGCCCAAATTCAGGGAACAGATGCGCTTTAAAAAAAAATAAAAAAAAAATATTGCCCACACGGTATTTTTTAAACAAAATTAGTTGAAAAAAAATAAAAAAAGATTTCACGTAAGATCCAGATATCTGCCTCTCTTAAAAAACCAGGAGGTGCCAACCTTGGGTCTGGATGCAAGTGATTTTAGCAGAAGAACAGCTCCCTTCTTGAGTTGTACATGCTCATTTCCCAAACTACTTCTTTCTTTTATGTTAACTGACTGGTCTCTGTTGGTTTTATGTTTACAGAACTTGGTCAAGGCCCTGGGCTCCTCTCAAGATCACTTACATCCCCCAACCCAATTTGGCTTCAAAACTTGCTTACACTTGTTTAGAACCCATTGACTCTTGCTGAGGTTCCTTATAATTTTGCCAACCCAGGGATTTTAAAGTTGGTTTTCTAAAGAAGAACTAAGACCTCAGATTAAAACTAGAAATTGAAGTAAGCAGAGGGGCTGGAAATGCTGTGATGTAAATAGAAGAATAAAAATAAGATCCACTTAAATTGAATGTTTTATTCCTCTCACTCTACTTACAGTGCTTAACACAAAAGGAGGTGCAGAATATTATGTTAAATATGTTGAAGCAATTTCTATAAAATGATTCCTAAAGTATATACCAAGCACTATAAGACCCCATGATGTTCCCCCCAAGGAAATAATCTCAGAGTGAAACAATAATTTTGGAAAATTGAATGTTCTTCTCTTGAAGGTTTTGAATGCACTTTAACATATCGTATATCTTAGATCTTTTCCAAAAACATCAATCAATTCTCTCACACCAACTGGGTGTCTTACAGTTCAACTCAATTCTGACAGTAAATGCCTGGAGTTAGTACAGACCCCACAGGTGAACGGCTCAGCCCCACAAGTCTTCTTTATTTCAGACACCAGCCACAAGTCTTGGGTATCCCCAGGTTACTTGTACTTCATCCCAACAGACAACAAATATGAGGGTTCTCACAACACCCCGCTAGGTTCAGTAATTCTCTAGAACAACTCACAGAACTGAGGAAAGTGCTATTTAAAAAAATACAGTTTTATCATAAGGGATACAACTTATGAATAACTAAATGGAAGCAATAAACAGGACAAGATAAGGAGGAAAGGCACTGAGCTTCCATGCCCTCTCTGGGTGCCCCACCCTCATAGGACATCGATATATTCACCAACCCTGCAACTTCCAAACCTCTTCATTCAAAAGTTTTTATTGAGGCTTCATTATGTAGGCATGACTGATTCAATAATCAATTATTGTTGATTTAACTCAATCCCCAAATCTTCTACCCTTCCAGAAGTCTGGGGTCAGGGCTGAAAAGTCTAACAGTCCAATCATCTGATTGTTTTTTCTGGCAACCAGCCCCCATACTGAAGCTATCTCAGGGCCCCAAGAGCCATTAGCATAATGAGGTACTCCTATCACTCAGGAAATTCCAGGGGCTTTGAAGCTCTGTGCTAGGAATCAGAGACAAAGACCAAATTTACTTTTTTTGTTACACCACAGAAGTCCTTCAGGAAAGAGTTCTATTCACTTTAGTTAATTTGGTGTAAACCATACAGATTTGTAATGGAAACATTTTTTTTAACATTTTTAAAAATACTTTTTAAAAATTAGTTTCAGGTGTACAAAACAATGTAATAGTTAAAACTTTATCATTTATATCTCTCACACAGTGATAACCCCCCTCCCTCCATCTACTACCCTTCTGGCATGACATGCAGCCATCTAATGGAAACATTCTTGATAACCAATTTACATTACATGAAATAAAATTTTGGAGATGCCAATTTATAAAATGGCAAGCCAATCAAGGAAACACCCAGAATATGTATTAACTTTTATAAAATTCAACAGGAGACAACCAAACAAAATCAAAACCTGCTCAGGTCTCTGAATTCAGACATTTCTAAAGATGACCAAATGGCATTTAACTGAAAGTGTGTACTTCCAGTGCTTTCTGATTTCCGGCCATGTATAAAAGAAAAAAAAAAAAAAAAAAAAAGAGAGAGAGATAAAATACGTCTTTTAGCCTTCTCAGTTGTGCTTCCAAATTCTAATTCCTGAGTCCAGGACCAGACACAGAATACACAGTGACAGAGGGTCTCTAGCTGGCTCTGCACCCTGGTTTTCCCACTAAGCTGGCCTGTACATGCCAACCAGTGCCGGGCTCTCTTCCCATTAATGCAATTTTACCCAAAGAACAATACCCTTTCAACAGGGTTCAGAACACACCTATATCACATCTACCTTATCCACGCCAATGTCCATCCTTGAGGGCCCCTTGTACTTCTCAGGTAGCGGTGAGGTTTGTAGCATCGTGTGGAGCTGTGTGGGGTTTGGGGCTGCCTTGGCTAGCCTGCTAGCAAGCCAGCTGAGTTCACAGTCTCGGCTGCTTCACCTCCAGGAGGCTAGCAATTCCTATCTGTGCAATAAGTGGCTTAATTTTTATATCCAGCTAGTTAGCAACTGGATCTATCTGTAGATACTATAACTTCACAGGGAAATGCTTTATCTTCTTCCTTTTTGTATCTCTAATGCTTCCTTATAAGTTGTTCCTTTTTCATTCCTAACCCATGTATATAGTTATATGTAGCCAAGTGACCAAGAACATAATAACTGGGTTGCAGCCAGGCTTTTTAATTAATAAAACCAGAACAGTAATATCACAGCTATGTATCACAGCAAGTATGACACCTCAAGTCAATGTTTATTGACTTAACGTTTTTTTTTAGATCTTACTTTATAAATGATTCTGTCTTGAGCACTTTATATGCATTAGCTCATTTAATACAACAAACATAGGACACAGCTACTTTCATGATTGCAGTATTACAGTTAGGAAACTGAAGTACAGAATGTTAAATGACTTGCCCAAGGTCACAGAAATAATAGCGAAGTTAGAATTCACACCCAGGCAGACTGGCTCCATCACCTGCACTTTACCACTTCATCCATACAGCTTCTCCAATGAGGAATAGTAAAGGGAAGAAATTAAACCACTTTGCTTTTTCCACGCAAAGACTTGAAGCCTGCTGTCTATCCCTGTGATCCACCTCAGCTTCTGGATTCCCTTCTTCCAGAGATGTCCTGGACTGACCACTCCATTTGTTTATGTTCATAACTGCACCTACCGAAGGTCCCTAACCCTTTGCACCTTGGTTCTCTTTCAAAATTCTGAGTTGCTTGAGGACTGAGACTCTTTCTTCACCCCGAACGCTATGCAGACATCATATAAATAACAGATTTCAGTAAACTGTGGGCTTGTTATTGATCTGTCACTTCCCTATTGCGACACTTTAGTGAAGTGCACTACTTGCTTTTCTATCATAGCTTTGATGATCTCCTCTGTAAAATGAAAGGGCAAAACTGCAAGTCTATACCACTCTGAAGGGCTGTGTTTGGAGTACAGGGCAAGTAATGACAAAGCAGAGGAAGCACCAGGATGGCTGGTTGAACCACATCACATGGATGTGCTATGTTCAGATGCGTTCCGTACAGGTCTTGCCTCTCCTTGATGGAGGTTACTGTTCTTTGGGTAAAACTACTCTAATGGTGAGAGAGCCAGACGCTAGCTGACTGCTATGCGAACACAACAGTGGCATGGATCTCATCAGCAGTGCAGCTGGGCTGTTGGGTTTCATCTGGTCTGACTCTCCTCCATACTGGGGCAAGGTCAGAAAGGCAGCTAGCAATTATTAAGTGCCTAGTATGGTCTAGACACTATGGCAGGAACTTTCAGTTGCTGTCTGACTTTATCCTCACAACAGTGACATACTTACATACAGCAAATTATGTATATTTTATGGATAATGAAACTGAAGCTTCCTTAGAAGTAACCTACTCAGATTCAGCCAGTAAGCATTAAAACTGACACTCAAACTCAGTTTTATGTGACATGCAACCTTGTGTTTGTTTCATTTATTCTGCATTATGTTTCACCAGGTGCACCATAGTGGAGGCCACAATGTGCTAATTTGGAACTCAGAGTCCATAATCTTAGTCACTGCATTTGATTTTCCTAAACCTGGCTCAGCCTGTGGCCGCCTCACCTTTCTCTGGTAAATAGATGGATTCATCAGTCAAAGGAATGGAACAGCTCCTATAGATGGAGAACAATTTTAAACAAAGGCCCAAATACGCAGGAAAGCTGGTTCCACAAAATTTCATTTTACTTCACCAAAGTACTTATTTTTTATCTGTGATACTTAGAAGTCTTCTAACTCTTTTACTTATGCTGTGAGCAAAAATGTTCACATTCCTTTCTCTTTATACACACTAAAATGCAATCGAGTTTGGTTTAAAAGCAGTGTATTCTTTGAGGCAAAATAAATTACAAGAAAATCTTGCAGATAGACGCTAAGTAAATTGATTTCTGTGTACAAAATGTCCTTTCCCTGATTTGTTGATAAAATTTTAATGTTATACATGTTACAACTGTTAAACGCATCCTCCAAGCATGGGATTTTTATTGGTGTTATGGTTTCCCCTTTCATCGCTTGTTTTCTTAAGACTTTCACATTATGTTGAAAATTGGACAGATCATGGGGATGTGAAATAGCATACTATTACCAAAGAGACCTCATTGCATTGTCTTTACTTGATGATCTGAGCATAAAGTCAGAGCATGGAAACCATCCAGGTTGCTCTAGGTGTACTATAAAGAAAATTGATGAATAAAACTTCAGAACCTATTACAATTTGGATTTAATACTAAGATATGATGTTTCTGTGAATCTGAAGGCTTAAACCCCCACCACCAAAAAAAAAAAAAAAAAGGAAAAAAAAAAAGAAATGCAGGAAAGGCTGTTCAACCGATGGGATACAATTATATTAAAATCTAAGTGATGATCAAGTGAGGTCAACAGTCAATGGTAACATCTGTGATCCATGACTGGTATGACAGGGTTAAGGCCAGGTCCCAAAGTAAAGCAACATGCAGCAAGCATCCATTCAGAGTTCTTAGTCATTTATTTAGATTTACTTTCTGCTGTTCCTATAAAAAATGTGGAACACCAGGGTTTTCATGGTTGTTGTACCACACTCTGAACTCAAATGTACACATACTGGTATCTGGGTCTTTGATGCACCCATTTTACTGATAGGAAATAATCTGCTCTCTACTTTCCATCTACTCTCTATCTAAATTCTTTTCACTTTGACTAACCTAGATTAATGTATACGGCAGTCATCAATGTGTATCAAATAAGCATCTATCTCATTTCTTAGGCACTATTACAGGGACATATTAAAAGGTGAAGAAGAATGCTAGAGATAAGGAAGTAATCTGAGGGGGTCAGAGTTGTCAAGGAGGTCTCTAGCACAGGTATGACTTGAATTTCACGGGATTGGGCTTGTTATTGTGAGGTTTTCTAAATTTCAGCTGCCATCTACAAACAAGTATTATATACCGTGTTTCCCAGAAAATAAGACCTAGCTGGACCATCAGCTATATATATAGCTGATGATATACATATATATATATATATATATATATATATATATATATATGTAAGTAGCTACACTAAAACATAACTAAAGAAAAACTTTGGAAGTAATCATTATACACACACACACACACACACACACACACACACACACACACACATATATGTATATATGGCCAAAAAATGTATACACATTTTAAAGAAGGAAAAAACTATATTAAAATTGTAATACTATATACCGATAACAAAATATAATTACAAATCACGTTTGATTTCTGCAAGAGGAGCTCAAAGTGGTTACCATCAGTGTCCAGACACTTCTGATACGGCGAACAATTGCTTGAGCAACGTTGACCAAAGTGTTAACATCTCTTAAAATGTATATACATTTTTTTGATATATATATATATATATATATATATATATATATATATATATATCCCTAAATTTAAGCTGTTAAAACAAGAATAAAGATAAAGACAACAGAAGTAGAACAACATTTTGAAACTGTAGCTCTTACCTCTTCCTGCCTAAGGCTATGAATCTAAAGTCTACTCCAATTTTGTTAAAAAGGGATATTAGCTCAGGTACAGTGACCTCCTAACCCCCAAATGAGACTTTTGTCTTCACATAATCAGCACTACTGAAAGAGAATTGAAATGGGAATAAATCTCTCATTATGTGACCCAATGACATTTAATGCCTTATGCACATACTGCTGGAATGAACCTGAATCTTGTACTAGAATTGATATGTGTAGTGTTAGCGTTACACATCCTATACTTGAAAAAACTTAATTATTGAAAACATGAAACAAAGGAAGTAAAAATTTGAAAAAGAAAGAAACATAAGCAAGTATAATGGAAGTTCATGACAAAGGTGTTTCTGGAAGACCAGTAAGCCCTTCTAAGCAGGACTTGTTTTTCTTCCTTAAGCCTCTGTTGCACAAACACGTATGCTTAATTTATGTATGATTTATTTCCCTCAGGATGATGTGGTCTCATTTTGTGCAGAAACAATGGCCAACTCTTCTTTGTTACCCCCTCTGAAACCAGAACAAAAGACATAATACAACATAGGACTGTCACTTCATTGGAATATATGTTAAGCAGCTACACTAAAATATAACTAAAGAAAAACTTTGGAAGTAATCATTTAGTTACTGTTTAGTTAATTACTCCATTGGTAACCGTGTCTGAATCAAGCACACAAGGTTAGGAGTGAATCCACAGCTGAGGTGGCTTCTCAGTCCCAGACATGGTCAGAGCTTTCATCTTCACTAGGAAAGAGCATTGGCACAAGAACTAATCTGAGTCCAGTTCACAGGATTCTTCTCAAACTATTCACTTAATGTGGTTGGAATAATTTGTGTCTCTTCAACAGAGTCTTTTCTGCCATGGAATAAACGGTAATATCATTCTTGAATTTCTAAAACACTATGAAATTCATTGACATGGAATTTTGTGTAAAGTAACTAGGGTTATTCACATTTGGAATGTACTAAATAAACCAAAGAGACTTGTGTACTTTAAGATGAGATTATTATTCTTATAGAACTTCCTTGGGAGGTGTCAAGGTAAGAACATTGAAAACAGTAGAGATTTCTTATAAGAGTTTACTTGAGCCAAACTGACAACATATGTCAGGGAGCAAGATCTCAAGTGCTCCACAGAGTAACAGTTTTGCAGCTTCCTTTATGCATTTGGAATTAAAGAGGGAATGTAAGGAAGATTACACAGAGGTGGGAAAAAGCAAGGTGGGGATCGAATTACCGTATAGTTAACAGAGTATGTGGTTATATAAGAGTGTGTTAACCTAGATGTACAGAAACAATGGACAGCACATGCTTAAGGCAAATATAAATCTTTTACCTGCCCCATGAGGAATGTATGATCCGATCACCCTGTGAGCTTACTTTCCACAGAATCCCTTTTTTAATTCACAATAGGAATGGATAAAGTGATAAGAATCAACCTCACTGATGAGGAATCTCATATATGTATATATATATATATATATATATATATACACACACACACACACACACACACACACATATGTATATATACATATATATAAATATATATGTATATATATGTAAATATAATACCAGACTGCTGTTCTCTTCCTTCTGCATATTCTTGTGTAAGACACTGTGATGAACATCTGACTTGCATGACTGTCTACAAAATATAATGGTAAATGCTACTAAATATGAGATAATAAGTTCACATACATGCATGCACATGCATGTGTGTGCACAGACCCACACACACACACACACACACACACACTCTTACACAAAACCTCACACACTTTGGCTTGAATAAGCTTTCATGAGAACCTAACAATGAAAAACCTTCAGCTATCTTTGCCGGCCCCCACTCCCATCTCAATAGTCCAGCCCTAATGCTATCTAGTGGAAAAGGGAAGGCAGCCTGCTTCCATTGTTCCTCTGTTTAGGTGAGATAAGATCCACCCTCTGAACATATTTTGCCTTTATCTCCACAGACCTGTGTCTCAGCTTCTTCTTTGAGTTGAATGACTTTATTCCTTGCTTTGTTTTGCCTCTTTGTATCTCTTTGGGTTTTGAGATCTTTACTGATTTCAGGAGTTGGTATTTTTCTTTTCCCTCTTTGAGTCCCATCTCTGTCCATTGCTAACTAGTTGGCTTAAAAAAATGTGTCCAAAGCATATAGAAATTCTACTTTTCCTCCTTGGTCAACTTTATGTTCAACTTTTCTTTATAAACTGACAAAAATGGAAATTCATTTTCAATCTTGGGCCATTTAGTGATGTCCTTACATTCATTCTCCTTCCCACCAAAACAAAGCTTCTTGCAACAAAGACCTAAATTGACAGGTCTCTTGTGTATAAGATCATTTTGAAATATTGTGGCAGCATGGGGTATGTGGATAAGTACTTTACATCTTGTTTCTTCACCAGTAAGACTTAACATCCCTTATCCCTGTAAGACTTACATCCCTTATCCTTGTCTACATATTGTAAGTGTTACTATTTCCTATAAAGGAGTGGTGTTTTGGAAGACAGCTGACTCATCTCTTTCAGCATGAGCACAGTGTTTTTCATATCACAAGTTGGTGTCTGTGAGTCAGCCACATCTCTAAGGCCAGTACTTAACAACATTACTGTCAACTAGCAGGACAATAATAAATGGAAAGAAATAGAAAAATGGCTTATAATTCCCAGGTTAGAGAATAACCAAAGTGGGAGGTTGCCATTGCGTAAATTATTAAAATCAAAGGCCTTGCTTGGATAAGCATTTGAAGGAAGAAGCAACACATAAATATTATGATATTAAAATGAATCTACGTGCAAAAACATAGAACATATACTACTTGCCCAGAAATGTGCTAAGTATATCAAGGGATAAAATATAATCAACATTTATTATCCTTGGCCCTAAAAAAGCTTATGATCTAGCTGGGAGTACCAAGATTTAAAAACATAAAGCAAGAAGAGAATTAATCTAATAGAAATATAATTAAGTGGGAATTATAGAAGAAATATAAAAAGTGCAGTGGAGGTTATTTTTGTTACGGAAATCAGGGACATCAGCGATTATCACATGTGGCAGCACTGTTAGAAAAGGCATTGTAGAAAGTAAAGGAGGCATATAGGACATGGTCACAGAGAGAGGGTACTCTGTTGATACCTCTATCCCTGAAATTCCTTTTGCATACATAATTGGTAGGGGAAAATAATCATTATGACTAAGATGTAACACTGGATTTAAATCTCCAAATAGGCCAAGATCAAGAAATTTAACCTTTATAAACTCTGTTATGAATAAGCACATTTAAAATGACATTTAAGGTAGCTGGTTTTTTTTTAAAGCTAAGTGAATATGATCAAACAAAAATATATCATGTACATTTCATCTGTGCTAATATTATCTATTCCTGCCTTATGCAGGCCACACCCTCCCAGAGGAATAAATGCAGTCAGTTATGTAGGCATATGGAGTAGGCTATAGATGTATAATAAAGGCTTCAGTGGCACCCTGTTTTCCTGAGAAAGTGATATTTTAAATAAATATATTTCTAACATTTCTCTGGTCCAACAAAATATCTTAATAAGTACAGGTATATAAGTTTAGTACATAGTGCTGGGCCAAGTGTTGTATACATTTGTGGATTTGGATTTGGAATGTAAAGTAAAAAATTTTTTGTTTGTTTGTTTTGTTTTTAACAAAAACTATAATAGAAAGCATGGCCATACCTTGGAGAAAAGTATTTCTATATCAAAGATGATAAAAGCATATAATAATGTCAAAGAAGCTTTGAACAAAAGCTAATTGTGAGTGAGTCCCTACACTGGAGTTTCGTGAAGGTCTGTTCTTGGTGTTCTACCAAGCTGCTGATGATGGGCAGTACTCTTCAAATCCTCAAGGGATCCAAACCGGCAGGTATATTAAGCATCACAATAGCCTAGAATGATAATTGAAAACTGAGAAGGTGACATTTGCTAAGAAAAAGGGTAAAGCACTAGTGGGTTCTTAACAGACCTAAAACAGAGAACTCAAAATAATCACAAAGTTTCAAAATCTCTACTGTGTCAAAAATTAACAAGAGTTGCTTTGTTAATTGATCATTCTGTATTTCTGAAAATATTCAAATGCAAACGATACTTGAGGAATTTTTTGCTAAGAACCGAGAATTTGGTGGGAGATCATCAGTCACTTCCAGGTCAGCAGACTACCCAACCCTAGTACTGAAAGAGGTGAAACATTTTGACTCTGCAAACTGGTAGTACCAAAAACAAACAAACTAACTAACAAATAAAAACTTAATAAAGCAGTTACTCCTATGAACTTCCAATGACCTTCCCCTTCCATGTCATAGGATAGCTAGTCACAATCACCTTATTCTCATGGACATACGTTACTCCTATGGTGGATGGGAACCTCAGTAGTAAATTTCTTATTTATCCCCAGGTTTGTACAAAAGTAACCACATCCAAACCACCTACCCAACCAATATTAGCAATGTCCTTTTACTTCCTGATTTAAGTGCAAAGTACTTTAAACATTCAGCGTAAACACATTTGTTTATTTCTTTCTTAATTTGTGAGGCCACTTTGCTGGCAGAAACCAGAGTAAAGGAATCCAAGATGTATTGATTTCTTTCTTCATGACTATTTAATCGGTTAAAGTGTGTGCCACTTGCAAGTGCCAAGATGCTGGTTACATTTTAATAAATGTCCTCTTTTGGTCGATCAATACTTCTCAGCTCCAAAATAAATAAGTAAATAAATAAATAAATAAAGTGCTGTTCTCTCATAATAGGGAGAAACTCTTTTTGCTAGCGTCAGTCATCATGACAAACAAGAATATGAAAAGTGATAATGAAATGACCAACTGTCTATAAAAGAAAAGACTTGCAAGACAGTCTCCTTTCTTCCCTTAATTTGATGAAACAAAATGGAAAATTACACTAGTGCCCATCCAGCGTGAAATGATGTTAACAAGCAGAAAACAAATGCTATAATGAAGGACTTCTAGGATGTACTATGTATAGTTTTACTTGTAAAGAGGGAATTACTGGGCCGAGCTCTAGCCCTGAGCAACATCCCACCCCCTACTGAGTAGAATCACAGCTATCATCACGTCCCTTGGGAAGTAGCGCCATTCGGCACAATACAACAAATTGATGTTCACAGCATAATAATTATCCATGTGCTGCAAACAATAGGGCACACAATTACCAACTAGGGCAATGCCCTACACAGGCAAAGTGAAGTTGCAAAATGAGGCGATTGTACAGATAATTGAAGCAATAGCCCCACGAAAAAGGGATGTGTACAACTTACTTATTGAGCATTGTTTGGTGAGGGAAGAGTTACAAATAACTGAATTTTCACCGAACACTGAAACTTACCATTTAAGCACAAAATGTTTCATTTTTAAAATGCATTCATTGTGAATGATTATGTTACTTAAAATGTTATTAATGTATTTGCCTTTTAAAACAGAGTTTATGAATCTGATTATATTTTGATAGTTCTCTTGATTAAACCAACAAACAAACAAAAGCAAATATTTTGCTCAGGAAAGGTGACCCAGAAACTACTAACTCGGCTCTCAGCCTCTCAACTACCTTCATGTAACATTTCCCTGTCTTCCACCTAAGGACAGCACTGGACACCTAGATACGCTGTAAGCCATGGATGAGAAGAGGTAATGGGTCCCTACCTAAATACCTCAGATGCAAAGCAACATAAATCAAATGACATTCCTGAAATTAAATGGCATACAGTTGTAGATTGCTTAAATAGCGTGATGTCAGTTTTTATAAACTTTTTTTTTTTTTTTTTTTCTATTAGAGAGTGGAGCATAGTGGGAAGACTGGGGGATTAAAGGCACAGCCTAATATAGTGGTCATGTCTTTCTCGTGAAGCTCTAACTGCCCATGCTCAAACTTCATCTAGCACTTAATGAGCATGTATTTCTGGGAATCTTTGGTGAATCTTTCTAAAAGCCTGGAGTCTGTCCACATAATAGGAATAATTAAGATCCCTGTACTGTTTTGATTCTTAAATATCATCTGTGCAAAAGTATTTAACCCTTTCACTGGCACTTTTTAAAGTTTCTGTAAATATTAACAATGTAAGTAAGTAAAGGAGGAGGAAAGTTGATTAAGTAGGAATCCAGACATGCGGGTATAAATGACAAGTGTGAGAAAGACTATAAAAGGAAGAGGAACAATTGCAAAAACTACAGCAATAAAGAAAGGTGTAAAGGTAGAGGGTTGAAGAGCACCATGCTCTTGACTAGGGTTTCCAGGTGGGAATTCCCACCCGTTCTCAGGAAATTTTTTGTTTTCCCATTTCTGAATCCCGAGATATAAACTGTTTTCTGTTCTCCATGATGAATAGTTTCCAGAAAGTGACGGACAACCACCTGGGTTCAAGGAGCCGATTTTCCCGATTTCCCAATCAACTTTTATCGGATTCGGGAACAGAAAAGTGAAAAAAAAAAAAAAATTCCCAAGAACGGGTAGGAATTCCTTCCTGGAAACATTAGCGATAAATAGGAAAAATGTCCAAGAGATACATTGTTTATTTGTAAACTTACTAAAGTAGTAAGTTTATTTCCCATGGTGGGTATTACTGGATTCAAGGGGCCAATTTTCCCTATTGATTTCCTGACCAAATTTTTCTTGGGATTCAGAAACAGGAAAGCAGAAAAAATTCCCAAGAACGGGGGAATTCACTCCTGGAAACCCTACTCTTGACCATTCATGGAAGAATCACTATTTCAATATTAGTAAATATTTATTGAGTAACATCACAGACTGGACACAATGGCTGACACTATCAAATTACAGAAGATAGATTATTTTGCACCGGCATCTCAGAGGTGGAATTTGTCATTGTCATTGTGTGGATGAGGAAACTTAGAATAAAGGAATACAGTAGGCAACATGGCAAAATTCTAACATATTGTTGAAATATGTTATCTTTTGGCTCTAAATCCAATGTGTTTTTATACCCTATCACAGAACCCACATATACTTTCCCCCCTTCTTTTTCTCCTCTTTCTGATCCACTTTCTCCTTTTCCTTCTGTGTTTTCTGAGCACTCCCTATGTGTGAAGCACTGATAGGAGAAGCTAATTAAAATTAGGCCTTTCCCTTTAGAAATGTTACAGTCTATTGGAGGACAGAAGTATGTGAAAAATATGCATAACATAATAATAGATGACTTCTCCAACAGGGATATGAATGAAGTGCCATTATTTCTCACATCTACCCTTCTGCCTGGAATGCTTTCTCTTCCTTTCCAGGCTCCCAGATCCTGACATCCATCTTTCAAACTTATCAGGTCAAATTTATCCTCCTCTTTTATAACTTTTCACACACAGTGATCGTCCTCTTACTTAGATCTCTCCATGATTTATAGTCTACACCTTAAGAGCCTGTTAAGATATACAGTATAGGACCCACTCCCAGAGTATCAGATTTAGTATCTAGGATGGGCCCGGGAATTTGCACTTTAAAAGCTCCTAGTTGATCCTGACACTTGCCAACCCAGGGCCCATACTCTACGCACCACTAGCTGCTGCATAGCACTTCTTCAGCACTTGTCAAATGTTTCCCCATGGTCTTCGCTAATGATCTCATTGCAAATGCCCAGTTTCCCTACTTCGTCACTGCATCCAAGGGATGGGATGCCAGGAAATGTATATAAGGGGACGCGTTGGTCAGCGTTGCTTGAGTAGTAGTTCACTGTAATCAGAAGTGTCTGGACGCTGATGGTAACCACTTTGAGCACCTCTTGTAATTGCAGAAGTCAAACGTGATTTGTGTTCATCTTTTGTTACCGGTATATATTCAGGATCATAATTTTAATAGTTTTTGTTTTCCTTCTTAAAATGTGTATACATTTCTCGGCACCGTGTGTGTGTGTGTGTGTGTGTGTGTGTGTGTGTGTGTGTGTGTGTGTGTGTGTAATTTGCTGTACCCTTCCACAGCTAGTAGTGCAGTCAGACAGTCAATAGTAGGTGTCTAGGAAATGTGTTTTGCTTGACTGATTGGTGGACCGATTACTGATCACTTGGGGGCTGTTTCCCTCACCCACTTCCATCTCATGACAATTCCATCCAAAGCAGCTATTGTGTGTGAACTCAGATTACTGTGTGGAAATGGAGGTGAGCATATGTAGATATTTGTATTATCATATCTATGAAATAAGACCTCTCAAATAATGACACTTACAAACTTTTCCTCATGCTTATTTGCAAGGTAATGCGTAGATAGTTGCCTTGGAAACATTCACTGTAAATATTCTAAATTTTCTATAATGAAAAATTTTCCCTTCGCCTTATCATTTACACAGTCTCCCTCGTTTTTGTGTCTTCTGAGAATACATAATGAGATCTGAATGCTGATAAATGTCGTTTTTGAGGACATAATTTCTGTATTCATGTATTACTCTTCTCATAAACCCATTTTTGTCAGTGAAGTTTTCATACAGCAATTGTCTATTAGAGAATAAATTTTTAACTGCTATTGAAAGTTCTGTTTTAACTGACCTCGCTACCATGTCCATTTCTTTTTTATTAGTTCATTTTACAATCATATTTTATTATCCCTTCCCTCTCTAAACCAAAATTAAAGTTGACATTTGCATGTTTGGTTTTGAAAAACAGAGGTAGAATTACTAGGCACCTTTCTCAGGATGTATCATTGAAAATAGTCTAGCCCTTAACAATCTGAATACCTGATTCCAAAACCCAATTCCTGGGCATGGCCATAACAAGTTGCATTTTCTACTACACTCAGCAGACTCTTCATTAGTTATTGTTACTGTTTACTCAGTTTGGAGCTAGATTCTCCCAGAGTGCCAATTACATACAGAGGGTAAGTCTATACACAGCAAGGTGAAGAATAAGTTTGACAATTATCCTATTAATTTGATCTATATTTACATGTACACAATCAAACCAGATAATTCAGTACAAATAACTCACCCAAAGGACTTATTATCTGGATTGGTTATCTACATAGATCAAATTAGACCCTAATAACTCCAAAATCTCTACTTTATGCCCTGCAAACATAACCAAAGGTGATTCTACCTGTTATAGCCCATGCATGCCAACCTCTCTATTTGTAGAAACATGCATTCGACTGTCAAAGTTACCACATATTTACCGAAAAGTTCTTAAAGTCTGGAAGTGTCAAGAATTGCTACTGTTATTATTATGTTTATTTTCCTTAGATCAACCAGAATGTACATTTTATTTGCATTAACCATTATCTCTCTTTTGCATAGTATGAACTCTAAGATTGGTTTAAATATCCATCTCAGTCAGGATCCATCTGACCAGTTATATACAGATGTCTCTGTCAATGAAAAGTATTTTACCCCTGATGTTATCTTAGCTGTAGGAATCTGATGGAAAGAATGTTAAATCAGTCTAACCATATACTGTTAAAAGTAATTATTCAGGCATCCCTTCTTTTAGAACTCATAATACCTGGCTACAGAACTCCTCAAAGATAAAGAAAATATATTCATGTGTGTATCACCAAAGCCTTTCTGAAGCATCGTAGATATTCAATAAATGACTGAATAAACATGAAATAAATACTATAGGAAAAAAGAAAATAACAATAAGGAAGAAGAAATATAATAATCAGATCATTAATCTCAGCACACTAAGAGAACTACAGTTGATATTTTGGTTCATTCTTTTAGAAAGTGTTTGATGCATGTTTTACGTATTTTTCATATAGCATCGTACGAGTACTATAAGTGCGTTGTAAATCTTTTTCACTAACCAGTATATCACAAGTTCTTCTACATATAAATAAAGTCACTTCTGTGACTGGGAATCCCGGATCACATTATCATTCATATATCTTTTTACCACTGCCATTCTCCTTACCTCCGTGCACATGCCCACCTCACCTGTTCAGGCTCTGGCACCTTATGTGGAGTTACCTCCACAGGTCATCTTGCTTGGACTTTAACACCTCGTGCCAGGCTGTCCTGCTTGGGATCATGTACTTTGTGATCATGGTGCTTGGGCTCTAACACCCATTCTAGGATATTCGTCTATGTGGATGCCATTCCTACCTCACTCAGGTTCTGAAACCAGGCCACCAGCACGTGCAGACACCCTTCTCTCTCTTCACTGGGGCACTGATTGCCCACACCGGACTTCCTACTTCATGGATACACAACTATTTGAGTTCTATCATTTCCTCTAGCCCTCAATGGCTCCCCTCATCTCCAGCATGAATGTTCACCTCCTTCTGCCCCACCTAATGGCTTTAGAATGGGCTTGTTTGGGAAGAAAAGGGAAGGGGCAGGGAAGGGAAGGGAAGAGAGATGAGGAAAAAAGAAAAGACCTCTATTTGAAAAAAAAAAAAAAAGGTGTCTACTAAGAGTTCAGCACTGTGCTATGTGTTTGCCATGTTATATCATTCAAATGTCCCTATAGAATGTGTAACACAGTTATTGTTACCATATCAATTAAGTAATTGATTATGTGGATCTTAGAATCATGGCTGGAAACTCTCCTATTACCAGAGTGTAAGTCACAAAGGTAGAATTTGGACACTAACTTGTCTAATATCAAACATGTTCTTCATTATAAGCTATAATGCCTCTCTGCCAATTGTTTTTAAACCTTGTTTTTCAGATTGCTACTATGAAAGAAAATTAATATCAATTTTTCAATTTTAAATGTATGATTTTGCTAAATTAATACAAGTTAACAATTCTGCTTCATTTTTTTAATTTTCCTTTTATTTTTATTGTCTTACCTTATCTCTTAATGTACCTTTATTTTTAATTTTTATTTTGCCACTCAATCTTATTTATTTTATATCCCTGTCTCTATCTTAACTACTCTATCTTTTTACTGTTTTCTCAAGCACTCTTACCTATTTGTTTTTAATAGATTTTTGGCATATTTTAATAAATAGAAAACAAAACAAAAACTCTCAGAGTGACTATGAGGTTATACTAGGAACTAAACAAGAACGTCTCCTCCTGACCAACTCTATCTGCTTTCCACCATAGCATCCCCTTTCTCTCCATATGTAAGATTTAAAATTAATCTGAGGAGAAAGCATAGCCTATACTCATTAAATCCATCTTCAAAATGAAAAAGTTGAAAACTTTTGTTCAAGCATAAAAGCTCACTTTCAAAACAAATTTCATGTAGAAAGCAAGCGTGAAGCATAGACAACGACCTAATCTTACTAGGTCAAGTTGTGGGTAGGGGAATCGATGGGAATTCTGGAGACCTACCACGCTGGGCCTCTGCCCTGTTCCACATCCATAGTGGACTCTGAGGCAGTTCTTTTTTAATCCTAAAAATCTTTGATCTATATTGTGAGAAACACATATTAGAATTCACTGATTCTACCCCAGAGATTCTGGTTTAGTAGATCTGGGGTGGAGCCAGAAATATTTGCTTCTAAAAAGCTCCCAGGTGCTTCTGATACTTTGGTCCAAGAACCACACTTTCAGTAACACTGGACTAGACTATTATCTGCAACAGTCAGAACCATGAAATATTGTGGTATGTCTCCAGCTTCTCTCTCTTCTCCTTCTCTCTAAGTTCAGTCACAAAACTGTTTATTCTCAACTTGTCTTCCATGCCCTGGTCTTCAAAGTATTTCTACCTATGTAGATCTTTTATTATGTAACTGGAAGAATAAAACCACCTAATTTCCATATCCAGAGATTAAAGGGAAAATGGTGCACTGCTTCCAAATTGGATTTTACTGTCCTTCCACAAATTTGTTCTAGACTGTACAGCTAAGAGGAGTCAAAATGAACATGAGCCACTAATGGTTCTATTTCTTACACCAAAGCAACATTTAAAAATGTATGGACTTTATGCTATTTTTTTAATCATGGAGTGTATATATCCCACATTCTTCCTCTACGTAATTATAAAATAGCCTCTTCAATATAATCAAAGATGTGTGCCTCTATAACTTCATCTAAACCCTGAAAGTGTCTGCTGGACAATGTCCAGCATTTCACTGAAAAGAAATACAATAGGAAATTCTCGTCCATTTCCATATCTTGTTTTTGTTTTTTTTTTTTTTTTCCATTAGTAGTCATTCTAAAATTTTATTTCTCACATATTTTCATTTCCTCTAGGTGCAATACCCTTATCTTCCAATAAAGACTGTTATACCTATACAATTTTATATGGTGGCTATAAAGGAAAATGAGGGGGGGTGTTTGTCACATAGGGAAAGGAGGCCTACCTCTCCTCTACCACTCATCAGAGGACCTTCCTTACATCAGGAGAAGCAAAGAAAGAAACTGAAATCAGACTTAATGAATTCCAAACCATATCTAGCAACTTCTTCATTGGTAATTGGAAAGAGTCACTCAGTGAGCACTCCCTGGCAAAGGGGTTAACATTTTTATAGAGGACAACACTTTCACCAAAAGGAATAATGCCTAATGATTGACTTTCTGGTGGGGGTATACATTGGTGCTGGAGAGGTTTTGGAACTGGGGAACTCGATCAGAAGGAAAATGTTTGAGGATATTAAGGCAAAGCCAACTACTGAGATATTGGGTCCTGTTTGGCTCACATGTCAGCACACCTAACTGAAGAGCTTGAAGGATTATGGGAGTCCAGTGTCACACTGGGGGAACCAATCCCGATTAAATAGGAGTTGTTATGAATACCTGCCTTGATTTCACACCTACCTGCTGAAAGATGTTATCACCCTGCCAGCCCTCTGAAAGAGATAGGCCATTCTGGGAGAAGGAGAGCCAGCTGACAGCCCTGAAACGTGCCTGGGGTTTTGCAAGTTGGAAAAGACATAGATCAGAGTGGTGATTCAAGAAAATCCTGTCCCACATGAATTCTGGTAAATATGCAAGCACAAAAACATTAAGCTACCTTTGTCAGCAATGTTAGATCCTGTTGTTTTTTTTTTTCCCTTTCCTGCTAAGTTCTTTTATTAGGCACAATGATAATGATGCTAATAATAATCTACTTATTCCAGCTCCTGGAATGATTCTTAATAATTTATGATATCCATTTTTGTCTAAAATTCAGCATAATTCAACCTAAAAAAAAATAAAATAAAAAATGAAGTTGCACACAGAAAATGAATTATGCACCAAATTGTAAATATTCCATTTCTTTTGCTGATCTAAAACTCCCCAAAGAAATATGAACACTTGATTTAAAATTCAACTGCAATGACATTTCCTAGCAGGAAAGAGTACTTGCACAAATTCACAAGTATTTGCAAAAAGATAACTTTTTTTGGTGGATACTAGTACATTCTAATGTGTTTTTAAAAACTACCCTGTACTTATATTCCCCAAAATGAATAATATATATATATATATATATATATATATATATATATATATATATATATATATATTTAGTGAAAGTTTGTTCCATGAATAGATTTTTGCAACATTTCAGCCAGAAGGGACTTTGCACTTCTAGGGATAACTTCAGATAGGGAAGAGGCAAGTGACAGCAACATCCTACATAGAGAATGGTAGAAGTCATTTAAGGGCCCACTATTGCACTGCAGACTTAACAGTTAGATATCTTGGCCAACTAATATGTCACAATTGAAAACTCTGACCTCACTAAAGTCTAAAAGGAGTTGGGAAGCCTACCTGTTGTGTTTTCGCCAGGGTTATCAAACATAAATTTTCAAATAAATTAAGTGCAGATAAATCTCTGTCTTTTTCCAGTGAGGTTTTTGTGTCTTTATTTTTGTTTCTTTTGTTCATTTGTTTCTTTAAAATGTGCTTAACTATGACAGCATTAGCTTCCATTCTTGACCTGCTATGTTAAATGATTTATGATGAATGAAATGTACCAACTTACCAAGTACTTTAGACATATGGGAGACTAAGTAGAAAATGTAATTTAGCCAACATCATTCTTTACTTTGATTATTTTCAAAACACACAGACACATATAACATGTTATTGTTCCGAAATATCTTTACACTGCAGTGGATAGTTGATAGAAACAATTGGATTCTTTTTCCTATTGGCAGTATTAGGTATATTAGTAGTAATATGAGTAACTTCCATGGATATTAATTTATTCAATATTTACTCAACAAACTTTTTCATGCACTTTTATTAATGATATAACCCTGGGAAACATCATGGCATGGATAGTTTACCTCACTTTTCATATGGATCATTTGAGGATTATAGGGTTTATAAATTTGAATTCTAGATTTCTGCGTCCTACCATTAATCATCATTAATTGTCACTCAAGAAAAGGTCTACAGATTCCTGGTGTCAGAATCACCAAGGGTTTCTTGCAAATGCAGACTAAAGCTCTATCACAGAAGAAGGCAGTACAGAATCAGAATATCAGGACCTAGGTCAGGACATAATGATTACATTTAGCAAACACCTCAAATGTCCTTCCTAAGAACTTTTTTTGCTAAATATCTCTGGGATTGATTTGTTTGTTTGTGTCATCAGTATTACCTGATATATCCATAAACATTATTTTAATCTGAAATGGTGGCGACAGAAGCAGAAACTTGGTCAGACAGCCCAGATTAAAGGCAAAAATGATGATAGGGTATAGGCTTCATGTCACAGAAAGACCTCTGTGTTTGAAAGAAATGGAAAGTCAGAAAGAAACACTGAAACATAGAGTCCTCCATAAGGGAGACCCAGATATGCATAATCCAAGAAGTCTCATACTTCTCAGACTTCTGTAAAACACTATTACTTCACTTCTCCAAAGCATTTCAAATAGGGCAAAAGCTAGGAGAATGGAAATAGGTAGATTTTGTTTATTTTTAATAACTGGATTCCACAAGACAGGTCTACATGAAAATGTGAGTGATAAAATTTATTTTTAATATTCTTTCACTCCTTGAAAACACTCCTTCTTTCATACCTGCTTATTCTAGTCCCACACACTAATAGTTCTCTGACAGACTTTAGAACCCAAATGGTAGAGTCTGTCATGGTGGAGTGTGAATCCACTGATTGCCACTGAGGGAATACGTGTCACTTCTCAGATGGAGATATCCCTGGCTCCCTCCCAAACCACCCAATGCAGATGTTGCCTCCCCATCTACTAGCTAGCTGCGTTCAGGTACTTCACTTTGTGGCCAAACCAATCCTGCTTATATTCCTGTTTATTTCAACTCAGATTGTTGGGTTCACTGCAGTTCAATCTCTAAGGCCAGGCTGGGACAGGATTGCAAAAAATCTCACTTCTGATACTCACTTTCTATACATTGAGTTGTGTCCCTCAGGAACTGCCAAGTCAAACTTTTTAGTTTACAGTTAGTTTTTAGTTTCACCCACAGTAAGGCAGCAAGTTGCATGGAACCTTCAAGAGCAAATCAATTCTGGCAGAGGAAAACAAATCAATCATACCATATTCTTGCTATTGTTTTTGTTATTATTTAAAAAAAAAACAACTAGCCGTTGACTTTTTAAAATTTTTTCTATAGTTCTGTTGTTCTTAAAGAAATATCATATCTGAAAAGCAAAAAGGGATCAATTAAAATAAAATTCACATGCAAGTTTACATTGTCTCTTCCTACCAATATTTGATATTCTATTTCTTTGCTAAATAATACAAAGTGGTTATGACCTGCGAAAATGATATGCAACACACACCCACATGCACAATTTTCAATGAAATGCTGGTACCATTGCAACTAAGAAAATAACCAAATTCTCTCTCTCTCTCTCTCTCTCTCTCTCTCTCTCTCTTTCTCTCTTTCTCTCTCTCTCCTAGTCACCCTCCCTTTTTAGTCTTTTGGCTTATCAATATATCAGAAAGCAAATATGATGACTCCTCTATATATCTGATTTTCAGATTTTATTCACCTCTGACCTGTCATGTTCCAATGTAGCTCAAGTGCTTTTATTTATGCTGTTTCTTAGACCTGTACATTTTGATCAAAGAAACGACACTCGCTGTTCATTGCCTTCAGAGAGCACTTTGCAGGTACCATCCGTTCAGAAAAAGCAGTCACCCAATACATGAGATTGTGACAAGGTATAATGTAATGGTAGTTATGCGAACCTCCAATAAACCAGTGCTACTTCACAGATTACTTGGAGAGAAAGTCTCTTAGCGTGCTTGAAGAAGTATGAAATGAATTTCATTTCCTTCTCATTTGCCTTGCTTCTGAAAGGTTTCATGCAAGATATGTGACCAACTATTATAGTACTAATCCATCCATGACAGAGCTCAATTTTCTCTGAGAATTTACTTCTGAATGGGCTTCCGAAATACTTGAAAGCTCAAAATTAAAGTACACTGAACAGAGCAGCCACTGAGCTGTGGACAACTGTCAGTCAAGAAAACTAGTTGGAACAAAATATAAATTAGATTTTATTGTATTGTATTTTATTTTTTTAAGTGATCTATAATGATAAGGTGGTAAAGTTTTATAGCCCATTTCCAAACAAGAACAATAGGAAGGAAGTGGCAAGAATTGTGAGCTTTTCTCATTACCACAAATGAAAACGGGAGCTTGTGTTATGGAAACTCCAGAAATGATGTGCAAACATTGTGGCTTGTTTCATGCACATTTTGTTCTGGTGGCTAAGAAAGTGGTAGGAAGGGAGCTGTCTGCCCATTACTTGAGATAATGTCTGTAAAACAACTGACGCTGCATGTGGCATTCCCATATTCAGTGAGGCTTTGTGGTCAGGGATGTCATCGCTGATGTTACCTGTATCAAGGAGAGTTTTGATCTATTGAAAGGCAGTATTTTTAAAATCCAACAATGTGACTCCAAAAAGTTAGGAGGTAAGGGATTCATTGGATTGAAATTGAAAACATGATTGGCAGAATTTCCAATCATTCTAATCTGTGGAAGTAGAATTTCCGAGATACTGCGACCAAAGCTTACACCCAGTGCTACCATGTACCTAGACCTGCTTAGTGCCTAGTGGAGATAGAAGAACAAGTAAAGCTTATTTATTGAGCAGAATACCTAATCTTTCTAGTAACAGCATGGAGGGGAGGAGAAGATGAAGAAGAGCAATGTTTCCAGAGAATTTCCAATTTACAATATAAACAACAAATTCAATGTCAGGCAGCTGCTTAATATGGAATGTAATTTTTCGCTTAAATAGCAGAGGTTCAGTGAGCAGACCTAGGTAAACAATAAAAACATGCTCTTCTAGTTGAATTAAATACTTCCAGGGTATTTTTATTTCTTTTTGAGAGGTGTGGGTACAAAATTTTAAGGGGCATTAACAACTAGGGGTTGTTAGGCATGTGAGTACCTGATAATGCCCTGCATGAGATACTCACTCTCCAGTCTTATAAGAAGAGATAATTCATGGGAGGGCTGCACCATTAAAATATAAATAAAGTATACCTGGGTGTGATGATGCCAAAACTGGGAAATGAATGAGGGTGGAGTATAAGGTACTAAGGTAGGGGCTATGACAAAACTCATTCTGCTTATTTTGCCAGGGTTCCAGACTTGCTAGTGTTTTCTGTTTTTGTTTAAGTTTTGTTTTGTTTTGTTTTGTTTTGTTTTTTAAGTGTAAATGGAGGAATTTAGTTTCCCCATCTTGAAAATCAACTTTGAAATTGTAATCCCATTAAATCAACCAGATAAAGGGTAGAGAATGATTGTATACCTTTCCACAAAGCTCCATCTTCCAGGGTTTGTGTAATAGCTCTATCTTCCAGGGTTTGTGTAATAGCTCTATCTTCCAGGGTTTGTGTAATAGATGTACATTTATAACAGGTAATGAATTTCAAAACCCTCCTTTTCCCTCCCATCTGGGTGACAAAGGAGTAAGTCAAGGTGTCACAGAACCAGCTGTTCTAGTCTCTCTCCATGATGACATTTCAGGACACTTGATTTAAAATGCCAGTGCAATCTAAGGCCTAGAATAATGGAAAATTGGCTGATTGTTTTTTCTCTCTCTCTTTTTTTTTAAGGCCAAATTTAACAGGTTTAAAACATCTTTCCAGTTGTAGTTACTGAAAATAAACGGGCTTATGATTCTATTTGAGTAAAGTAATTTTAAAAAAGGTTATTAAACCTGTTTTAATAAATTAAAAGCTTGGAAAGATCAGTAAAGTAAAAGAATCATTTAGGCACTTACATAAACAATAAGGTGTAAAATATAGGCTGGCATGAAAGGCATTATTTCCAAAGTTAAAATTAAAAATATGATGTGTTTCTTCAGCAAAATATTTGAAACGAGTGGATGAGAGAGTGTTAGAAAGGGAGAGGATGAAGAATGATGCCTCCAGAAAGTTCTCAGACTATAAAAGAAACCACAAATTCAGGGTCACATAGTTTTGGAAAGGAATATTCTCTGAAGCTGGAGAGAGTTTTAATGAACATATCTATGGAGACAGCAGTCCCAAGTCATAATCTAGTCAGACCACTTCTAGAGATTTTTATTTTTCCTTTTTCAATTAGTGGTGTAACCTTTAAGAGTTTTGACAACTATGGGCAACAGTATGTCAGAAGCATGATCATGATCTTATTTGAAACGTGGTTGAAAGACTTGGGCAGTTTGACCTGGAGGAGAGAAGACTGGGAGCAGAAGGGCGTGGAATAGGGATTCAACATGACTGTCACATGAAAGACTATTTACTTGTACTTTATATGGATTTTGAAATAATATAAAGGAACAATAAATAGAGAAAATGCATTTTCTGTTTTTATCCTAAGATCACAACTAGGATAAATAGTTAATGTTGACATGAAGTAGTATGTGGTTGAGAAATTAAGAGCAGGGTCTCCAGTTCTCAGTAGCCTAATTCCTGGCCTGACCTCTAAGTTCTCCGTAACTCTGAACACATTAACACATTTCTCTGGGCTATATTTTCTGGAAAAGAGATATAAATGTAATACTATCACTTGAGAGTGCTGTCCTGAGCATTCAGTAGGTTAATATGTGTAAAGTGCTTGGAGCAAAGCTTGACCAATAGAGGGTATGCAGTAGATCTGAGCCACTATCATGACATCCACATGAAAAGATGGCCTAACAAGGAAAGCTATTGCAAAATGAAAGGACAGACCTGAATGTCCATCTGTCATGGCAGCTGTAACAGAGTAGTTGGTTTACTGTTCCTTTCAACTCTAGTGATTTAACTAAATATTTCTGTTAAAAAGAGAAGCATTATCGGAGGTGCTTGAAAATTGTTCTTCCCCAGGAATAGCCCAGTCCAGGATGACCAGGTTCTAGAGAAAGAGCTAACATAAGCCTTTGCAGATTTTACCTCTTCCCTTTCCTATTTTTAATGTGGTGTTAAGAACTCAGAGCCATAGGGTCTAATACAGAGGTGGGGCTGAGTTTGTCCCTTGGCCATAGGGAGAAGTTGCTGAACCCTTGTCTTAGGGGTTCTCTTTGTTCACAGTCTCTACTACAAACTTTCCCAACACATCTATCAGCATGTCGCCTTGTTCTCATCCACTGACAGAATTGGGATGATGTGGAAGTCATTAAGAAAAGCAGAACCAGATGATAGCTGGATTTTGGGCCATGAACCATAGCAGGAAAGCATCCCATCAAACACCTGCACTGAACTCTTATAGGAGCAAGAAATGCACTTGTATTGTGTTAAACCCTGAGGTTTGGAGCTGAACACACTTTTTCACATTGTCTACCCTGACTAATAGATCAGGGAAATAAATATTATTCCTGTTTTGATGATGGATGAGGATCCTGAGACTTAGAAGATCCCAGACTTCTTTCCTCCAATCCCATTCTCTTCTTGTTGCAATAGTTGTATTCAAAAGCTGTAACCAAATAGTAACAGTATTGATTAGACAGTAGAAAATTGATTAGACCTACCTAAACACAGAAAGCATTTTTCTTATTGCTGTGCATATGTCACAGTCTTTACATTCTTAAGTGCACCTAGAAGTTGAGCATTGTCATTATCCCCATTTAACTGGTGAGAAAATTGAAACAGAGATGTAGAATAATTTTCCCAAAGCCAACGCTTAGGTAGGTGGTGGTGTCAGGATTAGAACTCAGATAACATGATCCTGATGCAGATTATATGCCCGGCATACACTATGGGCTCTAGATAACCGGTTTCACTTTGTTAACGGACTTAACGTCTTATGGGAAGCTGATCAACGTGGAGAAAGGACAGAAGTGAGAATTATATCCAATCTGTGCTATGTGCCTCTTGCTTTTGATATTGCTTGGTTTTCAATGTCTATATGTAGAAATTGAAATCATTCAGAAACTTGGCCGATCTGTCCATTTGCAGTAAGCAGAGGACTATTTTGCACATGAATGCAGAAATCTGAAGGGTTGAAATGCAACAGCAGTTGACTTACATGCGTCTAGTTTGGAGTCCTGACCAAAGGGACTGAATCACCATCTTGTTAGTCACATGGCAGGTGTGATCCCTCAGCAGCAATGACTGAGAGCTACTTTTTGTTTATTCTTTTTCAAGGTAATGAAAAAGAGTGGACCAAAGACAGGGTCTCATCCCATCTAATCAAAAGGGCTAACACCAGCAGTACAAGTCTTTGAAACCAGGTAGCAACAACAATTAAAAAAAAAACTAACATATATATATATATATATATATATATATATATATATATATATATATATATATATATATATTCTGCTTGGTTCCTTTTTCGAGTGTTCTCCTTCAAAACTTCACTGTAGCTCATGGACTAACATTATTTTATGTCTCTAAGATGGTTTCTTCTTCTTTCTCTTCCTCCTCTTATTATTATTATCATATTTTGTACTTGAGCTAGAAATAGCATTGTATTAGGTGCAAAAAAAAAAGAGAGAGAGAAAATCAGAAGCCGTGTCTTCTAAAACAAGCATTACCACATTTGTATTATTGAGAAAGTCCCTTAAATTAACTTAGCTTCTGTCATAATTAAGTCAATGATGTTTAAATCAGTCCTATTTACTCTCAATGGAAATTATGAATAATAGTAATAACTTAAACAGTATTGAATTTATATACACTTTAGTTTTAATGAAAAACATAATATTGGCGGTAACTATTTTTGTCATCTCAAGCTAATCACTGTAACAGAACACACCATCATTCTTTCCTATGCCTTCAGTATGCCAAATGGCCCGTCTCGAACAGTCGTTTTATATATATATATATATATATATTCTCCAATTCTTATAATTTAACTATTCTCTTTTTTTTTCCTTATTTTTTTTAATCATTATGCCTTCACCAATCAATTACCTCCAAACTCACAGCACACACTCATATTTTAATCTATTTGGTAATGTGTGACACATATAATATTCTATTTTGAATTGCTATAAACTTTTGAAATGTATTAAAATTTCTGTTGATATTAAATTTTATTTAAATGTTTTTGGTATGAGCTTCTTTAAAGCAAGAATATATTTGTATATCCACAATAGTATCTTATACTGAGTTTTGAACACAATAGCTGTCCAAAAAATGTGGAGTAATTAACAGGGACCAACTTACCCAATGTTGAGAATTCCATACCCTAGCAATGATTGCAGTTGGTTGAAGTCAATTGCCTTCGTCAGTAGTCTTCTGTTTTGTAGGAAGAATTCTGCTTCTAACTAGACATGTTCTGAAAGACTAAGAAGTGAGTTAAGTCATAATTCTACTGATACTCATTGTGATTATCATGTTTACATGGAACTTTCTAGAATGCCTTTGTGTTTTCAGAGGCATTTAGTCATTTTATCCTCATGATGGAGATGACTGAGGACTCAGGAGATGAGGTACACCAAAAGTTTCTGGCACTGATATGTACCATCCATCAGCTGGAGCCCACCTAATTATGGTTTGGCTATGTCTTACCTTCTCATTTATTCCCTGTGATTATGACAGGGTAGAACAACAAAGAATTCTGTATTGTCAGCCATAGGAAGTAAAAGTGGAACATAAATATTTTTCATCTGCCAAGCACGTATTTTTATTCCATGGGCATAGTGGTTTTTGTATTTAAAATGACAGATCCTGTCACAAAGGGTCTTAATATTATATTGAAAAGATATCTGTATTACAGCAGAGGTTAAAAAACTCATTTATTTATAAGACTCTCAGGTCCTAGAGAGGTCTTCTGCCTCTTTCTCCCTGCAGACAGTTAATATCATTGAAAATAAAAAGCTGTGATAGTATATGCCATAGCACAGAGGTATTAAAAACAAACACAAGCTGGCTGGGGCCAGAAATGTGCTCCAGTGCTGGTAAACTGTTTGGATCTAATTGGGAGAAAAAGAAAGAAAGAAAAAAAAGTTGGTGCTGTTTGCTTTGTTTTGTTTTGTTTGTTTCCATTTCTCTCTGTGTTTTTCTCTTCCAGCTATGTTTGCATGTTTGCATGTAAAAGCTAATTCAGTCAAAGTTACCCAAATGAGTTACACAAAATAAAGTAGGCTTTATTTCATGGAATTTTCAGACTAAGAAAAAGTGAAATCACCTAAGGAGGAGATGAAGGATGAGAAATGATCAGGGAGCTGGCTGGAGGCATAGCATGTCTAACCTAAACTACAGAGGAGCTTGTAGCCTTACAAAGGTGAAGGGCAGCAAGCCAAAAGAGTGGGCTAAAAGGATGTGCATGCCCTCCCCTGTGGCCAACATGGCCTTTTATCACCTTCATCCCTGCAGCTTTGTAACGTAGCTGAAAGAGTGAGGAAACGTGGAGACTGATGTTCCACACCTGCTGGAGGCCCAGTCAGTGGGACACAGGAGCATTCTCACCTCACATCACGTTCCCACTGGTGTTCCTCCACAGGGTTCCACGGATCTCATGTCTGAACCACCGGGTCACCAAATGAAGCCCATGGCAGCTGGTTCTGCTAAGGTAAAGACCACGGAGTAAATGGGCCTCAGAAGTCAAGTGGGGCTACAACCAACTGCCAGCCTAGTGGGATATTTTAGGAGTCACCTGAAAGCACACTAACACATCTGCCTAGAAGAAAACGGATGCAAAGCCAAGGTGCAATTCAGGGAGAAGCTAGTTTCATCCTACTCGAGCATACAAACTGGAAGGAGAAAATAATATGGCCACGCCCTGGTACACAGGAAAACTTCCATTTAACTTTTCTTCCCAAAACTTCATAACAAGTGAGGAAGAAAGAGCTAGAGGGGTGGTGATAGTGTCATTTGTTAAAATAAATAAATAAATAAAATAAATAATAATAAAAAACAAATAAATAAATTTCTGTTCTAAGCATTCTTCAAGTCAAAGCAATGCTTTTTGCTTCCTTCATTCTGCTTGTTTGAGTTTGAAGGAAAACCAAATTAGATCAAGAATTTTATGAGTCAAGGCCAAGGTCCCTCTTGGATCATTTCACTCAGCAAAGATTGACCTCATGCTGATGAAGAGATGGCATTGCGTTGTGTTATAGGGAATCCACCATTTCTACCCTAAAGCACCTACAATCAAGGAGGGAAACATAGACTTGCAGAGAAGGGTCTTAAAACAGTGACCGTGATGCCAAGCATGACAAAAGTTTGTCAGAGAGAGACATGCTAATTTTACTTAAAATACAGTTTTGTTTTCTATATTAATTATCTGAACAAAAATGCAACATGTATCTCTTCTACTTGGTAGTCAGACCTCGTTTAAAAATATTTTTTCGTGTAAGCACGTGCATTTTTCTTTTGTCTCATTCTAAAAAGAAATTATGATTTTAACAAGTGTTGATTTTTTAGAAAATTTGGGGCTGGAGGACAATGTTCATTATTACGATCATTCTAAAATGTATTCTGTAAACGATGGTAATTCCAGCTCACAAAGCAGTGTTAGCTATTTGCTGTTTGTCATGTGAGGTCACAAGGAGCAGTCAGCAGTCTGCATCCAGGAAGAGGGTCTTCACTAGACCCCAACCTTGCTGGCACCCTGATCTTGGATTTCCAGCTGTCAGAACTGTGAGAAATAAATTTATTTTGTTTATAAACAAAAACAGACAAGAAAACACAGTACTGAAAATAGTTGTCACAGAAAAGGTGTAAAATGTTTATTTTCAGAGATGTGGGATGATGGGTCATACAAGGTTAGATCGCATACCATTTACAGTTTACTAGGTCACATCACAGAAAAGGGTGACAGAACTAATATAAAACTTGTGATTTAGACTGTGATAAAACTGTTCCTAAAAGTTTTCGTTCAGTAGTCTTCTTGGCCATGAGAGAAATTTCTTGAGCTCGTACGTGTATCTTTATACAAATTGAGACTGAATTCCAGGCAAAACTAGTTATTTTCAACTAGTTATTTGCCACGTGGTATGAAGTAGCACGTGAATTGTGGAATAAGTCTCTGCTGCCTTCTCTTGATACCGATGCTAAAGATATAATCTTAACAAGACTAGTTCTCTTCTTCCTTTACATTTGAATACTATCAGATGTTCTTTTTAACATATATACGTGTGGCTAGACATTGCCATTTGACTGAACATGTAGCTGACATCAAAATTTCTAATCAGAGGTTTTCCTGGTAAGAATTCCAGTTTCCTGTTCAGTTCACATGGATCTCTTCCTTGAAGAACCTTCTATTGTGTTTGTAACATAATAGGGACCAATATTTTGTTGCTTATGATATTTTGTCTTTCCTGATTTGAAACTTTTTTTTAACGTGGAAACCTTCCCTGCTGAATGTACAAAGCAGTGGCTGAAATGTCTTTATATCTCCATGGGCTCTGTTTTGGGAATGAGCCCAAAGCAGGTGCTTGAGATGTCCTTAAAAGGAGAAAATAATGTCTTGTGGGGAACAGGTGGCTCAAAGGGGACATGAATATGGCCTGGAGGTATCTGGATGTGGCTTTATGCATGATGGGCTCAACTTACATTGCACTGCAACAAGCTTGTATGGAGTGCCTGTGACGCAGAAGGCATCGTGTTGGGTGCTGTGTCAGGGATGGGTACCAATGAGAAGAAAATATGGTTTTTACCAACCAGCTTTTTCCATGCAATTCAGAAAAAGCCATTTGCCAAAACAAACTGTCCCAAAACACTCTTAAATTCAAAAGAAGCTATGATTAGTATCCTAACACAATAAATTGTTGGGGCTATAAACAGACACAGATAAAAATTCAAAAGGGCATAATTTTATCAAGATAGTCAAAAATCATTAGGCAAGCCCACTCTCTGCAAAGCGGAAACCAAAATATCTGGTTAAAAGTGGGAAGGGGTATGCAGGCAACAGTTGGGAAGACTAGCCTTAGTGGTGCCAGAAATCTGTATATTTTGAAATACCCTGAAATCTCATTAATTTTTATTCCACTATTCAGTGACCTATCAGCAACATTCTTCATGACTGACTTGGCCATAGAAATAGTCTATTTGTTTAGATTAGTTACTTTGTCAAGTTTGTTTCCTAGGGATGCACACTTCTCTTTTTAGTAGTCTATATCTAAGTTATTCCAGGGATACTATATTGTGTCAAGATAACCTAATGGAATGGTATTCACTGTCTTCCAGAAGGCACTCCCATCCCAGGTTTAGATGTTCTTTCAGACTAAATTTACATATACAGAAATGTCTTTAACATTTAAAATAGACAATGGGTGAGCCAGGGTGCAATCAAGTTAATGGTGAGGGTTGTCTTACTCAGAATTGGATAATGGAGCTGGCAATTTCATACTGTCCCTCTCCCTCTCCCTCTCACTCTCTGTCTCCCTCTCCCTCTCCTTCTCCCTCTCTGCTCTCTTCTTCTCTTGTTCCCTTAGAGACAAAATGAGATAAATTGCTATCTGACCCATTGCTTGAGAATAAACATTAAATGGTTTATCTGGGCAACCCAATCACCTCCAGCCAGAGTGGAGAATTGGCCTAAATAATGAAGGTGTGTGTCATTCATCTCTTTGTCTGGCTCCTGGTAACCTTGACAGGAATGAGTGGAGACATGCTGATTTGTATACACTCAATAATTCAAGGTGTTTGCTTATCTTTCCTTGTCAGATGCTGTTCATCCCAAGTCTATGTTACCATCTAATTAGCCATTTATTTTTAACTTTGCTTTTGCACATAAAGCTTTCTCTTTTTATTTCATGAATTTAATTTGCAACCACCTTGCTTTTATCAAATGTTGGTTGCACTTATTTCATTTGTTAACATGTTCATTAGTTTGTTTTTTTTTGTATCCTTGATATGCATTCCCCCCATTTTTTATTCACCCTCAATGTAATAACCCACTTGATTTTGCTATTTAAAATACAAATGAAGCATTTGTACTAAAATGTTATTCTTCACCTGTGCTTACTAAAATCAGACGATATATATTTTTTGGCTCTGAGTTCTTTCTCTAGCATATTTTCATCAGCTTTTCCAGCTTTTAGTGCTCTATAGAATACTGTGTATTTTCTGCTGCCCGGGGTCTGATACCAGTTTATAAGAACTAGAGCTGCTTATCAATATTCCATTCTCCTCTTTCGGAGTCTTCAGGACATCAGCCCCTCCCTAAGCCCTTGGTCTTGGCATCTCCCTGTAGCTCACCTGAACCAATGAAATATAAGCAGAACTGGCAGCAATATATAGTTGTTTGTGTGAGACTCTTCTGCATAATTCTCTCCCCTGCCTCAGTGACCATGGAGATAGTGTAAGCTGAGCTACATATGAAGGACAGCTGCCCTGGGGACAGCAGGATTTGCTAGAAACCTTGGGCAAGTGAAGAATAAACCTTTGTAATTTGGGAGGATCTCTGTTATTTCAGTATAGCCTAGCATAACCTAATTGATACTCAGCAATTATTCTCCAGAAGTATTTAGTTGGTGACACTCTATCATTCGTAAACATAGTGCGCCCAACATTGTGCAACGTCAACAAGGGAATTATAAAAGAAACTGTACCATAAATGAGATTTTAACCTCACCAGATAGACAAAGTTGACAGACAAAATTGAAAGGTAGTGAGGCAAGTGTGTGACTAAATGCTTAGTTGTGAGTATGGATTCTAAGTGCTATAGAAACTTCAAGAAAGTGAGAATGCCAAGGGGGACAAAATGGACCAGCAGAGAGTAAGAAATAAGGGATTCCAGGAAATGAAATGAAAATACTAAAAGCAAATAAGACAATAGGCAAGACATGTGGTGAGGCGGAAGTGGTTTTAGTGAGGCTGGGGAAAGGAGAGATTCCAAGTGAATGGGCCAGGGTTTCTATTCCCATCTCCATTGCTCTCCATTTCTTTTCACACAGATGTCTTTTTCCAAAAAATAAGCTGTGAATAATTTCAGATCAAGGAATAGTTTTTTATATTTTTTTATTTTGTTTTGTTTATTCTTTACCCCCAGCAGCCGTAATTCTTCTGTTTTTTTTTTTGTTTGTTTGTTTTTTTTTTTAATGCTTCTGTTTATATAGAACCAGATTTGGTGCAACCTGAGCAAGGAAAAGACTGGGTCCCTGCAAGTATTCAGAGGATTGACCTAAGCAGCATACACAAACAATGCCATGAATATGCCTCTGCTTTCTAGGAACTTACCTGGACAAAGAGTCTCTCTTTGACCAAGCTCTAGCCATGCTCCTCTGAGTCCTCTTCTCAACTAGGTCTCAACTTTTGCATATAAAGACCTGATCAAAGACTAACCTAGTTTCTAACAGCCCAACGCTGGATCCGTAGAATGACCCAGCCATCCTTAAGTGCCTGCCTGAGAAAACTCAAGGCTGCCAAAAGAATGTACTGTTTGTTCCAGCCAACACCTGAAGGCAGGGCCCATCTCCTGGCCTTTGGAGGAGTGCAGGAGCCTTACTTTGCTAAGTGCCAGTTAGCAAACCCAAATGGGTTTCATATGGAATGACCGCCTTGCCACTTTTTGTAATGTTTCACTTCCCTGACTCTACTGAACCCTCATTCACCTCCTTCCTATTTTGTCACTCTCTCTTTAAACTGCCCAGTCACCTCTGTACAAATCAAAGTTGGGTTCAGTTCACACTGGACTCTTCATCCTGTTACAGTAGTTATTACTGATTCATACTTGCCCTTACCACTGTAACTAGTTTCCAGCTTTGTTTACTTTTGAGTTGGCCTAAGCAGAAGAACATCATGCATGCAGATGGCATGCTAAAAATGGAAATTCCTGATGTCAAATGTGCATTGTTTTTTCTAATATGCAGTAGTAATACCAAATTGTCCAGCTTTCTAGAAAGGGCACCCACAATCCTTCACCCTGCCTGCCATGCTCTGCTACCTCCCCAGCTATCTCTATTGAACACCGAGAAGGAGATACAGTACCTCTTTGGTTTGGATTCTTTCCTCTTGAAATCTAAGACCATTTTCTCTGAATCTAGTCATCTTTTTGACAACAGTTAACAATATTTAAAGTGCAAAAAAAAAAAATACCTAAAAGTATATAACTTTAATGGTGTAAGATAACTTCGAGAATTTTTTATTTTCTTTCAAAACTTTAAAAAACGTTTCTAGAAGAATGCTTTCTTTTCCATGTTGTATAGCATAATGGGAATTGCCATTGAGTACACAATCATTTGGACTAGTTAATTCAAACTAAACACAAAATTTTAATCAGCAAAATTTTAACAGAGAGACAGACTTTATAATGGAGCATTGAGGGTAGTTTATATGTTAACTCATCTCATCTCTTCCATCTAGATTTTTAAGGAAGTGACATTGGATCCTTCTCATCCTTCCTGCTCCTATCTTATGTTTCTCATTTATTTTAGGACATTAGTATTTTTAGAGGAAATATATTCATTTTCTCTTTCAGAAACAGCCCCACTATGGTCTTTTAAAAAATTCTGGAAATAGTGGTTGGGGACTAAGTAAATCTCTCCTAAGGGCCACCATGATTTAATCCTATGGTTCAAATGAGTAGAAGAAGTTGACTTCTTACAGTTGTCTTTTAATTCTCATTTTAATTACTCCCCATGTCAACATATACACCTCCTGTGAATGTGCTCAAACTCTCGTGTAGTAGAAAGAAAATAAGCCACATTTGGCCTCTGTTAAGACTCTCTTTAATCGGAGCAAGGTTTTTCACCTGTCCAACATTCAAAACCTCAAAATTCACTCGAAGTCCTGACTTTATTCTGCAAGATGCTTTTGATCAGTTGGAAACTGGCTCACCATTTGATTCAAACCAATGACCCAAGTCTCAAGTGCTCCATCTATTAGACCTGCATAATCATCCAGCTTAGCTGCACATTGTCCATTTTAATTAAGGGAGTACTGCACCCATTAGAGAAAGTTTATGAGCCGGAGGCTGAACGTATTTGTGCATGTACCAGTTCCACAAATGGAGCTATAGCACCTCCAAAAAAGTAATAGTAATAATAATAATAATAATAACAATAACAATAATAATAGTAATGAAAGTTGTGTCTCCTTGAATACCGACCTCCTGCTAAGTGCCCTTTTTCTGTGTGAATTTCTTGCTAATTCAATGCCATTAAAATAGATTCTCTTAAAGACTCTGTTCTGTCAAACACAAAGAAGAGAGATATATGGAGTGTGGGATTTAATTATCACTGCTCTATATCTCCAAATGTGAGTTTTTCTGAGTAATAATTGCCCAAGTTTGTCTTCAAAAGGCATTTTAATAGTACTAATACTAGTAAATATTGCTCATTTTGATACTGATGTGCTGTTTTAATGGTTCCCATGGTTTCTAAAAGTCATTTCTTATCGTTTTACTGTAGAAAGAATCTTACTTTAATTATGTCATAATTGTTTGGAAGCCATAGAATCTTAATTAATGCCAATGGCTTCAAGGCACAAACCAAATGTAGAGTTTATGTTCATGTTTGTTTCTTTATCTATTCCTGCCCGAGACAAGGCCCCCCATGAGCTTTTTAAAACTATAGACATTTGTAGATGTTTTTATTAGGTTGGTGCAAAAGTAATTGCGGTTTTTGCAATTAGTTTTAACCTTTTAAACCGCAATTACTTTTGCACCAACCTAATAAAAAGTCTGGGGATGTCATTCCGTTTTTTGTTTTTTTTTAAGTCAGATTTTCTCAGCTTCACCTCAGGTTTTAAAGGTTATTAAGGAATCAACACTTTGTCTTCAGAGGGAAATCTTTTTCTCAAGAATACAGTTGTTCACTCTCCATGGTTCTAATTGCTCAGAAGGTGGAATGGGATGAACTCCAATGTCTTCCCCTGCTATTCCATGACTGCCACAGTCCAAGTGCACTCTCTTCTCCTGAAAAATTACGTAACTCCAGTTAACATAGCACCAGCTCGCTCTGTTGATATTTTTCCACAAATGTATTTGCTCACTCTTTTCCCTCTACCTGGAATCCTATCATGTCCCATTTCAAATCACAGAACATCTCCTGCTACATCACACCAAAGCACAGATGACTGTACTCCATTCATTTGGTTTCAGGAGTCACACTTGACTTCATTTACATTCATGGGTCTTTTATCTTTTTTAATATCACTACAGAGAAACCCGTGTCTAAAAGCCTTTGGATTTTCCATGGCATTTGCATAAGGACTTGCTTGAAGCAGATATTCCTTAAATATTTGTTTAGTCATTGCTTAGAGACCTTCCCCTATGGATCTAGTAAGCTTTCAAAGACATCTAGAAAACATGTCTCTCCTTGGTACCAACGTATCAGCAAAGAAATTCAATCTCTTAGAAGCAGAAAGCTGGAAGTGACTTTGAGATTATATTTCCCTACATCTAATAGAAAGAGGAAATGTGTGCCCAGAAAATTACATTATGTTTCCCAGGGTCCCACAACTAGTTAGTAGCAGCGATCTAACTAGATCACAGGTTTCCTGACTCTAGCTGTTAGAGTTTTCCCTTGTAATTTTCACAAGCAGAACATCAATCACTTTTGCTTGGCTATTCCCAATATCCACCTGATTGTCTTAGTCAAATCCCTATTATGCATGCTAGCTGGTAAGCAACAAATAGCTATATGGAAACCATTGCTAATCTAACATCTCATTTTCTCCTTTGTTTCAATCTCCTACACAAACTGAGATTCAAATAACAACAATTCATTTATCTGAATTGATTTGCAAAAAGGCTTTAGGTTTTAACTCAAACAGGGAGGGAATTTGTGCATGGCTACCAGAGGAATAAGGGGAGGGAGGACAGGGGAAAAGGGAAAACAAAGAGGGCAACATGGCCTCTGAACTTTGTTCAGCTCTGTGACCTGTTGCCAGAGTGTAGCCAAAAAAATGTTATTGATGTCACAAAAGGAAACAGCAATCCTGTGGAGGTCAGGTGAGAAATATTGTTGAAGTGTGATAGAAAGGAACAATCTCCTCATTCTCTGGGAAAATAGCCCAGATGAGGAACTGTACAATTTAATGACTTTGGAAGTAACAGAAGATAGCCCTACCATCCCAGGAGTGGCATTTTCATGGTTGGCCATAGTCATGACAGGAGTAAGGTTCTCTTAAATGCTCCTCAGATGTGTGACATAACTTGGGAGAGCTAGACTAAGAAAGGTAGAAAGAAAATGACAGAAGTCACACAGTGCGGTGGCAGACTGAGGAGACCAATGAAACACCCTTTTGAAAACTGCAGATGTAAAGTAGGAGACATTTCACGGGGTTGGAGTTGGGGAAATTTCTGGAACACCTGTTTTTATGACCTCCTTCCACTCATAGGTTTGACACACTTGGGAAATTTGCATGACACCCTATAACTGATAATTCATAAAAGAACTGAAGGGTTGTACTAGACACTGAGAATAGAGCTGCAGAAGTGCTCAGGTTTTTCTCTTTTGTGCTCCCAATGACCTTTATTTCTATTATATCAAAATTAATTGTTACCTTAATATACCACTTAAGGATATGTCAGCCTGACCAATCTGTGGGTGGATAGCAGTGCTAGAATAAAGGAGTGTCCTAAAGTTCTAAAAAGTCCTTTTATCCTCATGAACCAGGCCTCCTCCACTATATTTGTGATCCTGGAGCAAACATTTTACCTAAAGTGAATTAAAGATTTTTCAGGTAGAAAGTCCCTAATCATAATTGCTATAGTCAGTGTAAGTCACTGACCAGGATCACTATTGAAAACTGTTGGTACGTAGGATGGCATTTGAAACAAAGTGGTATCTGAATCAACTTTGAGGAACAGGTATATGAGAATTATTATGAGCACATTTCTGGACTGTTATCTTTCCTCGTGTTTACCATCCATTATCTGCCTTTGTTCTGGTTCATGCTAGTCTTTTTATAATCCTTTTTTAAAAATACAAAATCAATACAACTTTAATTACAAAAAGCCCATGGTGCCTCTTGAAAAACAGAACAAACAAAAAAGGACATTTTGAAAAGGGGCTAGTGATCTAAGAAGCGTGACCTCAGGCCATCCTATTTCTAAGGGGTGATGTTGTTGATCTGTTGGTACCATTATCATGATTTACACAACCATATCTGGCACCTTTTGTTCTCCAGCAGGCTTTGTGTATGGTGAATGGAGAATTGCATAACAACCAGGGGTTTGACATTTATAATGCTTTGTGGCATAAGATAGAGTCACATCTGGGCAAACATCGTCCCTGGTGGTTAGCAGCTCATATCATCTGTGCATAGTCTGGCTGCCAAAATGATGAGCACTCATTAGAAATGTCCCATTTACTCACAGAGCCAAATAAAAGCACAAACTAATCTAAAATGAACAGTCACAGGGCGTGTGCATGTGTGTGTTCAATTTGTGCTGGCTTCTTCCAGGGGCATAAGGCAGCTTGTTTTTCCTTTGAATATTGTTTATATCAGTGGTCTGAATCAGTGTGAGTGTAACAATGCAGAAAACCTAATTCTTGATCCCGTGCTTAAGTCTCAACTGAGGGACATTACACAGAATAGCCAGATGAAACTCTTTTGCTGATATTTAATGTGTACATGCTACACATTAAATTAAAAACTTTGTACACTACATGACACAGCCTCAGGTTTATGAAGAGCCCTGGAGACATTTTTCCTGAAAGTGAGGCTTTTCCTGAGCAACTGGAATTTTTGTTTATTTAGTTATTTGTTTGTCTGTGTTAACACTTTCTGTAAATTAAATACCTGATCGTGAATCCAGCTTTTGGTTGGCTGTTAGATAAGACACAGAGCAACCCATCTTAAAGCATTGTAAAGAACTTCACAGCCAACACTTTCATTAATCTCATTCTTAAATTTATCTTATTTTCTACTATGATTTGATGCCTTCCTAATTTTTAACTTCTTTATGTGTTTGTTTTGCAGAATAGTGAGTAAGTTTGTTAGTCATTTAGAATCCTTTTTGAAACAAGGTAGATATAAATATCTAAAATAAAGAAAGTAAAACAAAACAGAACAAAACCTTTCTCTGACCTCGAGGAGCCTGTAAATTCCTTGTGGTGACTGCATAAATTTAGAGAAAGATAAAGATATTAGGAGGTCTATACTAAGTGCCAATACATTGTAAACATTTAAAGCAATAGTACCTGAGAGGATGGGAGATTAATCTGGGTTGTAGGACTCAGGGGAAATTAATAGTTGGGATGGAATCTAAATACTGATTCTCTAGTCAGTTATATAATACTGAGTGGGACATGAACACCCAGGCATGAAAAACTATAGATGTCATAACTGAGTAGGGAGTTTGCTCCTAACTAGGGAGACTGAGAAAGTTAGAGGTCTTCAGTATTCAAAATTTCTTGTGTCATTCTCATGGTCTTCACTCAGACTCTCCTTGGTCTTATTTTAGACACAATTTCAGCACACTTGTTTTTGTTTTCTCAGTTCACAGCAGATTAGAAGCAGTAGGGACTCTAATAACTTGAAATGACAGGCTGATGAGAGTGGTGGAGAGGAAGCAAAGAGCAGAGACAGGACTCCTAAGGTTGATAGCCCAGGGCCATCGCTGTGGGGCAAATACACCTCACACCCCAGGTGCCCTGAAAGCAGCATTCTCCACATGCCAATCCCTGATTTTGCAGGAAATGAGTTTATATGTTGTTATTAAACCAACTTTGGATAAGAAGATAGGTCATATGTACTACAGTGAAAAATATAAATAAAATTATTAGGAAATTGCTCTAGACAGATAACTAATATCCCCCAACCCAATTCCATTAGCATTTCTGTGTTCCATTAGCATGTTCAACCATCATGCATATAACAGCACCATCCTTAATGTCATCACTGTTATTATAAAAATGTTTCTAATGCTACTGCTCCACAATTACATCCCCAGTACCCCATGGTAATTTTATACAAACATTTTTAAGCTTCTGATTCTCTCAGTTTTACGTCCCTCTCACCCTCGTCTCAGTTGTCAGTTGATGGGGGCTGGACCAGGGGCAGGATTTAGGTCAACTCATCTCATGGCTCCAGTGCTAACACAGTGTTGTTGAATTGAGCCTTCTTTCCCAGGAAAAGTTTCTGTTCCTTATGTCTTCTGTCTCCAGTTGTCCACCTGAGACCACATTTCTATATATAAAGAAAGACTTAGGAATTGACTTTTGGATTTAGCAATCTGGTGGTAACTGGAAACTTTGACAACTGTTCGGGCTGTGTTGGAGATAACTCTGCTCAGAGCAGCGTAAAAGTAGAAGCACAAAGGACATAAAGGTGGCACTCTAGACAGTGTTTTGAGAAGTTTTGCTCTGAAGGGAGACGAGAAACAGGACAGTAGCTAGAGTGGACTATAAGCTAATAGGAGGCTTCTTTTGTCATTTTTGTTATTTCTGCTTGTTTGTTTTCTTTTAAGATTGTGACATGTCTTGAGACTGATGGAAATGATCTAACGGCCAGGAAAATATTGGTGGTACAAGAATGAAGCCTTTGAATAATAAGTGGGAGGGACCTAGTGACAAGACGGAGAACAAAATGTGGAGCCACAGAAACATGCAGGCAAGGGCTAGCTAGGGTGAAAGTGTACATCTGAGAGGGTGGTCCCGTGCAAAGCTCACCTCTTGATTTCCTTGAGGTTTTCACCTGTACAAGAGATGCCGGAGTGGTTGCATAACAAGGAAAGGGATAATAATTGGACACTGCACATCTTGGGATTCCAATTGACACAATTTGATCCGGTTAATTTTATTGGTAACAAAGTCTTTTTTTAAAGTCTATCTTGGAGAAAAAAGAAAAAAAGAAAAAAAATATGTTTGAAGAAATAGAGCAAGCTAGAAGGGGAAAGCAAAGGAGATGAATGGGCTCATGTTCTCCCTTTTTGTAAATACAGTTGGAAATCCTACCAAATCAACATGGACCAAAAATAAACCAGAGCACTGGAAACTCACACTGGCAATTCGGTTGCCACTTAAAGAACAGTCCCCTGGCATTAACAATGAGGGTCAGGCACTAGCACATTCCAAGGAGTGAAGAGAGAAGAGAAAACAAGGAGGGAAGAGAATACTGAGAGGAGAGGGAGAGTGAGGTAGGAAAGAAAGTGACAGGAAGAGAAGACTACTAGACAGACTGCAATAGAGAGAAGGGAGAAAGTGTAAGTAGCCAAAGGGATAAGAAAGAGATTTTCAGCTATAAATGGTTATCATTCCTTTCTCCATTCAGAGCAGCAACGTGCTGCTAGATTAATATGTAGCAGCACCCCAGCCTCACAGTGTAGTGTGATGTTTTAGTCTGGTGTCTCACTCCCCAGATATAATCACTGCATAAAATAAAGACAAATGAATAATGTTGGTATTTTTTAATGGAGGGTGCCTTTGAGTCTGGCTCAGACACAGTGGCCTGTGGTTGCATTTGATTATAACTCATCTCCATGGGGGTAGAGATAGTTGTTGTAAGTGTCTGAGAAATTATGAGTTTCTTTAGCAAGATGAACTCTGTGATTATAATGACACTTGGCATTTGCACATTTTGTAGCCTTTCTCATCTGAAAATCACAGAGCTACTTTTATGTTATAACTAGATTCTTGTGTGTGTGTCCTTTGGAGTCTGAGGTACATACCAGTGAGTGTTTCTCTTCTTTTTCCTTTCTTCCTTCCTTCCTCCCTTCCTTCCTTCCTTCCTTCCTTCCTTCCTTCCTTCCTTCCTTCCTTCCTCCCTCTCTCCCTCCTTCTCTCCCTCTTTCTCTCCTCCCTCCCTTCCTCCTTCCCCCCCTCTCTCTTTTCTTGAAGTAGCTGGCAGCTATTTGGAATACTGTCATGAAGATAACTAAAAATTCTATTGAGGAAGGCAGCCTCAGAATTTGAGGAAATGTGTGAGACCAGATCTCATGAAGCAAGTCAAAGGCACAGAGTAAGTATGGCTGAATTAGATCTCTAGAAGAACAGGGCTATTTTTTGAAAGTTAGTTCAAATGTAACTCCAGATTCCAAAGATTTTTTTCTGTTCCCTGAAGGCAGAGCCATCAGTACTTCCAAGCAGTTTCCAACATGGCCAACCTTGAGAAACAATGAAAGGCTCCCAATCTGAAAACATCCTCTTACTGTCTAATAGAGATTCACACTTTATCCATCACTTCAAAACAAACCCTTGAAGAGCATTATTCATGCATGCATGTTGGCAATTTAAACTAACACCATCCATTAGGACTCAGCATGACTTAGTCTACGGATTTTGCTTCAGCCACTTTATAAGACATTGAAAAGAGAGAGGACACTGAACAGATTTCAAAATTGTTTGTGTGTGGTGGTGGGAAGAGCCATGCCTTTTGTTCCTTTTGCCATGTTCCTTTTGTGTGGCAGCCAAAAGGAACTACCAGGGGCTCTGAACATGAGACAAGTGAAACAAACAGGAAGTAGAAGGATGCTGAAACCAGCTCTGACCATGGACTGAATCAAATAATTTCCATATCAATAATTGTTTATTGCATTTTTATATACTTTTTACTCAGAAGAATATGGAGTAAGAGAAAAATAAAACATTAGATGATATGAAGTAGAGTTGGAAATTTCAGTCTCCATTTATCCAAATCTTTGGCTTCTGCTACTTTCTACAATTGACTGAACTTTTACCAATTATTGTCATAACACTTCCAGATCTGCTTTTGTCCCTATCCCAGTGCCGGCCTAAAATACAAGACACCAAGCTAAATTTGAATTTCAGATAAAGAACAAATCTCTCTCTCTCTCTCTCTCTCTCTCTCTCTCTCTCTCTCTCTCTCTCTCTCTCTCTCGCAGAGAGAGTACGAGTATGTCTCATGCAGTATTAGTATGAGTATGTCTCATGCAGTGTCTGGGACATGCTTATGCTAATTTGTTGTTATTGTTGTTTATTTGAAATTCAAACTTAACTGATGGCCTGTATTTTTATTGGCAAAATCTCTCAATCCTACCACAGCTGCATTTCAGTAGAATAAAACAGATCATAGAATTGGCCTGTCTACAACTTAAAAATCCACCTTTCGGCTGCTTCTTGACTAGTAAAGGTTGATGGTTTCCGATCTACCATATATCTAACTCAGCATCAGAGCTGCCTCCTGCCTCTTGCCTGTTGCTTCCAGGCCATCTGCCCTGCTGATACCTTGGCCTCCCAGTCAAGGAATCATATAACTCCTCATCTTGGACTGGCCCTATTCTGTTGCCACCTAACTGGGGTAAGAATATAGATGAGTGAGAAAGAAAAGACTAGGGGCTTCTAAAAGTCTTAATTTGCTTCATCAGATATTTGAAGACAACTAACTCCTCAAATCACAAGGTTGTTAGAATGGCAAAGCTCTTTGCAAATTTTAAAGAGTCATAAAATGAGGTTCCATGACTGTTACCTTGATGTAAAATAAATATTGGCAAATTGTTTCATGGAGAAAAAAAATGTGGAAAAAATGATGATATCTGCTTATTCACACTGTGGAGTTTAGTCCCGTAGGCCCTGAAACTCTGAGAGCTGTCTTTTCTTTCCTCGTTGCTCTGCCTTCATCTCCCCTTGAGAATGACCCGATTACCTTGTTACAGGGTACAGCTCAGTTTTGGCAATCAGCAAATGTCTTTACTATTCAAAATTGCTGTAGCAGCTGCATTTCAGTCCCCTGCTCAGCGAACAGGTTCCTGGTCAAGTTCAAAAAAGGAGCCCTACCTTCATTTGTGGGATGTTGTGTCGAAGTCAGACTTCAGAGACATGGCTTTGTGCAGCCTCCTGGGATTTCGCTAGGCTTGAATCACCATGACCTCCGTGCCCTTACAACATCACAGAAAACACCATCACGGTGCGCACTAATTGGTCACCTTGATGTCAGTCACAGCATGGAGATCAAGGACAGAGCAGGTCCTGGAAAGTGAACTACACACGCTCTCCGAGGTGGTCGCTACAGGTCAGGCTAGCCTCCTGCTGAGAGCACAGTGCGAGGGAACCTTACCCCAGGACTACTTGAAACATGGCTGTGCTGCACACGAACAAAGGACAGGTGGCCTCGCTAGTGACCCTTTCCTCGCTACCTACCAAGTCCAAATCGTCAGCCTTTCACACCTATTATGCTTCCATTATCTGTGAAAAATATTAAGTGCCATGTCCTGGATATCACATGCACCAAGCAGACTCTTGAAATTAGTTTCTGCTTATTGCTTTTAAAAATTATTAAGATTATTTTATTTTTTAAGGTGGCAAGTCAATCAAAGATTGCTAGTGTGTTACATACATGCGCATTGGAGAAGCTCACTGTAGTAATAATCAGAATTTTTTTAGAATCTAAATGCAATGTGTTTTTGTAAATGACTTACATACTACTACTAAGAAGGGGGAAAATATAAAGAATAAATTGAATGCATCTTTCTGTCATTTCCCTTGGGTTGAATACATGTATGGGTTGCCATGCTCACCCATTTAAGCCAGGCATTTTAGATGGTAGGGATGACTAGAATTAAGTAGAAATTCTAAAATTCTAATCAAAAAAGGAAAAGTGATAACCACTGCACAGGGTGAGGTTTATTAAAAGTGCTTTTTTCTGTGGTTCAATTTGCTGAATAAAATAGTACATGACGTTCATTTAGATAATATAAGATCTTTCTTTAAGTGTTCTAATCTTCCTCTGCTCCCAGTGCCAGGTCCAGGAGCCTTTAGAAGGATTTCTTTCAGGCCTTAACATGGAGACCAATGCTGAAGGCGTGGAAGACAAATATTAGAGGACACGCTTTGGTCAGTGGTCGGTTAATGTTCTAGATATCCACAATCATGAGAACCAACCTAGAATTCCCGAGGATAGAATCCATTAAAAATCTGAGGGCCAAAGTCTTGGGTGCCCTGCCAAATAAATGAAGAAGAAGTGGTAGTTTTCTTACAGAGACAGAAGAGAGGCCCAGGGGACCTCTACTCACCTTTTGAGGCAAAAGAAGTCAAATATCTTTTGAGTAACTTAAGGAAAGTAAAACCTTTTGGGAATTGTCTGGGTATGGTATAATTCTCTGTCAGGGAGTTCCATATGCTAGGTGTAAGGCTTGCGGTGAAATAATGAGCCTAGTCAGGCGGGTTGAGAAAAGTGAGTGCTTTATTCTGCACTCCCGGGCGAGGTTCACCGGTCCCGGAGACAGGGACAGGGCCTGGCGAAGTCGCTCCCAGGGTAGATGGTGGGAGGTATATGTGCAATTTTTAGGGAGGAGGTTGGCTGAGAGAGGTGGCAGATGAGCAGGCCCCCCTAGCAGCAGATGGCAGGGGGAATCGGCTGTGTACGGGGTTGCTTATCGCACCAGTGGTCTGCTGCCTTTTCTGGGAAACACTAGGGGCCCCAGTCTCTGTCTGGCGAGGAGAGGTCTAATTTAGCAAAGGGGAAATGACTTGGCGCCTAGCTGCTTTGGCCATGCCTGCAGCTGACCTAACACTAGGAGTGGATGAGAACCAGATCCAGGGGTGGAGCAGCCACTCATCAGACTGATCCAGCTGTAGGGCGCAGAAAATCCAGCTGGCCAGGTGGCATTGAAAGGGCCGGACAAATAGAAATTGAGTACATGTACTTGTATTACTGATTCATTGTGTATGTGTGTTACTACTGATTCATGGTGTATATGTATTACTACTGATTCATGAGATAACAGTGACATTTTAAGGAATATTATCTTCCATGGAAAACTTGAAGGACATAGGACCAGATATTGGATTAAGGAGTGCACCAAAGCAAAATTAGGAGAAATGATGTAGAAACTAGGAGGAAGAATTGGGTCAGTTATTGGTTGTCGTGCGGGGCGGCCTGCGGGGTCTCAGCTCCTGTTCCCTGCACAAGAATGCAGGGAACACCCACGGAGCCATAGGTAGGGGAGTCACACCACTATAGTCTCACTGGAGGCTAGATTCACAGAATGTGCGACCTGCTGTCCACTTTTCGGCCAACCGACTGACTCCACTCGACTCACCAACCAGCGCAGCTGTGGCGGTTATATCAGTGGCCGATTGGCTGACTGGCTACAGCTGATGGCCAACTAGTCACAGCTGATGGCCATCTACTACCCGAGCCAGCACCTTTCCACATGAGGTCAAGAGCCTAGAAACTGCTCTCTGGGATTCTGTTCCCACATTGGTATTCTAAAGAATCAGACTAAATGAAAGAATAAACTGTTCTCCTCTATCTCCTTACTGTGGCCCGTGACTAGAGGTAAGGAGTGGTCTGGGGCAAAAAGAGCAAAGCAGAAGTAGTTTGTGTCTTCCTTTGTCAACATGGGATGGTGGCAAAGAGTACAGAGAATGTAGGGGCAAGCCAGGAGAGCAGTTTCCAGGTTCTCGACCTCACGTAGAAAGATGCTGACTCGGGTAGCAGATGGCCATCAGCTGTGACTAGTTAGGCATTAGCCACTAATATAACTGCTGTGGCTATGCTAGGGATTTGGTTTGTTGGTAGAGAAGCCGATGACGGATTACACATCGTGTGGAGCCTGCTTCCTGTATTTCCAACCCAGCTGCCAGTGAGAATATAGTGGTGTGCGCCCCCTATCCATGGCTCTATTGGTGTTCCTTTTTGGCCTCACCATATCCTGTGTTCTGGTGCAGGGAGCAGGACCAGAGTCCCTGCATGACAGAGAGTATATGTTATTCTGCCTATGAGCTAATAAAATTTAACTGTCTGGGAGCAAGAGGACAAGGAACACACTAGAAGGTCCCCTCCCTATATCTCAGACATGCAACAGGCTGAAATGATATCCAATTGGCTGAATTGCTTAACTAGTTTTAACAAGCTGTTTAAGTACCTTTCTATCTCTACCCTTCTGTGATAGCAGATTCAAGAAGGGTCCCTAGAGAGGGGAATAAAGAGACACTTGAGGAATTGTTTTGTGGTATGACTCCATTAGAAAAGCGACCTGAAGTTCCAACCTTAATAAAAGCTTAGGTAAATTCCTAGTATTGTGGGAATAAAATAAAGGGGCCTGAGGGCTAAGTCCTTGTTTCTCATGCAAGAGGACTATTGAGGGTTCCTCTTTTCAATGTGAACTCCACTGGGTAATCAGTCATCCCCATGGTAACTCAGCAACTTTTAATTGTCTTTAATTAAGGGGCCACAGAAGCAATCAGCTACATTTCTAGCACATTAATAAGGGAAGCATGAAGTGCAAAATGGCTGCTAGAGGTAGACAGTGCTTATATAAACCAGAACTCCTGGCAGAATGAGATGGGTGGTATATTCTGCAGGAATTGAACCTGCAGGATCTAGGAAACCCAGAATGAAAAGGTGAAAAATAAAGAAATTCAAGAACGTCTTGGGAGAAAAAAAGTAAAAGAAGAAATATGATAAATAAGTCAAAGCATAAATATGATCTTGTTGGTTAATTTGATTTTAGAAATAGGATATAATGTGCACCTGGAATTCTTAAAAGATAAAGGACTAAGAAAAAATATAAAGTGAGCAAGTTAAACGAAGCTAAAGAGTGACTTCACCAAAAGCCTGATACTGAATTACAAAGTAAAATTGGAAAACTAATTCTTCAGGCCATCTGTAAGCTCGCCTGCTTCAAGTAGCTTTCTCTGATTACAAGAGTGCATATTAATAACTCTTAAAAAAAAAAAAGGTATAGCATTTACTACCTGTGTATTTGTTTGTCTGATTATAAATGCTCACATATGCCTTATTTAGGGAAGGGTACCCTGACTACTTGAGACAATTTAAGGAGTAATTTTATACATATTTTCATGTTTGGTTGTTATCGCGTCCTTGTGATATTTTTATGCAGCATATGCCTGTACCTACTTTTGTAGTTGAAGAAATTGAGCAATAAAGCCCAGCCCGGGTCCTGTTACCCAAAGTAGCAAAGCTCAGCCTAGACTCTGCATCCTCTGGCTGAGATGCAGTGTTCCGTCCACTGTCACATGTGGCCCCAGGCAGCGACATAACTCACATGCCTGCTGTATCCTCTCACCCCTTCTGAGTATACGATGAGTAATCAACCCATATTTTGACCTAATTCAGAAACAGTGATTTCAAATTAAATATTTGGTTTTGAAATGGGGCGGAAAAAGAAATATTTTCACTAAGTTTGTGAACATGTAAATATGTACGGTGGCATTATTTCTTTTCATTTACATTCTCATTAAACAATCTTAAACCATGTTGTTTAAAATTATATCCAATCATTTTCTAAATATTCACGTAAGGAAAATCGGGAAGAAAACACTTTTAGGGATTCGTGACTAATTATCAGGGGCTGGACTGCCCTCATTCTTCACAAGGAGATTTTTTTTCTAGCCTTTCTTCTATATTCCTTCCCACCGACAATAAGACTTGCCTGCACTAGGAGCTGATGCCTAACAGCCGTGTTGATTAATATTTATACCAACCAATCAATTCACAAAAATTGTAAGTCAGCCACTGTGTACAAATCTAGGTTCTCTGACAGAAAGGTACAAAGCAGGACTATTTTCAAGGCATTTATAGGTTAGTTGGGAGGTAAAGCCCACATAGGAAAGAACACTAACAAAGAAGGTGAGCCCATGGAACAGGTTTTATAATTTGTATATTTACTTAGCAGGCACTGATTAAGCCTGCTGGCAATTTTTGTATGCTGGTTTTTCAGGTATTATGTCATTTTATTTTCAGAATCACCCAGGATACAGCTGATTATCATTCATATTTGTATCATCAGATATAAATACAATCAAGTTCTTCTTCAGCTCAAAACTCTCCCATTGTTTATCTTCTAAAGCCCAGTAACTGCAGAGTTCTTACAATGGCTACAAAGCTCATTGGGTGGGATCCTGTCTTCCTCTTCCTCTTCCTAAGCCCCTACCTGACCCCCTCCCTCTCGGTCCTCATCTCTTACGACTCTTCCCCTTGCTTGGCATGCTCCGGATACAGTTGTTTCCTCAGTATACCCAGAGAAATATCAAGCATGTTTCCACCTCAGGCCTTGGTGTTTCCAGGGTTCACCACATTGGATTTCTTCAAATCCTTCAGTTCTCTTCTCAGAAGAAACCTTATCAGGAAGCCCTCTGTTAATTTCTCTAAAGGAAACTGCAGGCCCCACCCGAGCAGCCAGACCCTTCGTCTAGCTTTTCTTTTCTCCAAAACCTTCTCATGTTGATGTATCTTTACATATTTATCCATGTGTTGCCTCTCTCCCTGGACTAGCAGGGGCTTTGTGTTGTTGATGTATTCCCACTGTCTAGGGTCGAATCTAGCATTAAAGGGGCTCCATAGATACTTGTGGAATCCTCTGTATAAGGCACATAAGGCTTTGAGAGCTTACGTAATTAGCCCAATCACAGTTCCATGGCAGAATTGGGGCAGGATCCCCTTCTTCTAATGCTACGTATCTGGATGCTCTTTGAGAAAGAAAGACCACCGCAGGCTGTGGGCACTGAAAACACAACTTCTCATAACAAAACATAGAGACTTTGAGTTCCATCTCTAAACTGAAATTCTGACAGATGTGAAAGAAGGTACGAGGTTATTTAGAGTGTGCCCACATTGTTTTTAAATACTGATCTCTAAATACATCAATTCATCCACCATGTATTCTGTATGTACTCAGTGCCCAGCATTGCAGACACTAGTTTCTTTTATCTTCTTTCTTTCTTCAGGGAGATAGGTAGATACATGATAGATAGATAGATAGATAGATAGATAGATAGATAGATAGATAGATAGATAGATAGACAGACAGATAAGCGTAGATAGAAGCATTCAACTCTCCTATTTATTGCTGGTGTTCTCATCCCTAAATCCAAGTATCTCCACCTTATACTCCTTTTCAGTACCCTAAAAACAGCAACATGTTTTACATATATTTATCCAATCAACCCCTAAATAGGGGTTCCTCAGATCCTTACTGTACTCTGGGTACCCAGTAAAGAAATCAATGTTAAATTGTTACTACTTTACATTTCTGGTAAGAGTTGTGCATTTAGAGAGTTTCTGAAAAGATAGCGGTAATGATAGAAATTACAGTACAATTTTAGGTCGAGGAAGAGATCTGTAACCCTCATATCTTATTTGGTTGTTTTGAACTCTCTGCTTATATAAAGCTGGCTTTGGCCTGGCAGGAAAACAAATGTGAAAAGAAAGGAAGAAAATGGGTTGTATGGCTGAAAGGAAAATAATCTTCTGCTTTCGTTTCCTTACCTTTTCTTTCACTTCACTTTCCATCAATAGGGGAATATTCTTTCCTCTGCAAGGAATAACCTTTCTTTCATGCACTGAAAAAATGTCAGTTTTGAGTTTCTCTCTGGGATAGTTTGACAAATATTCAGGCTGCTTGGGAAGCACACACCTCTATCTTTGCAGGTGGCTTAAACTGAACAAGAAAAAGAAACCACTGTGTTCTACCAAGACAGAGGCTGTCGTTTGGGTTTGTGGCAAAATACAACACAAATTTGTAAAAATGGCAATGGTTAATGATCCTACACAGTCAGTACTATTTGTTTTCTTACTGGTCTTTGATGTTCAATTCCTGTTTATCTAGAAAAAATGTCTGAAAAATATGGAAGTATAAGTACAAAATATGGAAGTGCAATGTTTTTGTTTCTTTAACTCCTCTCCCAGTTAATTAAATTGAAATGGCGATTCTGCTGCTTACAGCTTTAAAAAGTAACCAATTGAAATTTAATTGGTATCTTTTTTTTTTTTTTAGTATTCATGCCCTGAAGCTAAATTAATGATCATTGTAAGCACTACAGCTAAGAGATTGTTATGACTTTTGAATAAAATTAAACTTGGACCATATAGTAGATAAAATAACTAGTACTAAAATAAGAATAGCATCTGTATTATGAACAACAAAGGGTTAAAACCCGTCTCTGTGCTCTCTCTCTCTCTCTCTCTTTCTCTCCCTTCCCTAATATCTCTCTCTCTTTCTTTTTAACAATTACAGAGAGACAGAAGGCTCAAGTGTATTCCAGGACCAGTAGACGTTGTAAATCAAATTAATTACTTTTGCCCAAAACTGTCCTCAGTGGAGGATTTTTGGCTACTGGACTGTTAATATCTCTTTACTTAATCACTGTCCTATAATGTCATTCTCCTAATAGAAGGGATAAACTGGAGCAATGGCAATCTTTTCACCTTTCCCAAGTCCCCACAAGACCCTGATTTACAGGGTGAATGTGTTATGTATCATTTAGCTAGACTGCCTAACCCTCAGAAGCTCTTCTTCTCTTTGGGAGCAGAATAGAACCCAAAAAAGTCAATGTGGTACGAAGCTTTAAAAAAAAAAAAAAGAATCTATTTCTCTCTTTGAGCTGTATCTCTGCTTTCGATACCTTGTGAATTTCTTTCTTTGACTGGATTTTAAAACATCTTTGATGGACATTATGTCTATCAAGACTTTTGGCATTCCCATCTCTTTGATCAAGAAGAATTCATCACCTCAATGGTTTACACCAAATACCACATCACATTAGTCCAGCTCAGAAGGACATCAATGCTCAAGGAATTAGGCCACCTGGAGCCCGTGTTCTGAATCAGGAGAATTTGCTTTTTATAACTTGTCAGTACAGCCAACTTTGGAAAAGGCCACCATTTCCAAAAGCAAAGGAAGAATGCCAGAAGAGGGCCCAGACAAAAGGTAAATCATGGGCATAATTACTACTGATATTTGACTTTATATTACATGCTACTAATTTTTAAATGAACAACCTTGTTCAACCAGCATTCATAAGGAATGCTGAAGCTAACTTTTTTTTTTTTTTAAAGCGTTCTCTGAATAAGTGACAACTGATTGTGGAGGTGACTAAGACATATTTTGAAGAAAAGGAGCACCCCATATTTGAGTACAAAATACCCCATACCCAGTTCATACATACATACCTGTATCTGATTCATACTCACATACCTGAGATCTGAAACAGATCTATATAATAAATAGATCTTGATAAATGCTGTATACTGAAATAGCATTTATCAAGCCTGATCCCCAGAATCCAGTACTTTCCTAAGGAACTTTCAAGGTTCCTTAAATAGAGTGTTGTCCAAGCTCTGTGATTCTAGGAGGAAATTCCTCCCTAACAGATCTCTTCCTCAGAGCAGGTTTGAGGAGACAGTTCGCTAGGTGTTTCAAGAAGTAGATTCCTAAGGACTCTAAGATTGTCTATGGAAAGAAATCAACTGTAATGATTTCACTGCTTTGATGGAGAATGCAGTGATTCTTAGGGCCTAGATTTGGATTCCCTAAATATTAGTATCATTCTGTAAGTTCTAATTTCTCTTCTATTAAGAAGATTGTAGTCAATAATTAGGAACTGTGAGGCCAGGGGCATATTAGGAAATGACCTCACACCATGCCATTGAATGTAACATATAAATGATTGTGATAATTATTCAACAGGAATTTATAAGATAGCGTTTCATCTTAGGTTGTGTGTTCGTTGTTTGTCTTTCTCTTTGTGCTAAAGGGTTAATGTCTGGAACATGGGTGATGAAGCAAAGGAGTACTCTTTTGCTTAACAATTTATAATTTAAAACCCCGGCGATTGTTTTTGGTCAGTTTCTTGCAATCTGCAAGGTAATTTTTTTCAATTTATTTGGAATTAGTCAAGTGCACTGTTGAAAAGGCAGAGTGAATTGATGCTAAATAGTTTTTGGAAGATGTAATTGTCTGATGATTTGTAAATAGCCAAGCTTATCAAAAAAGTAATTTAAATGTTATGCTGACAATTTTGTTCAGTTTGGTATACTCTATAAACTGGGGAATCCAATTTTTTGCCCTCATTAGCATGAGAATTCTCTCTGGTTGGCTAAATTATTTGAGGACCTAAGAATGTCCAGATCTTTGGAATCTGAACTTTTAATGATCTCTTACCTAGCATAAACATCACTTACAGGATGATAATTCCAAAGTGCTTTTAAATAACCAAGTTTTATGCATCATTTGATTGTTTGCAATATGCTCCTTATATATTCTATTAGAGTCTACCTTGGAGGAGAGTGGGGTCCTGTAGAGTCTGTCTGTATTTCCCTCATTTTCCCCCTACCACTCCATCTGTGCTCTAAACTCCAAAGTGACCATTGTTCATCATATGAGAGAACTCTGGCAAACATATTCATATAAACATCTTAGTGAAATAATCATTTTGATTATTACATTTATAAAAGTAGCAAAATATTTTTTAAAGTAGGTATTTACAAGGTGAGATATTTGCTAAGTACTGTGAGTGTTTTATGTATGTCTTTTTTTTTTCCTTTCAACTATGCAGCAGCTCTGAAGTAAGCATGTTATCTCTAAATGCTGTAAAGTATCTAAAGATTTGGTAAGTGAAGAAACTAAGCTGTAAAGTTAACTTGCTATAGTCATGTTTCTAAAAAGTCACCAAGCTATGACTCAAAACTCACGTGCTAACTGACTTCAGGTATAAACTACCAGGCAATATTGCTTTAAAAAAATCTTAAGAAAAGGCTATCACCATCTCAGACAATTGTGTGTTTTCAGGTTGTGGAATGGAAAATTCCACATATACCCAGTGTTGGTTGTAGTATTATTTAGGGACAGCATCTTATCTGGAGGGAGGATTTGAAGCTGCATTTGCATATAGCTTTACGTAAATATTGAAAAAAAAATACCAGATTACAAAAATGGATGGGGAGAGGCTGATGGCATTTCTGAGTTGCCTGAAGACCCGCACTCACCCACGCAGTATATCCCTTGTCAACACTATTTATTATTAGATGACAGAGTGAGCCACAATTTAGCTGCCAAACATTTGTGTCAGGCTTACAGGATGATGGAATCAATTGTTTCCTTCTCCTAAGCTTCTTGGAGGATAAGGATAAGATAATCTCATACAGAAATATCTGGAAAGGCTAAACTGCTACCCCCGTATTTGCAAGAACATAGGAGTCTATGTGTGATATCATTTTAATCACCTAGCAAAGCCACAGATCATGGGACGGTTTCCAGGACCAGAATAACAGAAAGAATGGGATGACCCTAGGCCAGAGTTTCTTGCAAAGAGCAGGATAGCAGGGAGTGTTATGACAGAGGCTTTTGATAATCTGCCTGGGAGGAGAGAATAGGAAGGCACCACATACAGGATGGAATAGGAGAAATGAGTGCTGCAAAGTAGAGGGAAGGTAACAAAGAAAAAAATTAGCAGAGACTGGGATATATCTGCAACAGAAAGAAGGAACCACACCAGCCGGAGGTGTACCAGGCTCAGTGCTCTGCTGTTTCGTTCTACTGCATTGAATAAAATGAATCTTTTCAAACAGGTGAATTTTCCAACAGAAATGGCCCAAACAGCCTCAGCTCATTGAATAGAAAGTGTAATGGTGATCTAAACCTATTACCTTCAATGGAGTCTGTGACATTTTCTTCCAGCATATTGATCGAGGAGAGAGAGGGAGAGAGAGAGAGAGAACTTTTTCCTCCACTCATTGTTGCGTCAGTCATTGTAATGCTAGTCACAATGCATTAAAAAGCATTGAGAATCAACAGGGCTGGCTCTTTTGTAGCAGGAGTAATAAATGATTTTTCTGAACAGAATTAAAATGCTATTTAAAATCTATTCTGTACACATTTTTAAAAAATTTCTCACCAGAAGGACCTCTCTCTCCACCCCTTCAAATCTAGATATCAAAAACAAATTCTTATTAATTGACATTTTTCAGCAAGAACACATATTTTATCAAAGATTCTGTCATATTTTTACAGTGAAATACCATTAATGCCATCTCTCAGAAATGTCCTCCCTTGTACCAATGTTTATTTCAAATCATTTGTAATTATGGTTGAGAAATTTCAAATTTATTTAAACTAATGTGAACTGCAACAACTTCTGGAGGTTAGAAATGCTGTTTTGTTTTTTGTTTTGTTTTGTTTTTAAGCACCTGTGTTGTTCTTATTGCATAACACAATCTCTGGAGGGAAATAAAATGAAATCAATACAGCCATATTATATTGAAGTGTTGCTTATATGAAGGTGGCACTAGTGTTCCATTAGAATACAATTGAAATACCCCAATTTCATTGACAATGATAACCAACTTATACATAGAGTTTGAGGGAATATGGAACTTTTATGACCCCCTATCTTCCAGGTAAATACTATTCATCATATTCCATGCATTGCTAATTTTCTATAGGGCACAAACATTTATAGGTAAGAATATAAATGTTTATAGGTAAGAATTTATAGGTAATAAATACTATCAAATTTCAAAGTTACAGCAGCCATTTCATAAATGGATGAAATATGTATGGAAATCCCCTGGTAGGAAGGTACCCGCTGAACTATCTTTATTATTAATGTTATTAACTTATATTGAACCCATTTGTTTTAGTTTTATCTTAATTCGGTCCATTCAACACCTTGTCTCTAATATTTATATGTATGTTTTCTTTGTCTCAGTATAAACTTATTGCATTTCATGTTATCTGAATTTTATAATCTTTCCTATTACTTGCAAGCAATCTGCTGCTACAGTTGTTCCTAGGTGTTTGTATAAACTAATTTAGCATCTGTTAGTACTATGAAACAGTATCAACCTACAAATGGCCAATAGAACTTAGCATTGTTGAGCATTATCATGTAGATTAATGGAGTTACATTAGTAATTGTAGGATCCACTCCATATTTCATGGTAACTCGATGAATAATCAGTGTTATCTGGGTGATTTTCTTTTCAGCATCGAATGCAATCTACATTTGAAAGTAATTGCATTTAAGGCAAAAGATCATACAAACTACCTTTTGAGAAAATTAATTGATAATTCTGCTGAGTTAAGGAATTCACATAGATAATTCAGGAAAATGAGTTGTCTAGTATGGAAATAAAGACTCAACCAGTAGGTAGATACAAGTCAAAAGGATTTTTCAGAATTTGCTTTGTCATTCTGGTCTTCACAGACAATTGTAAAGTAGTAGCTCTAAGACAGATCCTACATCCAAAAGCTGGTTAGCAGAAATTACACAGAACCAGTTAGGTACACCTTAACTCCATTTCTAGTTTTGCTGCTTATTTATTCCATTAGTTTTGAACAAGTCAATTTGCCTTGTTTTCCTTCTCTGTAAAATGGAAATGATACCTAATCTTGACTATGCATAAGAGTTGTTCTGGGGATCCAACAAATTCATTCGTGTATACTTCTTTTGAAAGATATAGAGGGGTCCTTTGCTCAAAGGACAAAAAATAAAATAAAATAAAAAACACCTCACTTCTTGAAAGAACATATAGATGAACAGTCCTTGCTCTCAAATAGGATACAATACATAAAAGATAGTAAGAGATGGTCACATAACAGTCACCAAAACTTCTTCAGTCTAAAATCGCCTCTGGTCCTGAACGGACTAGCCACAGCAGGATTTCAAGCATCCCCTACATTCAGATAGGCTTAGCAAACATGCCTTAAGGAAAACAGATTGAAGGGATGCTGCAAAGCCTCATGAGATCCTTCTTCCATACTGTGGACCAGCAACGGTCTCTGCCTGAAGGCCAGGGTGGAATCCCAACAGTTCATGCTATAAAGGGAAATTGAGAAGAATATGAAATTAAGAAGAATTTCAATTCTAGTTTAATTAACTTATCTTTTTTGACATTCACTATTCTTATCCAATAGGAGTGGGTAGACTTCGTTAGCTTGATTGTGTTTTTAAAATGTAAGATTATCATTTTATAATGACCTGAAGAGAAACTCAGGACGACCTTTGCAATAAATGGTTAATATGGAAGGAAAAGTTAGATAGCCAGCCACCAAATCATGATTTCCGGCCTGCGTGAAATGAAAACCTCCACGTTTCTTAATAGCTCATTGGGAAAGCCTACACGATTAAGCCTGGACTCAGTTTCTCTCTCTGTACACACACACACACACACACACACACACACACACACACACACACACACACGGTGCCAAAAACATGTATACACATTTTAAGAAAGGAAAAAACTATTAAAATTGTGATACTCAATATATACCTATAACAAAAGATGAATACAAGTCACATTTGACTTCTGCAATTGCAAGAGGTGCTCAAAGTGGTTACCATCAGTGTCCAGACACTTCTGATTATGGTGAACTACTGCTTTAGCAATGTTGACCAAAGTGTCCATTTGTATACACTAATCGGCACCTCTGGTGCATATATGTATATATGGCTCAATGACAATCTAGTTAGTGGCAGTCAGACAGGAACTTAAATTTCATGGCTTCCATTTTAGAAAAACAATTAACATAGGTGTTTTTTTGTTTTGTTTTGTTTTTTTGTGGTTTTTTTTTTTTTTTTTTTTTTTTTTTTTTTTATAATTTTACAGTGAAAGGCCCTACTGGTCAATCTGTAATAATGCAAACCAAACATAATAGCAATTATATCAAGAAGTTTAGCAGGCCTATTTCTGTGATGCATTCTCTCTTATTCTTTCTTCCCAAACTATGAGGATTGGTATTATATCTCCATTTTACAGATGATAAAACTAGCATTCAGAGAAGGAGCTAGGATTTGAACACTAAAGTGTCTTCCAAATTCTCCAAATATTCTTTTCTATAGTAGTCAGAATTCTAAGATAGCTTCCGGAGTCCCATCCCCTGGTACAGATGCCGTACATAATGCCTTCCAATTGAGTATGATATAACCTGTGAATATGGGATAGTCACTACTTTGATGGCGTTATAGTACATCAAAAAGGTGATAGGGTAGTACTAATTTGTTAGTATTGTCATCCAATTAAAATTGTTTGAAATTAGTTTTGAGGAAAAGGGTAAACAAAGTACATCTGTGAAGCAGGTATATTCCACAGACAATCAGTTTGTGAACTTTGTCTCAGATCCTGATAGCTAACAATTTTACACAAAGTAATTAAAGTATTAGATCTGGTGGACTCTTACTGATTATTCAATATCTTTATAGAAGTCTCATGATTTTATCCCGAGACCTCAACTTATTAGTGATTGGCTGAAGGCAGAAATCCACTTCTCCCAATTGTTAAACTACTCCAGGTTTTCTCCAGACTAGATTGCCCCAGTTTATGTTCTTATATATATTTTTTTAATTTTACATCCAAAAACTACATCATCCCTAGAACACTGACTGAGTTTCCAGTCATATAGAGAAATTTTCTTTATTGGAAATAATCAGAATTACTCTTCTCACCAACCAAGTATACAGAAAACCCTACCAACCTGGAAAGACTAGTTGGAGAATCGTGGTCCAATTTGAGAGTTGTTATTTACTTTTCAGTGTATTAGATGTTATATGGAAAACAAAATGGTCTATATTTCAAAGACAAATCAGATGTATTGGTTCAACGGTTCAAATGTTTCTTTGTGGAGTCCAAGTCACAGCAGTATTTCTTAACATTTGGATATTCAAAGATATCAAATCCAACCCACACTCTTACACTGGTATTTTTTGTTGTTTGCTATCTGTCACTCCATATTGGGATCTCTCATACCAATTATATACAAAAAAAATAAATCTCTAAATCTTTTCTGAAATTGCTAATGAGCTCTTTGGGAGGAAAAATACTACAAAACTTCTAATGAAAAGATCACAAGATTGGAAGATATTTAATAAGTTATCTGTGCCAAGTTATAACCCTACCTTTCCACCTTCACCATACTGAATTTTAAGTTTCTCTTCAACATCATTGACAAACTGCATTCAGAATTTATAAAAACCTGAAACGATTTAAAATATTATTCTCCCCCCCCCCTTTTTTTTTTTTGACTCCGGGTGGTGAACACACAATGTGATATAAATAGTATTCTCTTTTAAGGAAGCTGATTCCATTGTAGACATTAGTAAACATTTTTTTTTTATTTTATTGAACCAAAATCATATTCCTATTGATTTCTGACTTATCGATCCTAGATATGCCCGTAGAAGCTACATTTCATGTACATTATAGTTCTTGAAATAATTTCAGATCACCATTGTGTGCTCTTTAGATTCTGATTCTCTGGTATTAGCACCCTGTCTCCTTTAATGAATTATCATAGAACATAATGCTGAGACATCCCTACCTTCTCAGTATGTATAAGTACTTGTCCAACAATGTACTACTTATGGTTCACAAACTCAGGAGATTCTCAGGTGAAATACGAAACTGGTCCCCACTCATAATCTTAAGAGTTTCTATACAGGCCTTAACTGGGTTGAGTCATATCTCTCATCTACATGGTTTCAAAAACACATTGTTCTTTCAATACAGCATTCTTGAAAATGGCTCTGGCTATGAATGGGATATATATATATATATATATATATATATATATATATATATATATATATATATATATATACACATATATACACACATATATATTCAAGAATGAGGCAGGAGTGAGGAGCCTTCAGTTGCAAAGGTGAAGCTCTTGGACCAATGGGGAGTCACATCCTTTCAATGACCTCCTCCAACAAGTACTTACAAAAAGACAATATTATGGTTTCACTTGACTAATACCAAACAGATCTGAATATAAATTAAGTGATCATTTTTATAAAATCAAAACACATTTTTTTAATCACTCTATGTTATATTGCCTCCTCACGTTTGGCTTTCTACTATTTAAATAATAAGCCCTTTCAAAACTGTATAGGCTTGAGGATAGTGCTAAGGATGGGTAGTGCATGGGATTGGAACATAAAGACATATATTTTCATTAAACATACCCAATCAAATTTCACCACTAGATTTGGATTAGTTTTTATCATACAATGTTTTCTACCTATCTTCAGCTTTCAGTTATCTGTGAACTGGTATTTTTCAGTGCATTCATATTAATACACAAAAGGCTAGTACTGAGTATAGAGACATGGAACATACTACAAAAGATTCTACCAAGTTAAAATCGCACAGTAATCAGCATGCAGTCATCCAGTTATAATTCAGTTTCAAAATAATTCAATTCACATCTTTATATTTGTCTAAAATAATGTCATGTGGGGACTGGAGCTAATCTATACCTTGTTGAAATACTCATACAAGTCATCTACCATTTTCTTTATTTATTCCTCTAGTAAGAGAAGCATTAAAGAAAACGGGGGGTGGGGGTGATGTCATAGGAATGGCGGCAGCGAGGTGGACTTTTTGAGTTCTCCTCTGGATCTTATCACAAACGGAACATCTATAACCCATCAAAGGACTTTCTGCTCATCACGCAGAACAGCTAAGAGACCCGTGCAAGCATTACTTAAAGGTGGGCAAATTGGGCGAGCAGGGGAAGAGGGAAGGGAGCAGAGTGGAGATGCAGCCACATCTAGAACAGAGAAACACAAAAGCAGGAGTGGGCTATTTCCCTGCATCTCACAGCTGATCTCTCCCCTTGAAGGGGCAGCATATCCAGCATTTGAGGCAATAACCTCAGCTGAGACCTCCAGCTGGACCCTAGGTAGGAAAAAGGACACAAACTCCATACCTGGTCCTCTCCCCCAACTCTCCCAATCCTCTCCCCACCCTTTCAGAGATTTAAACTGTCCCCTGAACTGAGGAGTAGTGTCAGATTATAGAGGAGCCATAGTGCTCAGGTTCTGGGAAGACCGGCATGCAGCTCTGACCCAGGAAAGAGGCTGGGAAGACTGCTTTTTGCTGGGCTGGGAGAAAAGAGACTTTAAATTTTCTTTATCTCACTTTCACTTTTTAGTGTTAGTTTCAATTTTATTGGAAACTATCTTTATTTCACTGTCATTTTAGAAAGATGGTTTCTCTCTACATAGTCTTCTGGATTCAAATTTCCCCTTCCCCTCCTTCAATACTAAATTATTCCGTAACATTTGGTCCTCCATTGCTACTAATGAGAGGGCAACCATCATTTGCTTCCTTGATTTCCTTTATGTAATTGATCACTTTCTATGGCTAATTTCAAATTTTTCTCTTCACTTTTTGATTTCAGAAATCTGACTTTGATGTCCATAAATGTGAGGTATTTTTTGTACTTATACTAGGAGATTATTAAGCTTCTTAGATCTGCGAGTTTCTGAATTTCACCAAATTTGTTAAATTTCAGCCATTATATTTTCAACTGCTTTTCTGGTCTATTTTTGTTCTCTCCTTTTCTTCCAGAGCTACAATTGCACATGTATTAGTTCTCTTAAAATCGGTCCACAATGTCCTGCAAATCTTATATTTTTGTTAAATCTTTTTTCTCTTTGTTCTTCAAAATGTACATCTTATCAATCTATTTTATTAGTTTCATGTGTACAAAACACTGTAATAGACATTTATCATTTATACCCTTCAAAAAGTGGTAATCCCCTTGCCCCCAATCTACTACCCGTCTGACATCGCTTATAGCCGTTACATTTACACTGTCGTTTGTTTGTTTGTTTTTTAATTGGGGAATGTTGAGGAACAGTGTGTTTCTCCAGGGCCCATTAGCCCCAAGTCAAGTCATTGTCTTTCAATCTAGTTGTGGAGGGCGCAGCTCAGCTCCAAGTCCAGTCCCGTTTTCAATCTTTAGTTGCAGGGGGCACAGCCCACCATCCCAAGTAGGAATTGAACCAGCAACCTTGTTATTAAGAGCTCCTGCTCTAACCAACTGAGCCATCCGGCTGCCCCTTATCAATCTATTTTTAAATAAACTTATTCTACTTTTTCATTTCAAATCTACTTTTAATGCCATCCATTTAATTTTTACATTTTATTCTCAATGCAGGAGTTTCTATTTGATTCTTTTTTGTAGATATTATTTCTATGCTGAGATTTTTAATTTGTGTTATGTATTTATTTTATTAATCTTCTAAACATATTCATAATAGATGATTTAATGTCCTTTTCTGTTAATTTTAACATCAGGGTGACATTGGACTCAATTTCCTTTGATAATTTTTTTTTCTTGAGTGTGATTCACATTTTCCTATTTTCTTTGCATGCATAATGTTTGTGGGTGTCTGTGTGCGTGCGCAGTTTTAAACTCAAGCGTTATTAATTACTAGCAGTGAAGGAGTACATGCCTTTTTCACAAGATGTTCTCTTCAGCCTCACTTTCCTATCTATCTAGTTCCAAAAGATGTGCGCCATGTTAATGACCTGCACATCTCTGAGTAGGCCCAGAGATGTCCAAGAGGGAGGAAAGAGGACGAGAGACAGCAGTTTACTATGTACATAGTTAAGGAATCATTTCTTCTGATTAGGTATTGATCATCTGTGTTAATTGTTTATTAAACAAGGCCCTAGGTATGGGGATGCAGCAAACATTCAGAGAAAGAGAACACTGGTAGAGTTCTCAAATTCAGTGTGGTCATGGGAATAATAGACTACACTGATACTATCTCTCCTGCAGGCCCAAATGAGGGGCATTTTTTAAAAGCACATTCTGCAGGCCTCCGGCCATGTAGAGTCCCTGGATGTGTTTGTGTAAAACGTGTAAGGAAGAAGAGGACTTTGGGGAAGACTAAATAATCTAATGGCAACAATTTGCTGCATTCTCTTCTCTGATGGTTACTACGTAGTGCAATTCAGGCTGTGAGCAGGGAAGGAAATGCCCAGGCAGGCACTTGCCATTGAAATATGGCTGGAGAGCCATTCCTGCATGTAAGTATCACCCTGTTATTTTCTTTAGGGTTGTCAGCCTGAAACCAATCAACCTGACACCCAATTGAAGAAGGAAACTTTACAATCACAAGCTGTGGGAAACTTGATTGGTTCAGTGGGATCTAATTTGTTTTGGGTAGGAAAAAAAGGATAAAACAAAAAGGGGGAGGGGACATGGAGCAGTGGGGATTAACAGAAGCGGAGCTGACTGCATACAGCATGTTTGCAGTAATAAACAACAGTGTTATTAGCAAATATAAAGCCCGTGATAAACAATGCCATGATGTTCCATTCACCCTAATAGGCAGGAACAGATAATTGGGACAAATAAAGTGCTAAAACAGTCTCTAACCACCTTTCCTAGCGTCTCTCTGAATGAGTGAATCACCCGGCATGCTGCAAGGCGCAGCGGTAGCCTGGGACACCAGCTTTTGTGTTTCACTAAAAGAATATGCTCCCGTTGCTAATGGAAAACAACAGAAGCTAAAGACGATTGCCGGGATTGTCAGATCTCCTTTTTTTTAAAGTGGTAATGAGTAGACAAGGAGACAATTCCACACATTCATCAAAGCCAGGAGAGAACTCTTTGGAATACATTGCCAGTTGAAGTCCCAAACACTTGCAGCAATGGGGACTTTTAAATCTAAACTCAAGCTCAGTAATTCCAGCCCTCCGTGGACAACTGTGTTGTCCCAGCAATGGGTTTTTTTTGAGCAAGTCTTTCTTGAGCACTGTCAGAACATCCTTCTGACAGTTCTGCACTTTCATTTGGTTGGTGCAGTTTATCCATTAGATAGGAATTTGGTGTTCTTTCTATGGCGGTAAAGACAGGTAAAAATCATCCAACCATTTTTTTTTTTCAGCCTCAGTTTCTTCACTTGTCTTTTTAAAGATTGTATTAGTTTACAACTCCAGGTACTGGCAGAAGTAATATAAAATGCTCAACTAGCCTTGATGTTGAAAAACGCGGAAGTTATTTAGGCCCATGAAGCAGGCAAAACTAATTGGAATTGCAATATAAGTGAATTTCATTTATCCTTTCAACTACTCAACAAATATTTATTGAGTACCTACAACATACCAAGCATTCCATGTACATTTTATATCCCTTTCCATTTATGTTTAAACTCTATACCCATTTACTTCAGTGGTAATCATAGTTAAATTATTGTATGTCAAAGGAAAATCATTTATATTCTTCACTATTGAAGTAAATATTTCTCAGTTCAAACTCACCGTGTTCAAAAATGCAACCTGGAACCACATGGACCAGAATACCAAAATAGTAGATAGAAGGGAAAAGAGAAGGGGGATAAAAAAACTTACTCTAGTTTCATAGATGTCTCATTTCTTGATTCTTAGGGAAAACAAATGAGGAAAACAAAACAAAAAATAAAAACAAATAAAACAAACAAATGAAAACTTCCAGGAACTGAAAGCTATAAGATAAGTGTGGAATGGTTTAGCAGAGAACAAGATCCATTCATATGGGGAACTAGAATATCCAAAATGGTTCAGGAACAATTAAAGGTGGATCAAGAGAAGAGTCCAGTAGGAATGATGTTAGGTGTCTGCTTATTCCAGTGGGGATAATTATGTCTTTTTCTAAAACCAATTAATTGACATTGAGCATTATCTTTAAAAACATAAACACTCAAGTATTTATTCAACACGTGGCTATTACTGTTAGTAGTGTACTACAGTTAAAAAAGGGGAGGGTGGTCTTGGATTATTGTTTGCAATGAAAATACATTGATTTCAACTGCATTACAACCACATTGAAGGTACATATAACTCAAGGAAAACAGAAATCTGAGAATTTGTCAGATTTGTTAGGAATGCCCAATGTATTATTAATTATTTTTATTATTGGAAATTGTATATACTGCATCTCTAAGCTTTTCCCTAAGATTCAATTCCCTTCAGTTAAAGCTGCTTATACTATTGGGACTATTCCTTGTCTTTATTGCCAGTGGTCTACGTAGATTTCAGTACACTTTGTCACTATTAAAGGTATTTTAACGCTACTCTAATCCTCCTTTACCTAACAAAATGCTAAATGTATATAAAAGTATTAAAAAGTATATAAAATGAGAATATTCAGTTTTATATGTTTACTCAAAATTTCAGACATTTTCTTAGGGGAAAAAAGACACAAAAAGAAAATATAACATTTGGCTTACAGAGCCAAATAAAATAAATACTTGGGTGAAATTGAAAAGAGTAGATCTCAGGTTCAGATAACTGGGAATTAAAAGCTCACTTTCATTGTAAGGGATGATTTATGATATGCATTATTAAGATATAGCTTAACCAGATGTGGAAATACATGGAGTGGGGTGGGTGAGAGCACTTTGATAATGTGGGATAAGGTATTGTTTCTAGTAAGACTGGTCACGTGACTTCGTGTCTCCGTTGTACTTGCTGGTCTATTTTGCTCTTATTATGCCACCTCATTAATCCAGGCATAGGCATGGCTTTTCTCTTGTATCCCATCTGTCTAATCCTTATCCATTCTTCAAATTGCTGAGGCCTTTCCTAACCACCTCAGGGTGTATGCTGGGCTCTGCCTCCTTGTCATGTCACCCATTTGATGCTGAGAATACATGGCTTGTGCTATCTTTTTATAAGTAGATCTCCAAATAAACTGTAAACTTCTTCCCCATTGTTTTTTTTTTTTTTTTTTTTTTTTTTTTTTTTATTGGACACTACATTTTGTACAATGGCACATCATAGAAAATTTGCAATAAATGCTTAATGCCACTTATTGTATCATTACACAATAGACTCTCTGTACCAACTACTAACTGCACTAGTTCATTGCTTACCACCCTCTGGCCAGATCGGGCCTCTATCTCTAGGCAATGGGAATGGGCTTTATCACTGCATTCCCAGCTCAGTTGTTTGAATCAGACACAAATTGACTGTGAGTAGAAGTTATTCCCATGTGACAGCTCTCCAGTGTCTTGTTTGTGGAGAGAGAAAATGAGAACATGTTGACCGTGTTCCTTTTTCTAATGGGTCACAGGATAAAGAGAGAGGAAAACAGGAGGACCTAACATTATTATCATGACAATCTAAAGTGTGCCCACTCTGAGTTTGGTCCTGTGCTCAGCCTTGTCAAGGAAACAGGGTGGCATCCCCACATTTCTCTGAAAACAAATGTGGTTACTGATTCTGACAGGATAGCAGAAATCCCAATGGTTTTCTCTGTCTTCTTTGCATTAATAGAAGATATTGGCCTCCACAGCTGTCATTGTACCAGTACTTTTCACTGACACTAAAATTCATCTTCTAATGTAAAGTCAGTATCAAAATAACCTACAGATGAGGTCTCACTAGCTGAGTTCATGGCTTTTTCTCAAGATGCAAATTTATTATTTTACTTTATTTTCAGGAATGGAAAACTTGACCTTTTTTCCCTCTTGCTTCATCTCAGCATCATGGATTGGTAAATATATTCTATGTTTCTCTAGATATTTTATTATTACCATATTTCCATAACAGAAAATATGAAGGGGGAGAAAGAGCAAAAAATAAATATAAAATAGGAAAAAGAAAGAAAAATGCAGAATGTCAGTCAGGCTTGACGAGTTTACCCCAAGAATAGATTACCTAGTCTAATGTTGTGGAAAAATGACTGCTATACATCAACAGAAGAGGTCAGGAAATTAAATTTTATGTGTCCTGCCTGGAAAAAAAAAAGAGAGAGAGAAAGGGAGAGAGAAAGAAAGAGAGAAAGTTTGGTTGAAAAATAGAATCATTCATGGCCTGGTTGGAAATTTGAACATTTCAATTCTGTTAAAAAAAAAAAAAAATCCAATGGTGAAAGTAACCACAAGTCAAGGAACAAGGTAGGCTTTGTAAACTAAAATGAAAGAATATCTATCAAAGGTCATATGGCTGCCCATGTATCAGGTCCAGTCTCATAAGGTGACAGGAAGGGTGGCAGCATTGTTTTAGAGAGTACTTAAATTCTGAGACATTCAGGTTATAGGAAAAACTGTGGTGCCCTCTATTATTTGTAGTGCCTCTCTAAGAGTCAATATGCATGCACTGGACTGGATGGCTTATGAGACGGAAGGTATATTAAGTTATAAGTTTAAGTAGAAAATTTTTTCAAAATACCGTTCTTATGAAGAGACTGCATTCTTTCCCTATTCCAGTGACCTTCTCTGCTTCTCAAGTCATGTTCTGAATCTTTAATTATATTCTATATTTTTCACCTGTCTCACTTCTTTCCAAATAATTTATATGAAGCCATGCCACTTCTCTTTTCACAAATGATAACTAATTCACTTGTACCTCTGATATAATTCTGCTACTATCTATCCAGTCAGGGAATCTGGTCTATAAAAATTCTTCATACCACTAAAAGATCGGCATTCTTCTTCTTGTCAATATTTTCCGTGTATCCACAAATATATACTAACCTCAATAGTAGCCTTTTTTTTTCTGTTTCTCCTTCTAATTGCCTCCTTTTAGCTTTACTTTTGATGACCTAACTTGGTGAATGAGAAGTATAGTCACTGGCATCCATTTTCTCATCTTTTTTTTTTAGCAGATCTTTTCAGTCTTCTTCCCCAACCTACTTTAGAAGACAGAAGTAGATTTTCTTTTCAAGAAGAGAAATAACTCCTTAACAATCAACATTAACATTATTTTCTTGTCTTCCTTGACTCAGCTTTACTTGTCACTGCACTTAGACTCTTGAACTTCTCTCATCCCCAGTGTTTCATGACACAGCACCTTCCTCCTACCTTTCCAATATTTCCTTTCTTCTCTTATCTCTTAAAGAAAGGCATTCCCCATGGTCAAGTGCTAGATTAAGGTTAGCTCTTTTCTTGTTGTCTTTTTATCTTCTTTCTCAAGTCCTTTTATCTCCCTTTCTTATGGTGACATACCACTTCCAATAGATTCTATTTCTTGAGAGGTGGTGAAACAAAGAGGTTGGAAGCATTGATATGGAAGACTGTTTCAAGTCCTAGTTTGACTTCTTTTTTAGCTATGGAGCTTTAAGTAAGTCACTTAACTTTTATAATTTCACTTTCTAATTTAAAAACAAAATGACTACATAAAATGAGAGGAATAAGTAAGAAAATATATGAAAAACACCTGTCATTGAATATATATATGTTCATATGTGTGTGTGTGTGTGTATGGTGCATATATCTTTTCAAATATGTATATATGTGTGTATATATATATATATATATATATATATATATTCAATGACAAGTGTTTTCTATATATATTAAATTGATAGAAAGTCAAGATTTTGGAAAATGGAATCATAGAGAATCATATACCTCTCATAGAAATTGATAAGAGTGAGTAAAAACAATATTGAGACAGACTTCTGCTTCTTACCACAATTAAGTAACATGGACTGATTTACCCTGCTACTGAAATAACTACAATTTGGGCAAAATATATGGAAAAAAATGTTTTTTGTACTACTGAACATCAGGCAAATAATTATGGTAATCAGTGAGAAAAAGAATTACTTGAATTTTATAACTGTGCCACCTATTGCCTTGAAAGAGTTTCCAGATCATGGCAAAGAGAGGTGTCACCTAGGTGGAGTTCCAGAGGACTCCCTGAGTTGAGGACAAACATGTAAGAGATAAAAATAGCAATAGTCTATAGGACAAAGCACTAGAGAGGAGATATACAGATGTACAGAGAGAAATGCAGAGGAATCTTTAGAGGGTCCCATTCAATTATTAAGTTCAGTAGTGATCAGCACATGTGTATAACAATCATCTCAAGTTTGAGGACACAACAAATAGAAAGCATTAGAATTGAGATTCCCCAGTGCTTACATACAGCCAGGAACAGTTCCTTCTCTCACCAGCCAGACTAGAATTTCTCAGGATTCACAAGACAATGACTAGAGTACACAGAGTCAGCCTATGTAGTAGGAAATAATTAGCCCTAGACTAAGCATTGCTGTAGTCTCACCTAACAGATATTACAAATTAGACCAGAAAAAATCAAACAGATTTTAAATAACTTAAATGCATCCCAGACCAAGGCTAAAGAATATCAACAGGAATACAAAAATATCTAAGACCTATAAGGTAAAATTCATGATGTCTAGCATCTATTCAAAATTTACCAAATATGTAAAGAAGCAGGGAAGTATAACATATAATGAGAAGAAAATTAGCCAATAAAAACCAACCCAGAACTGACATACATATAAGAATTAATAGATAATGACATTAAAACAGTTATTATAACTGCATTCCATGTGTTTAGGAAGTTAAGTGGAGAAAAGTAAGACATTAAAAATAACAGACTCAAACTAAACTTTAATTTAACTTTAATGTGTGAAATGAAAAATACACTGGATGTGATGAATAGCAGGGTAGATATTGTAGAAGAAAAGATTAGTGAATCTGAAATTGAAGACAAAATAAAAGAGTGAGAAAAGACATTTAAAAATTGAACAGAGCATCATTGAACTGTGGAACAAATTCAAAGGGCCTAAAATACATACACTTGGAGTCTCTATAAGAAGAGAGGAAAACAAAAACCTATTAGAAACAATAAATGAATACAGTAAAATTGCCTGCTACAAAAGCAAGATACAAAAGTCCATTACATTCCTATATACTAACAATAAAATCTCAGAAAAAGAAATTTTAAAAAAATTCCTTTGCAATTGCAACATAAAGAATAAACTACCTAAGAATAAACTTAACTAAGGATGTGAAAGACCTATACACTAAAAACTATAAGATATTTTAAAAAGAAATTGAAGAAGATACAAAGAAATGGAAAGACATTCCGTGCTCATGGATTGGAAAAATCAATATGGTTAAAATGGCCATATTACCCACAGCAATATACAGATTTAATGCAATCCCCATCAAAATCCCACTGGAATTTTTTTAAAGAAATAGAACAAAAAATCATCAGGCTTGTATGGAACCACAAAAGACCCCTAATAGCCAAAGCAATCCTAAGAAAAAAGAGCAATGCTGAAAGTATCACACTCCCTAATTTTAGCTTGTACTACAGGGCAACAATAACCAAAACAGCATGATATTGGCAGTAAAACAGACCCACAGACAAATGTAATAGAATTGAAAACACAGAAATAAAACCATGTAAATATGGACAGGTAATTTTCGACAAAGAAGCCAAAAACATACAATGGAGAAAAGACAGCCTCTTCAGTAAATGGTGCTGAGAGAATTGGAATGCCATGTGCAAAAGGATGAAACTAGAGGCTATCTGTCACTGTTTACCAAAATGAACTCAAAATGGATCAAAGACCTAAGCATAAGACCTGAAACAATAAACTGCATAGAAGAAAAAAATAGACACTAAACTTAAAGACCTTGAGTTCAAAGGGATTTTATGAATATGACTTCAAAGGCAAGGGAATAAAAGCTGAAATAAATGAATGGGACTATATCAAACTAAAAAGCTTCTGTTCAGCAAAAGAAACCATTGACAAAATAAAAAGGCAACCAACCGAATGGGAGAAGATTTTTGCAAACAGCGCCTCCGATAAGGGGCTAATATCCAAAATATATAAGGAACTCATGCAACTCAACAACAAAAAATCAAACAATCCAATTAACAAATGGGCAGAGGATCTGAATAGACATTTCTCCAAAGAGGACATACAAATGGCAAAGAGACATATGAAAACATGCTCAACATCACTAATCATCAGAGAAATGCAAATAAAAACCACAATGAGATATCACCTCACCCCAGTCAGAATGGCTATCATCAACAAGACAAATAATAACAAGTGTTGGAGAGGCTGTGGAGAAAAAGGAACCCTCATACACTGTTGGCGGGAATGCAGACTGGTGCAGCTGCTATGGAAGGCAGTGTGGAGGTTCCTCAAAAAATTAAGATTAGAATTACCATATGACCCAGCAATCCCTCCTCTGGGTATCTACTCAAAAAATCTGAAAACATTTATCCATAAAGATGTATGTGCTCCGATGTTCATTGCAGCTTTATTTACGGTGGCCAAGACATGGAAACAACCAAAGTGTCCTTCAATAGATGATTGGATAAAGACGATGTGGCATATGTACACAATGGAATACTATTCTGCTATAAGAAAAGATGGAATAGTGCCATTTGCGACGACATGGATGAATCTTGAGATTACTATGGTAAGTGAAATAAGTCAGACAGAAAAAGCAGAGAACCCTATGATTTCACTGATATGTGGTATATAAACCAAAAACAACAAAAGAACAAGACAAACAAATGAGAAACAAAAGCTCATAGACACATACAATAGTTTAGTGGTTATCACAGGGTAAAGGGATTGGAGGGTGGGAGACGAGGGTAAGGGCGATCAAATATATGGTGATGGAAGTAGAACTGACTCTGGGTGGTAAACACGCAATGGGATTTATAGATGATGTAATACAGAATAGTACACCTGAAATCTATGTAACTTTACTAACAATTGTCACCCCAATAAAGTTTAATTAATAAAAAAAGAAGAAGAGGAAGCAGAAGGAGGAGGAGGAAGAGGAAGAGGAAGAGGAGGAAGGAGAAGGAGAACGAGAACAATATGTCTCTTAGCCACCTGTATGTCCTCGTTGGAGAAATGTCTATTCAGGTCTTCTGCCCATTTGTTAATTGGATTGCTTTGTTGTTGTTGCTGCTGCTGTTGCTGCTGTTGTTGTTGTTAAGTTCTATGAGTTCTTTACATGTTTTTTTGTATTAACCCCATATCAGGTGTGTCATTAATGAATATCTTCTGCCATTCAGTAGTTTGTCTTTTTGTTCTGTTGATAGTTTCCTTTGCTTTCAAAAACTTTTAGTTTGATGTAGTCCCATTTGTTTATATTTTATTTTGTTTCCTTTGCCTCAGGAGACATATTCAAAAAAAAAAAATGTTGCTAAGAGTGATGTGAAAGAGTTTACTGTCCATGTTTACTTCTAAGAGTTCTACAGTTTCAGGTCTCACACTCAAGTCTTAATCCATTGTGAGTTCATTCTTGTATATGGTGTAAGGAAGTGATCTGGTTTCATTCTTTCATACGTATCTGTCCAGTTTTCCCAAAACCATATATTGAAAAGAACTGTCTTTATCCCATCGTATATCCTTACCACTTTTGTTATAGGTTAATTGACCATACTAACACCAGTTTATTTCTGGGTTCTGGGTTCTGGTCCATTGATCTGTGCATCTGCCAGACTTGGATGTATGGGGAACACTGAGGGTGGCCACTGTTTGTTTTGCATTTGTGGACCTTTGAGATATTTTAGGAAAATCCACAGTACAATCCAAGGCAGGCTGCTTGTGTGGAGGATCTGCTGGAAGAGGCTCCAGGGGAGTGGCAAGTTGAATGGGGCAGTGCCTCAGGAAATCACCAGGGCAGGGTAAATGGTGTTAGCCAGGTTACTGGAGAGCTCAGATTTGGCACCTGTCAGATGGATGGGAGAAGCATTGAACAAAGGCATAGTGGTGCCTGCCAGTGCTTCTGTTCACAAAAAGAGCTACCCTCACTCCTGCCCCTCCAAGCCTCACTCTGAAGTTACTTAATTCAGTTCCTCCCTATATGACCCTGGCAATTTTTGAGCTGTTGCCCCTGTATAGGAGCCCAGAGAGAGTGAGATTATGGGCGAGTAAATCTTTGTGTGGTCCATTTAAGAACACAGAACCTTAGTCTCTCACAGCCCTTTATCTCTCTGGGACACGATCCTCACTGGTTTTCACAGCCAGAGGTTAGGGGGACTCCTCTTCCCAGCACTGAAGCCCTGGTTTGGGACTAGGACCAGTGTGGGACTAGGACCCCACCTAGCCCAGTGTGGGACTAGGACCACTCACTACTCAGGGGCTCTTCCATAGCCAGATATCCCTCCTGATTCTTAATTGTCACACCATGAATGTGGAACCTGCCTGTTCTGCATCTCTTTCCCTCCTCTTAGCCTCAATGTGGTTTCTTCTTTGTATCTATAGTTATAGGAATTCTGTTCAGCTAGTCTTCAGGTGGTTCTCCATGATGGTTGTTCTATAGTTTAGTTGTAATTTTAATGTGGTTGTGGGCAGAGGCACCCTGCCATCTTGACCAGAAGTCAACTATTTTTAATATTAATACATATTTTTTATAGATCTCCAGTTAAATATGGATACAGATATGGATACATCAAATATTTTTAAAAATGACAGCATATTTTTAAAAAAATATATTTTCTTAAATCATAATGTTTTCAATATAATTGGGAATGTAGAAATAGCTTTTGACAGTGAGACACTGCTAAACAATAGGGTAACTGTAAATGAAAAAGTTCACTGGACCAGGTATAGTAATTATATACAGGAATTTAGTAGTGAAAATTTTTCAGTAGGGTAACAAATAATTTCCTATGATTGATACTAATCTAACATCTATATATTTTGTTTATTCTGGTGCAGGAACATATGTGGTTGAAATATAAAATCAATTGAAATATTGTGTACCACAAATTATATTAGACTGGGTAGAATGGTGCTTTGAACCGTCAGTCTGAAGAGAAGTTTCTGCCCTACAACTACTATAACCATGTGTTTTAAAAAGGCACAAAGAATAAGAAAATTAATGTGACTTAAAAAAAAAAAAAGACAGGAAATAAAGCTATCATTTTCGTTTGCAAAACTTCTCCTAACCATGTGCTCCCTCTTTTAGTTCCTGGGACAAGGTCCTCAGACTTTTTGCCTCAGAATCATCACACTCCACATTCAGTCACCTCACAAATGTTCTTATCCTCCCTGAAATCTACTTTACCCAGCATTCCCTCTTCTCCATTGTCCCCAAAGCACAATCATAAAGCCACTGTGTTCAACACCTGTCACCCTCACCCAGAACTGAAGTCCCTCACAGTCAGGTTCTGCTTATTCCATGAACCCATCTTTCATCACATTCCTTTCAGCTCCCCCCTCCATTCAAGGAACTGCTTAATGGTCCTTCAAATGCTGGGCCTTTACCTACTTCTGCATCTTATTACATACTATTCATTTTATTTGAATGTCCTTCTTCCCACTCTTTAATTCCACAACATGAAGTTTAAATGTTGTATATTCTTAAATTACCTTCTGTGATACCTATTTTTCTCCGTAAGTCAAATATAATTCAGTGTTCTCTAGTCTCGCATTATACTACATATAAACAATTTTTGTGGTATACATGTCTTCCTACCTTTGGAAAAATTATCCACCTTCCAGTCTACAGTGTCCCAGTTTAAAGTGCCACCATCATTTACCTTGACTATTGTCAGCAACTTCCTAATTGGTCTCGATGCATCAATACTTGGCTTTGGGTACTTCATTTCCTTCTCAGAAGCCAAACTGATCTTAAATTATAATGAAACCACTAACTGTTCAAAACAGTTAAGTGGTATCCCATTTTACTTATGATAAAACCCAAATTTCTTGTGATCAGCCATGTACGATCGAACCTCAGCCTATTTCTTCAATCTAATCATGGACAACCCTTTCTTATTCCCTCTGTTCTGCAACCATGCCGAACTTCTTTTAGTTCTTTGTACACCCAAAGCTCTTTCTTTCTCAGGAAAGAAAGAACTACATACTACCTTTTCTGCTGAAACACATTTCTCTCACTCTTCACATGGATACCTCTCCTCATTCTTAATTTCCCAGCTTTAACATTAGGTCTTCAGAAAGGACACTCTTGACCTTTCAGCCCCTCACTTATTTATTTTATTGTACTTGTTGAATTTATGCTTTTAAAATTATTTTAGCTTATTTACACTTTCCTGTGTTCCCCACTGGAATGTAATCTCCATAAGATTGGGAAATATGTGTATCTTGTTCTCCATCGCATTACTATCACCCAGCATTGTGCCTAACACATAGTTCAATAAACATTTGCTGAGTAAATAGATAGTTAAATGGTATCAATTGAGAGAATTTCACATTTACTCAATAATCTCAAAGTCTCTTAAGGGATAAGAATAAAACCTGACAAACAATATTTATAAATTTTCAACACCCTGAATTCATGAAATTAAAAAAAAAAAAAAAAAGCTGTTCCTTCAAAGAACTCTTAGGATTCTTTAGAATAAATTATGAATTTACAACAATTTGGGTACTATCATGTCACATTATATAAACTTTAAAAATAAATCTACTGATAATGTGTTAAATATTGTATTTCCCCCAAAATAAGACCTAGCCAGACCATCAGCTCTAATGCATCTTTTGGAGCAAAAATCAATATATGACTGGGTATTATGTTATAAAGACCCGGTCTTATATTATAGTAAAATAAGACTGGGTTTTATATTAATTTAAATAAAAGATGCTTTAGAGCTGATGGTCTGTCTAGGTCTTATTTTTGGGGAAACAAGGTATATATAAGGAGACATACTTTCCAGAAAATGAGCGGATGTTTAATTTTTCAATAGGAGCATATGGCAATTTTTATCTGGATTTCAATAATTGACACTCAATGTTCACATTTACTTTCATTTTTTTTTAAAAAATAGAAACAACATACTTCATTTCTTAGAATATGACCTACTTTTCCTTTTTTAAATGTGAAAAGCCTTAATAGGTACTTGTATGACTTCAGTTTTCCTTAACTTTTAAATTCTTTCTCCCTTTCTATTTTCCATCATTTTTTTGTCTTTCTTCTTTACTTTCAGACTTTCTCCCTATTACCATTCCATAAATTCTCCATCTCTTGCATAAGTTCTAAGAGGCAGGTCTGTTTAAACAGTATGTTGAGCACTTTAGTGGATGCCAGCTTGAAACGTTATTTAAGAAGGTGCCAAGAAGTCCTACAACTAAAGATATTTAGAAGGAGCCACATCAAGACTGGTAGGAAAAGTGAAGATGAAGAACAGTCTGATGTCACACCCATATGTAGGGCTGTACAGGTCCCCCCTGAGTGAGAGGTCCCAGCCCCACACTAGATTCCCTAGCCCAGGGTTCCAGTGCCAGGAAGATAAGTCCCCACAACTTCTGTCTGTGAAAACCAGGGGGGATTTTGGCTGAGTGAGACACAGGGCTTCTGGAATCCCAAGTGTTCCTCTTAAAAGGATTGCACATGGACTTACTCACTGACAGACTCATTTGTCCCGAGGTTCAGTGATGGGACAGCAGCTTGAAAGGCACCAGGGACATATGAAGAGGAACTGAATTGTCTGGTTTTAGGACAAGGACTGCAGGGGCAGCTTTCTTTGAGACAGATGATGACAGAATCTATTGTTCCTTTGTTGAGCCCTCCCTACTTCCAGAGTACAGACACCAGTGGCCACCATATCTAAGACTCCATCAACTTAGTTGCACCATTTGTCCCACTCTGGCGATTCTCTGAGATCCCACACCACCCAACCTGGGGGCCCACCCAAGCTGCTTCAAGTGGCTTTTCCATATAAATGGCCTGTCTTGGCTCATGCTGAGGACTTTCTTAAAATCTCTCAAAGGTTTGCAAACCCTAAACAAGTAGCATCTGGCCTCAGCATGCCACATCCCCAAGCCCAGGACTAGAGGTGCCCAGGACTAGTGGCACCCAGCCTCAGTTTGCAGCTTAGCCTCTCCTGGGCACCTGCTAGTGCAGCACAGGTGGAAGACTTCTGTGGATCACTTCTGTGGCTCATGCCAGATGGCCTCAGGCAGGACACAGGTGGAGGCTGAACTTAGCCTGTGGTGGGGTCCCTCCCAGGAGGCCCTGGTGTCCATCCCAAGAGTCCCTGGTGCTGGCGTGCTTCGGACTATGCTCGAGCACCACCACCTCTACAGACTGGGCCTTTACCAGAGCCTTATTAAAGGGTATCCTTCTTTGTGGGGTCAGCCCCTGCACAACAGCTACTCCACTGTAGTTATGGCCAGTCCTCACAACCAATCAGCTCAAGGGTCATCCACTCCTATTGGCATGCAAACAGCAACCAAGGCTCAACCACATAGGAAGGACACACAATTAACACAATAGACACACCTGGAGTACCCAGCTTGGGTGACTAGGTAGATTGCACCACTGGGCCCTACAGGACACCGACTGCATAAGGCCACTCTACTAAGACTGGGAGACATAGTAGCTATACTTAATACATAGAAACAGACATGATGGAGGCAGGCACAATGGGGAAACAAAGAAACATGTCCCAAATGAAAGAACCGAAAAAAATAACTAAACAAAATGGAGATAAGCAATCTACCAGATACAGAGTTCAATACCTGTTTATAAGGATGCTCAATGATTTCAGGGAGAACTTCAACAAAGAGAAAGGAAACATAAAAATGGTGATAGAAAATATAACAATGAACCAGTCAGAAGTGAAGACTACAAAAACTAAAATAAAGAATATGTTAGAGGGAATCAACAGTAGATTAAACAGAGGATTGAATCAGTGATATAGAAGAATATACCTAATCAGAACAGCAAACAAACAAACAAAAATAATTTTAAAAAAATGACAGAAGGTAACAGAAGTGGAAGAGACAGAGCAAGGAATTGAAAATCTATTTGAAAAAATAATGATGCAGAACTTCCCTACCCTTGCAAAGGGAATAGTTATCCCAGGAAACATAGGGAGTCCAAAACAAGATGAACTCAAAGAAGCCCAAACCAAAATGCATCATCATTAAAATGCCAAAGGTTAAAGACAAAGAGACTATTAAAAGCAGCAACAGAAGGCAGTTAGTTTTCTACAAGGGAACTCTCATAAGACTATCAACTGAATTCTCAACAGAAACTTTGCAGGCTAGCAGGGATTGGCACAAAATAATTGAAGTGATGCAAAGCAAGGAACCATGACCAAGATTACTCCACCCAGAAAAGCTGAAGGATAAATAGGGCTTCCCAGGCAAGAAAAAGCAAAAGGAGTTCCTAAACACCAAAACAGAATTAGACAAAAATGCTAAAGGAATTTCATTAAGAAAAGGAAGAAAGAAAATATTTAAAATCTGAATAATAAAATGACAATAACCAAATATCAACAATTCTTTTCAATGTAAATGCATTAAATGGTCCAATCAAAAGACATAGGGTGGCTGACTGAATAAGACAACAAACCCCTGCATATATGCTGCCTACTTGAGACTCACTTCAGATATGAGGTCTGACAATTAAGCTCACAAACTTGCCACCATGCACTTACATTGGCAGCACTTTACAAACAGTTTGGTAAGGTTTCATAACCTTGGTATATCAGTGTCTCACAGCTGTGTTTGTGTCAATGTGTGGCGGTGGTTTCATGAGTGACGTAAATTATTGTTGTTGCGTGTTTTTTGTGCCCTCATAAAAATGTCTGAGCTTGAATTAGAGCAACAAACAAACATTAAATTTCTTGTGAAAATTGGCAAGAGTGGAAGTGAAATCAGGGACATCTTAGTCCAAGTTTGTGGGGATAGTGCCATGAAGAAAACGGCAGTGTACAAATGGATTAAACATTTTTCCGTGGGGAGAGAACATGTCACTGATGAAGAGAGGTCAGGGCGGCCAGTAACGAGCAGAACTGATGAAAACATTGCAAAAGTTAATCGAATTGTGCATCAAAATCATTGGCTGACTGTGGAAGCATAGCAGACCAAGTAAGCAGTTAGGAAACCATAACTGAAAATCTTGGCATGAGAAAGGTGTGTGCAAAAATGGTCCCAAAGAAGCTCACCTATGAACAAAAGCAAAGGAGAGTCAAAGTTTGCCAAGACCTTTTGAATAAGTAAGATGATGTTTGGGGCCATGTTAATACTGCTGATAAAACATGGGTGTGCCAATATGACCTTGAAACACAGCTTCAAAGTGCACAATGGAAGTCAACCAGTTCTCCATAACAAAAAATTTCTGCCAGTCCAAATCAAGAGTCAAAACAATGTTGCTAATCTTTTTTGATATCAGAGGAATTATTCATTATGAATTTGTACCAACTGTACAGTTAACCAAGTTTACTATTTGGAAGTGTAAAAAGGCTGCATGAAAAAGTTAGATGAAAACGACCTGAACTTTTTGCCAATAATTTTGCATCACAACAATGCACCAGCTCACACAGCACTGTCTGTGAGGGATGTTTTTAGCCAGTAAACAAATGCTTGTATTGAAACACCCTCCCTACTCACCTGATCTGGCCCCCCAATGACTTCTTTTTTTTATCTGAAGATAAAGGAAATATTGAAAATAAGATATTTTGATGACATTCAGGATATCAAGGGTAATATGACAACAGTTCTGAGGGCCATTACAGAAAAAGAGTTCCAAAATTGCTTTGAAGGGTAGAGTAGGCACTGGCATTGGTGCAGAGCTTCCTAAGGGGAGTTCTTCAAAGGTGACCGTAGTGATATTCAGCAATGAGTTATGTAGCACCTTTTCTAGAATGAGTTCGAGAACCTAATTGTCAGACCTGGTAGAAAGGTACGCACTGACTGAAAGTAAAGGAATGAAAAAAGATATGTCATGAAAATGGAAACAAACAAACAAACAAGCAGAAAGCTGGGGTAGCAATACTTATACTAGACAAAATAGACTTTAGAACAAAGGCTATAACAAGTGACAATGAAGGACCCAGTAATCCAACTTCTAGGTGTTTATACAAAGAAACCTCAAGACACTAGTTTGAAGGCACATGTGCATCTATATGTTTACTGGAGTATTATTTACAATAATAGCGAAGCTATGGAGGTGATCTGAGTGTCTAAAAGAAGAGGTGGTCCATATAGACAATGAAATAGTGCTCAGTCATAAAAAAGAGAATTAAATGTTTCAATCTCCAACAACATGGATGGACCTAGTGGGTATTGTGCTGAGTCTAGTAGGTCAGACAGAGAAAGACAAATGGCATATAATTTCACTTATATGTGGAATCTAAAGAACAAAATAAACAAACAAAGAAAGAGCATTTTGATGGTCACCCAATGGGAAGCAGATTGAAAGGATGGGTGAAAAGTATTAAGGAATTAAGAAGTACAAATTGGTAGTTACAAAATAGTCATGTGGATATAAAGTATAGCATAAAGAATATAATCAATGATATTATAGTGGCTATGTACGGTGTCAGATGGGTACTAGATTTATCGGGGTGATCACTTTGTAAGTTATATAAAAGTCTAATCACTATGTTGTACACCTGAAACTAATATAGTATTGCATGTCAACTGTAATTGAATTTTTTTTAATTATTAAAAAAAAGAAGTGGCCTAGCATTATTACGATACAGACTACTCCACTTATTCTCTCTAAATGACCTCCTTTATATATCTCAATATGCCTCACCAACTTTAATTTATTTTCTTGTCTGCCCTCTGATTCACACCTTTTTATCATGGTCTTTTTATCATGATCTCCATACCTTCATAGAGTTATTTTTACCTCCTGAGTCCTCCTGCATCATGTATTTCAGGCATTCCTTTGGGGAAATCTATCCAACGTCCTTCAGTATATCAGTTGTTCCCATTGCCACCTAAACACCACATTAGAACCTCTTGGCCTCTTCTGTCTCCAGAATCCTGAGCCAGTTGTTTACCCTCAGTCACAGCTGCAGCAACCAGTACTGCATAACTTTGGACTGACTTCACTCAAATTTTCAACTCGTGGTCATGATTGGGACTATGACTGAGCCTGTGCCTCTGTCTGTGGATTTTGTTGAGGACTGAGATCAGAGAGTTCCATGTGGTTTCCACACAGGATCAACTCTGAGGAGTGTTCTGTATGCTTCACCTCCTGTGGACGAGCCTTTGACCAGTAGACGATTGTAGTCCATGAGCATCAATTCTTCCTGTCTCCAACCTTGGGGCTTACCAACTTCATATAATGTAGCAGTTTGTTAGGCCTCGGAAAACCATTATACAAAATGGAATAATCAGCTTTGTTTAATAAAAAGCGGAGCTCACCCCCATCAGGCACCACACATTGGCTATCCATCTTTCACTTCATCATTTCCTTTTTACCTCTGTTCTGTTTCCTTGGAATTCTTTCAGTAATAAAAAAAATGTCACGCTAGTTCATTAGTTTTACATTGACCTCTATTTCCTGGGGAAAACAGTTAAGACAGAAACAGAAATACTTTTTCTTTTTCTTTCTTTTTATTTTTTTATTTTTTGTACATCTGTGATCGTATCTTCATTCACTAAGCTCCATCTCCAACACCTCTGCCTGTGGTCTACTAAAATGTGGGCAAGAGACACAGTCTCAGATGTCAAAGTGATGGTTCTCCATCAACAACAAAAACAAAAGAAATTGTCCTTGCTCATGTATTTGATCCTTGGATTAAGCATGAGTATTATGTGAAAATCTTAATGAGGACATTAAATAGTAGGCTGTAGAATTATTGACACATAGAGTGTGTTCAATGGATATTTCAGTGTCTCTTTGTTGTCTCACCTCTTTTATAAAAACTGCTTACACTATCCCTATTTCTACCAAATAATATCTTTTCTGAATGAAATACCTAGTCAGTCCCAAATTCAACTGTAGAAACAACTTATACATTAAAAATAATGCATATATACATATATATGATTCATTTATTTGTTCATTCAATTCATTCAGGACAGTTTTTGACCTCTTACTATATACCAGGCAGTTTTCTAGGCATTGAGTATATAGCATTCAATGAAACAATTACAGTTTCAATATTGTCATTGAAATTATAGTCAGAAAAGGAAGGTTCTTATTTTATTCCAGAAAAAATATTTTAATACATCCACATGTTTAAAGTCCTTACCTCACAACATTATTAATGTGTATGCTCTTGCTTTATTCTCCAGTTTTATCTCAGGAAGAAATTATAAACATATTTTTCACTGGATTATTTTTAAAAATAAAACAAACAAGCCAAGCAGATCACATATCTAGAACCATTAGTACAACCCTTATTGAGGAAAAAAAAAATAATAATCTGTCTGATCTATCACACATCTGGGAAAGAAAAATGAGGTTTAATTTATAATTTATTTGCACCAGAGGACTAGTTTAGCAATAAAAAGGGATAGTAATATGATATGACAATGCAGAGACTAGGACATAAGATAAATGCAGCCTAGAACATTTGTACTTCTTCCTCAGTGAATGGGAGCCGCCAAACAGCACCAGACAACTTTCTATGCTTAGTCATTACCTGAAAATTTTGCTGCCAGTCAGCTTCCCATTCTTCTTTCATTAAGTTAAAATTTCAGAAGCAGTAAATTACATTTCATTCACAAATTGGATGAGGTGTTAAATTAGGGAGATGACATCTGAGACACTCAAGGCAGTTAGACGTTTTACAGGCAATATAAGCCACACCTCTTACATGTGCAGGAATACTCACACAAAATGGAAAAGCTTCTCCCCACACATACCTCATCTGAAGGTTTGCACGATGAGGTATAGCCACAGTAAAGACATGGATAGCTAATAGGACTTATTCAAAATTAAAATATTGGTGTCAGGGGGGCAAGAACACAAGCACAGCCTACATTTCCCACACATTTCTAATTAATTATTATACTCACATTTATTCCCTTTAACCAAAGTCCTTCCTTTGTCATAATAGATGTAATTATTTGTTAGAATTTTATGTAAATGAGAAAGCTGATACATTAAGCTTTTAAAAAACTCACCACTTTATTATTTTATTTAGTGAAATACATTTCCAAAATTTATAGGTCCTTTGAAAGTGTTTCAATTACAAAATGTTTAACATAGTTCTTTCCTGACAAAACAGTGACAATAAAATATTTTATAAGTAAATACTTTTACTCATTTGAAAATATTGTATTATATAAATAATAGTATTTTATTAATATTAAATATTATTTTATTACATACATACATTTAAAAATAAACTGAAGTGAAACAAAATGCAGACTGGTAGTAATTATCACTCTAATTCTAAATCATTCAAGTAATGAACAGTATAAAGGATAGAAAGATATATATTTTTTTTATGTATGAGTTGTGTTGTGTTTGTGAGTTCACATATATACATTCACAGTTAATCTTAGCAATGTGACCACAAGAATCAGATTGAGTCTGTGACTTGAAAAGTTGAGCTTAAAAGTAGGGATAAGAATGAACTTCTTTTTGGTTAGGCTACTAGGGAGCATCAGTAAATGCAATTTGCATTAAGTGACTGTTAGTTTCAGGAGGTAGCATGAAGGTAGAACTATATCATTTAATCTTAAAGTAACTAGAAATGTAAATTTAGGAAAATGGTGAGCCACTGGCCTATCCAGAATTAGAGCTTAGTAGATAAAAGTTCAGCATGACTTTGACTCTATACAAAATTGATCTCTGACTTAGGTGAACAAACCACCTATGCTTTTTAATACCCAACATGCTCCAAAGTATACAGAGGTCATTAAACTTTAAAAGATGGAAAGAAAGCAGGCTGGGTCACTTGGGATTGCTACAATTATCATCATTCAGAATCCACCTTTCCCTACTTTACCCTGTCAAGTACAGGTCAGCTCCCAGGAAAGACAATGCAAAAATGTGCATGAGCCTACATGTCACTAACTGTAGTCTTCTGAGCCACTGGGAAAGAAGAGAGAGAGAGAGAGAGAGAGAGAGAGAGAGAGAGAGAGAGAGAGAGAGAGAGAGAGAGAGAGATTTTGTTTAGAATTATCTACTGTAAGGGAGGAAAACTAAACATATGTGTTCAAAAGTAAGAACCAGTCTGTCAATAAAACATTGTGCCAAATATAGAGAACAGAAATAAGAGAGGTTCAGAGACATGGTAAAAGTACAAATATAAGCAAAGAATTAAAAGAGGGGTTAAATAGACTAAGATGATGGATTCAGCAAGTCTTTAACTCTAGAGAACAATCAAGAGAGAAAATTGGCTTAACCGCCAATTTAAGAATAAACTTTGAGAGCAAATGTAAAACTAGGATTCCTATTACTACACTATTCCAATTAAGAACTCAGGAGTTACAAACCCTGGATTTGGCATAGAGAAAGGATGAGTTGTCTAAATGGTTTGTTCCATTAATTAGGATACATTCATCAAATCAATGTTTATCACTTAATATGTAGGTACCCTTCTAGGTAATTGGAAGGAATGTACACTGAAAATTGTAAAATACTGATGAAATAAATTGAAGAAGACACAAAAAAATGAAAATATATTTATTCTGTGTTCATGGATTGGAAGAATTAGTATTGCCAAAGTGCCCCTACAACCCAAAGTGACATTCAGATTCAATGCAGTCTCTATCAAAATTTCAATGACGTTTTTCACAGAAATAGAAAGAAAAAAATTCTAAAATCTGTATGGAATCTTAAAAGAGCCCAAATAGCCAAGCAATTCTGAGAAAGAAAAACAAAGCTGAAGGCATTACACTTTCTGATTTCAAACTACATTACAAAAATATAGTCATCAGAACAGTATGGTATTGGCATAAAATTAGACATATAGATCAGTGAATAGAATAGAGAGCCCAGGGATATGTTCATGCATATATGTTCAATTAATTTTTGACAAAGGAGCCAAGTATATATAATGAAGATAGTCTCTTCAATAAATGATGCAGGGAATACTGGATCTTCACATGCAAAAGAATTGGATCCCTGTCTTACATTGTACACAAAAATAAACTCAAAATGGATTAAAGATTTGAATGTAACACCTAAAACCATAAAACTCCTAGAAGAAAACATAGGGAAGAAACTCCTTGACATTGACCTTGGCAGTGATGTTTTGGACTTGACACTAAAAGCAAAAGAAACAAAAGCAAAAGAAACAAGTCGGACTACATCAAGTTAAAAAGCTTCAACACAGCAAAGAAAAGTACCAAGAAAACACAATCTATCGAATGGGAGAAAATCTTTGTAGACCACGTATTTGCTAACATATCAAATAAGCCAAAAAAAACAAATAACCCAATTAAGAAATAGGCAAAAGACCTGAATAGACACTTTCCAAGGAAGTATTAAATAGACAAAGTTTACCTTAATCATTCCCAACCTGTCAGTTACTGTTCATGACTTTGGTTTCTGAACACCAAACAGGGCCAGAGCTTCAAACTCTCTTTCTCCTGGGCAGTCATAAAACCATTGCACGTACTAGGAGGGCTTCAGACAATCATTTCACGAATTTGCTGGTCTCATTTTACAATGCCTCCTTACCTGTCTTCTTTACCCCCTTCTTCTAGACGTTTAGAATTTCTCCAAACCCCAGAGACTCTTTGGTTCTACAACATGCATTAGTGTGAGCATAGTGGTATTTAATTGAGGATGACAATAAGGAGGAGACAGAGCTGCTTGCTATCACCTACCATCACTGCTGGTTCTTGGAAGAGAGGAAGGCCTTGTGAATGACTGATGTTTAGAAAGACCAAGCACACATGATTCAAACTGGCAGGACCTCAGTGACCTGCCTTCTTATCCAACATCTCCTCGTGGCTGGAATAATTAAAACCCAGGAGAGAGCCAGCAGGATGGATAATAGAACTTAGTAATTACTCTTTTTGTTTCAACAAATTCATATAGCAGTTCCTGAATTTTAAAAAGTGCTGTGCAAATCGATTCGTTAGCTGATAAAAAGTGAATAGTAATTAGTTCATAATAAAATGGCCCATTTCCATGCTGGCTGGTGTGTTGAGGTGGGAGAAGGATAATAGGATTTCTGAGGCCAAACTCACTCAGGTAAATCTTCTATTGGACCACATTAGCAACATTATTAAAACTAATCTTACAAAAAGGGCCAGACTTCCTGATTTCACCACTAATATTCTTTTCCGAGGCCAAACAGTTTCTTCCTAACCTCTTTTATTTCCTGTCCCATAGAGCACCAAATAGGTCATTAATACATCAATGTAAATTTGTATTATCCCTTTTATTCATAATCAGAAAATCCCAGAGAGTTCTGCTTTGACGTAGAAAGAAGTTTCTAGGATGCTGCAGGGAAATACAGCTAATATTAATGATAATAAGTGTCATCAATTATTTAGTTTTTTTTCTCATTAACCAAGCACTGTAATAATTGCTAAACAGATATTATCTTGTTAAATGACCTTTTAAGGTACATATTATGCCAATTTTAAAAATTAAATAAGGGGGGGAAAGGCTGAAAGAGGTCAAGTGACTTGTTTAAAATTCTACCAGTAATTAGCTAGAATTTGAACCCAGAGCACATTGACTCCAAAGTTTGTGCTACTTCCACAATATTGTGCTGTATCATTATAATAAAGAAGTGCTTGGATTCAAAGTGAACTTATCTAGACTTAAGTAAAGCTTTAAAACCATTCTGAATAATAACAGCATCAAATGGGGTTATATCATTTGAACCTTCATAAAGATGTTGGAAGGATTTGTAAAAGGTGATTAGCCATGCACTCTGGAAGAAGATCCATACATATTTCATTAAACAATTATCTTAAACATAAGTACATATTGTAAATTGTGACTCCAACACAGCAGGGTTGTTCCAATAACCCACTGGGATCTAGGACATTAGCAGTGGCTCCTAGGAAGAAAAAAATGCAGTGCCTGGCAAAGGCAGTTGTATTTATGTTACTTCATATCCAAGGAGCTCAAAGCAGAAAGTTGGCACCTAATAGTTGTGTAAGAGCAGAGTGGAAGCTGCACTGGTCCTTCTGGCAGCCACAGGGTACAGGGACGCAATGGCAGCGGTGGTGTTGTGGCCTTGAAGGCAGATGATATGCACAGGTGAGCATGGTGATAGGCCCTCACAAGTACCTGGAGTGGCACTTTTCAGGAAGTGAAGGTTCTGACTGGGTAGATATGGTGGAGAACCATTTAAAAACGGATACCACTGTGTTATTGCATTTGTAATCACAGCCTGGTGAGAGCAAGAAAAGACAGATTGCATATGATTTGCATAGTCAATGACCTCAGATTCTTATATTCATGTACACAAGTCAGAACCTATCAGGAGATTAGGGCACTTGGTTCTCCTCCATACTGTTAAATATTGCCTCTTTCATTCTCCTTTTATTGTGCTTCTATTTCTGGCTACCCAATTCTGCTCTAAGCATTGTTTCTTTAAATATATTATCATTTTCAATCACTCTATCCTCAGTTATTGCTGGCTTGGGTGACGTGAATATTTCTGCTCTGATTATATTTATAATGTATATCAAGGGATAAGACTATTTTCAAGCTTGTAGGGAGAAAAACACTAGTACCCCTACATACCTCTATTTCAGTTTCTCCTACATGAAGGAGAATTTATCTGACATCATCTGAAGAGCACTGGAGAGCTTTGTACTCAGTTCTCTAGATCCACTCATGTGGATTGGACCTTTGATGAAACTGTGACATGAAAGGACCGCATTCATTTATAGGGCTAGTTGCAGTTGGGATGGGGGATTACCCTCTCCTGCCCTTCCTCTGTGAACTTCCAAAATCTGCATCGGGACAAACAGTTACTTGGTTTTCCAACGGAGTGCAGATACCCACACTGCAAATAGTAGTTCGACTCTGAAGTAACCATGAGAAAGTGGCTCATATGCCTTTGATTTGAGAGTTTAGTTTCTGCATCTCCTATTTCAAGTTGTTCAGGTGCAGGAAACTGAGTAACAATGGGCTTTGTTACCTGAGCCCCAAATGGGTTTACTCCTTGTTAGTGAAAACTAAGATTACCTCAAAGCACTCAATCCAGTGGTAGGCATATGAAGTAAATGTCTATTGATGAGCTGATTTGGTAAGAAGGCCCTAAAATAGTTTTTGCTGATATGACTTTTTGGAATAAGAAGGACAGCATAATACTCTTTTATATACGATGTTTTGGAATTTTTGGAGCATTTTCAAGTAAAACTTCCTTCTGGATGATTCACAACTTCTTGATGATGATAGGGCAGATACCATTAGTTCAACTTCCCAGGAAAAGATAATTATTTTACCCAATATGACAAAAATAACAACCCTACTTTTCTGTCCCACAAGATTTTCATTACATGTAGAGTTTTGCTTAATTTTAGTTTTAAAAATATACCACACTTTTTAAATAGATTTTACTGGTTTGAAAACAAGTCTGAAATCCTAAAAAAAAGATGGTATAGTACAAAAAAAAAAAAAAAGGGAAATTACTGGTGAAGTCTCTGAAGAAACAGGTAGAAATATTTAATATAGATAATTATGCAAACAAGGTTTTCATATCCTAAGTTTTAATAAAATTAGGTTTAACAAAATCTCGAGGGACCAAGCCCTAAGGAGTTTATCAAGATGAGCATTCAACTGAAGAAAATTGAGCTTAAGGTTAAATTGATTTAAAGGTGAAAAAACACAGTGCCTATCAGGGATCTATTGGAAAGAGATGGACTTATTTGGGGGGAGTAAAAAAAAAAAAGAAAAATAGAACATCTCCACAGATATGAAAAAGTTCAAGTTTTTGTTTGTTTGTTTTTGTTTTAAGCCTGGAGTTAAACTTTAACCATGCTAATAAAATGGGCCAGCTTGCAGCATGAGTGAAGGGGGAACGGGGGATGTGTATCTATTTTCAACTTAGGAACATTTACACAGAGGACTCCAGAGTAAGATAGGAATGTATTTACTGAATCCAGGTCAAATGTGTGGTTATGAGATCAGCTGTTTGTGTGTCTATCTGTATGGATATGGTTGGAAAAAAAAGAGGATTATTTTATATTGGACTTTATTGCTAGGGAAGAATTAAAATCTCCTTTCTGGCAGATCCTTTAACCCTTGGCAATTTAATATAAAACTGGGTATACGTGATTTTTTTTCCATTTAGTTTTCTAACGGACCACCAAACAGCAGTTTAAAATTGAATGAAGATGTTTGAATGGATGACCCCTATTAGGCTATTATTGTAATCTTGTAAGGTATTAGCAACATGCATAGCAAAACACCTGAATATTACATCTCCATAAAAAGAAACACAAGCTAAGTAGATAAGTCATTATCTTGTTGCAGTAAACTAATACAAGTCTTGTATCACAGAAGATTCTTCAATATTTTGCCCTTTATCTCCCATATGGATGAACAATTTCCATATCATGGTATTGCCACATTCTCTATGAGCATTGCAAAACAAAATAATAATAATATAAAATCACTGAATTATGATGATTACAAAATATATGTCACCAAACACACTTTAGGGCTTCAGTCATCCTTAATCTAGCCTGGTCTCTTTGGATTGGATTAAGGAAATTCCACTTTATTTTAATTAAATAGAAGTAGAACTTCTTAAAACCAAATATATGTAATCTGAAGAAATAAAAATCTAAAAAAAGAAAGAAAGAAACAGATAAAAATCTTCCTTAAAAAATAAGATGAGGGCATAGGAAAAAGAATTCAGGTGAATATAGAATTCATGTGAATTATGTTTCATCACCAAGGCGTATTAGAAACATCAAATGGAAGGAAGGGTTCAAGCATCTTTGACATCTCTTTTTTGTTGTTTCTAATAATTTCTATAGAAGCTCTCATATACTAATTGGCTGTTACCGCAAAAATACTCATTAAACACGTTTCTGTTTTTAATAGTTGACCTTTGGCAAAGTACAATAATAGTAATAGAAGCTTCCTCTGGCCACGAGATGGAGCTCAAGACTCCCTTCCTCAAAGATTTGTTGCAATCAGGGACCACAGGTGGTGGGGGAAGGATGAGAACTTCAGCTAGAGCAGTGAAGCTGACAGAGGTTGCCTCTGTCTGAGAGCAGGTTAGATGTGTTTTGTTCTGGTATTGTGGCAAGTGTATTTTCCCATTATCCGCCCCCTCCTTAGTGCTCTTTCTTTTGCTTTTCTTTCTATATTCTTGTAATGCTAAAATCCACAGGACTACACTATTCCACGATCTTCCTCAGAAAACCCTGGGATAGTGGTTAAACTGCATGTTCTTAAAACCAATTTCACATCTAATGAATTGTTTCTTCTGAACTTGAAGTCTTGGGATATGTACTTTATAAGACACTCGCACCTTCTCTGCAGTCAGAAAATCTAATTTATAATTAAGTGTAAAAAGCACTGACCCTTAAGAGAGACAAGTTAGTCAGCTACGCTACGTTTTGGCAAGAGTTTTGTGGCTTAATGTGGTCTACTCTAGTTCCCAAGACACCACCAAGATGTTTGGGGCCCAAAACCCCAGCTAGTTAATTTTTTCTTTGCCTCCACTTCTGGGCATTTATCTCTCTTGGGGACTTAATGACTATCACCATAATGAGTAGCTGGTTGGCCATTAAAGTATTTTGGGGCCCTGACCCTGAACCAGTCCAATACAACTAATTGAGACCCACCTCTCACTCTCTTTTCTATCTCAGGAGAGATTTGGGGGTCAAGGACAATATACTTGGGATTAGCTAACATTATTCGAGGTGGATCAAACAGTTCTAGGTTCATTCAGCTAATTTGATGACCTTTGAAATGTAATCTGCCCTGATAAAAATCAAAATGGTCCTTAGCACAAGGATGCCAGGTTTAATATTCCTCAAAGAGTAGGATCTAAATCATGTTAATAGGAGATACATGCTTTATGCATAGAATTATTTTATGTTCCTGGTGGGAGAAAATGAACAGTTGCCCAGGTGAGATACTCTTCATCTAAGAAAACTAACTTCCCAAGTGGCTACAGACATGGTTGGAGAGATCAAAGTTGAATTTGAATTTGAGTGTTCAACTCTTTCTGTTCATTCACAGGGTCAACTAATAGTCCAAACGCAGTTTCCAAAGTCACTGTAAAATTTGACAAGGTATTAAGAGATTGTTTCAAAGGAATGAAGAAAGAGGTTTCCCAAGGGCTGAGGGGAAAGAAAGGAGGGAGGGGAATAGAAAAAGTACAGAGATGCCGGGAACAAGGGAGAATTCCCACGGGCTATCTTTCTTCTGACATTAGAAACAGCAAGACTCACCTTCCTACCCTTCCTCATGTGCTTTAACAGAACAAACAAGACAAAGGTGAAACTCTCCAATCCTCAATCTCTTGACGTGTACCAGACCACCATTTTTAAAAGCACTATCGTTTAGTGTATTTCAGATCAGTACGGGACTGGCTTTAAGTCATCTAAAGGCTTCTGATCCATAAGTGGTTGTAGCCAACACAAGGCTCAAGGTTCACAGACCCTTGAGTGTTTCCAGGTTGTCAGAAACCATGAATATTAGAAGCTATAAGAACTATCCTCACAGTTCTCCTTTCCAATAGAGCAGTGGTTTTCAAACTTCAGAGTGTCTCAGTATCTCCAGGAAGGCTTGTTAAAACACAGATTGTGGAGCTTTGTGTCCAGTTTTTCTGATTTACCAGGAACCTGAGAATCTGCATTTCTAACAAGTTCCCAGCTTCTGTTATTGCCTGTCAGGGAACCATATCGTGAGAATTTCTGCAGGAGAATAACTAGGAAGACATCCTGCAGAACAGAATGTGGAGGTTCTACCACACCTGAGTTCCACATAAATAAGGAAACTGAGTGTCAAAGGCATTGTTTTTAATGTTCACAAGTTCATACAACTGCCTTTAATAATTCTAACATTTTAATTTACTGTGCATTTATTTTATACTTGGCAGTATTCCAAAGAGGACTTTATTGATATTGTGTCTTTTGATGATTATACCTATCCTATCAGGTATGTCCTATTATTATAGACATTATATAGATGAGGAAACTGAGACCCAGAAAGCTTATCTACCTTCCCCATTGTCACACAGCTACTCGAGGAGAAAACCAGAGTTCCAGTCATATATATTACAGAGCAACACCTTTTAAAACTTGCACAAGGAACCATAATTGTGATTCCAAAACCAAGCTCTACCACCTTATGCCATATTACCCTAAAGGCATTGTATCTTCCTGTGAGTGTTTTCCTTGAAAAATCACAATAAAATATGTTAAAGTTAAAGCATGCTAAACAATTAGAATTAAGCATTTTAAAAATGAGACCTGCTCATACTCCTGCTAAGGAACCCCCATAGTAATCCAGTGAACCAGCGAATGGGGCATGCATTGAGCTGTTTACCAGGACCCAAGTTCTCATCCTGACCCAACCATTCACCAGTAGTAAGAACTTGGTGAAACAAACATTTACCTCTCTTTGGTGATATGGGAATGTGCAACATTTGTTCACCCACTACTATGGGGCCACTTTGAAGGTAAATTTCCATGTAATATAAAAATATATAACATATTTCCATATGTTTGTATTTTTGTAGATAATATATATTCGCATACATGTGTGCATTCAAATATAGTATGCATATTTGCACATATGTGTATAAATTAAAGTATTTTTAAATGTCAACCCCCCCCCAAAAAAAAAAAAGTCAGATATTGCCATAATGTAATCCCACAAGCAATCTCTGGGGCTCCAGTTATAATTTGGATATTTTAATTAAATGTACTTTTCCCTAGAAGACACAGGATGAGAGTTTGATAAAGCTACTGCACATGAACTGGCATCTCTTTTGTTTCCTATAAACTCACTCAGTGTTGGTGTTAATGTAATTTTCTATTAAACTTGCAGAAACTTTATAAAATTTCCCTGATTCTAGTTTCCTTCATCCTTTCATTCTTTCTCCAAATCTTTGTCACTTGGTTAGTTTTCTTTCAGCACTCTTTCAAATTGTCATTCTATTGGAATATAATAATTGTTTCCTACTATGTTTAGTAAAATCCTTTTATGTAAAGGCAGTCACAGTCCTAATAGTTCCTTAATTCCCAATTTTTTTTTTCTTCTAGCAACACAAGTGTAACATCTTTCCAGACTCCTTTAAGTATTGTTTTCACATGACTGAGTTCTGACAGTGGAATGTGAATGGAGGTACTGTATGTTTCATTCAAGCCTGCCCTTAGGACATCCTTCACATATCTCCAAGCTCTCTTTCTTAATTTATCTGCAACCAAATGATGAAGACCAAGTGTGGATTTGATCAAAGAGATATGGTAGCCCTAGCACATGTGAAGACACCAGATATAAGGAAACTGGGTTCTTGGCTGTCTGAATGGAGCAAAGACTCCCGCTCCCACTGCTGATTCACACTGGATTCTGACATGAGTCAAAAATAAACCTTCTTTTAGTTTATACTTGCAGATTAGAGAATTTACCTAAGCTAATTAATAGAGTGTGTCTTCCTTGGCTTCTACTAATGGTCCTCACCATAACTTTCTACGTATCTTCTTGGACAACTCCACAGAATGAAACCCCTTTCAAAGATAAGGCTGATTTCTCATGGGCTCCTGCAGCAATAATAGTAATTATCATATTGGTCTCTGCTGATGTTCCTTCCAGATGGAATTATCTCTTCCCTCTCTGCATTCCACATGCGTTCCATCACTCAAATACTGATTTAATAAGCATGTATTCTGTGGAATCTTCTGAGGTTATTTAAGCGAATCTGTCATTCATTAAATCCATTAGTTTTTTTTTTCCCTCCCACCACCAAATGGAAAGGAATTATGGACTAAGTTGCAAACACCCAAAAACCAGGAAGTGAAAAGTTTTATGATATAGATGTGCACTGTTTTTATGAAAGCACATAAGAAATGTTGCTAATCTAGTCAGATTATTTAACTGACAGGCCACTTGAGCTGAGAAGCTGAGTCCTGATGTTTGAGTAGGTATTAGTCAGGAGACACACAGGAAAAGTAAAGAGTATTCCTGGACAAGGGAAGTGTATATGAAGGCCCAGAGGTGACAGAACAGTCACTAAGTGCACATTATAATGTGTAAAGGATGGGCTGCCAGGACATGATTTGGGATCCTCATTCAATCATTCAATACTGTCTAATTTACTAGGGACCATGCCAGACTCTAGGGATGCAAAATAAGTAAAACTTGATCTCTGCTTTTTATGGCCTTACTCAGAGTCTAATTAGAGAGAGGCACATAATCACAGTAGAATGTGAACATATAATAACCACTTTATCTTATTTTATTATATATAGACTGCTATGGAGACTCAGAGGAAGCAGGGTGGAGCGAAGGCAGGGTCAAGAAATCTTCAGATTACTGTACATGACTTTTGAGCTGATCTTTAAAAGAAGAGAAGTTCATGAAAAAGAAATAAAGTACAAATCCTGGGCAAAGAGTCCATGATAGTACAGATGTGGGGATTATCGAAAACACACAGACACACACACATAGATTAGCAAGCAGTTTTCTAGGATTGAAACTTGCTGTACAAACATGGGCATAGAAGGAGATGAACCAAACAAATAGTGACCAAGGCCATGAAGGTTAGTGAATATTACCCCAAGTGTTTGGAATTTATCCTTCAAATCATACAAAATCATGGAAGGACTATAAGCAGAAGAATAATATGATTTCATTTGCATTTCAGACATTATATATATATGTATATATTTTATAAAAGGGCACAGAATGGAGAATAGGCAGTCTGGAAGTGGACATTTCACAACTAATTATTTTCTCATCTACATTATTTTTTTTAGTATAATATTTTAATATTCTGTCTGTTCAATTTCCTTAAACTCTCTAAGGGTGGGAGACACTGACCCTTTATTTCTGCAACTAAAGAGCACAAAGTAAGGCACATCACTTTTTAGTAAAATGATACTGATTAAATGTTTAATTAAGCTTAACTTTGAGCCTAGACTCCTACTGAGTGGAGAAAGATTTCATTGCTCCCCTGAAGGAGAGAAGCAGCTGTATCCCCCTCCCTTGAACAGATATCTTAACCTGTCCAGAAAGGGGAAATAACTACACCCGCACACAGGAGGTGTTGGGAAATTTAATTAGCCAGTGTTTATAATCTTCTTTGAAGCTGAAAAGTGCTAATTATTTTTTTCCCACCTTAAGATTCTGAGTCACATGGACCATATCTTAAGAGTTGCAGAGTTAGGAAAGTTTTTACCTTCATAAATTGAGCTGAGTAGCTTTTGCAAACACATATTCCAGCAAAATAGCTTTAGGGTTGACCAAGTAACTCTGTGAAGATAAGAGGTTTACAGGTGAGTTTGTAAGAAAACATGCTGTCTGTTAATACCATCAAACCAACTGGAGCCACCAAAGACGTGTTGCTCCACAAAGTGATTTTCTACCCCCTGTGATTTCCCTGCTGTTTACCTCTGCCCACATTAATGGACTCAGTGTCATAGCTTTCCATGCAGTCCAATCATGAACCTCTTCACCCTCCATAGCTAAGCATCAGTGGAAAATTTAGCTGACAATTTTTTAAAGGAAGCTAGATCTAGAAGTAATATGCAAATCAACCCAGGAAAATCTTATGGGAGGCCATTATGCTTACTCATAGCCAGTATCCATGTAAGAGAGTCATCTGGCCCAATTACCAAAAATTGCCTTCAAGCCTGTTTTAACCTTTCAAATCCAAAACTAAAAACCTTAAATCATATGTTAGAGATACCGCCCCCACTCCTGCTTGTCTACTGAAGTCCCATTTTTGTATTTTTGTTTCCGTTTTGAGGTCCTGTATTAATTTATTTACTTATTTACTTACTTATTTATGTATTTATTTTTCAGATGATTTACACTGGGAACATCCATTTTCTCAAAGGAAAGCTTCTTCCCTACTAAAAGGTAGGTGGCCTTACCATAAGGCTTCAAAATACCAACTATGTGAAATATAAACCAATAGGATTAATATTCACGTAAAAAACACACTAGGTGTCATGTTACAATGAATACAATCAATGGGTCAAGAATTTTGGAAAATGCCCAGAGCAACCTTGAGTTTATTTGTGTTCAAAAGTGTACCATCTGAAAGTGATCTTTAATAGATGCCTGCATATTGGAGACCATACCCGAAAGGAGCCAATAACTATGAATGATAATTATGGTATCCTCCTCCCAAATATCCTCATACCATTTGCCAGTGTACCACCATTTCTTGAAAAGCATGTCAGCATTATCTATAGGAAGGGAAGAAGTCAAATAATACTGTTAGTCAGATACATTCTTTCTGGCATTTGACTGATATAGTCTAGCATTCCAGATTATTTTGCATTTGTTTCTGTGGAAAATTCAGAACTTATTTCTTTGATGCCTTATTTTACTTACTGAAGACATCCAAGAGTAATCAGCAGACTCTGTGTTCCTCCTGTTCTGATTCTAGCTCTTTACATTCTCACAAGTATGTGGCCTGAGTCTCAGGACATGACAGGCAGTATGTTACCTATCTGCTTCACATCAGTATCATGCTTTGACAGCCATTTACTCTGTGATGAGTGAATCTGCACATTGACCATACCAACTCAACTCAACCCATTCTGCATTTACTTTGCTTCATTTTTATGAAAATATTTGCATTGAGCAGGAATCTATTAGAATCAAGTTAAAGAGACAGACAAGCTAAGATAAGCCAAAAGAAAGTGGAGGTTATTATTCAGGGCATGCTTTCCCTAGGTCAGGGGAAAAACCACCATTCCTCAGGAAGAGACTAGAATTCTGATATGAAAAGCAATTAGAATGCTTTCTCTTTTTCTCTCATTTCTAATCCATTCTCTAAAAGGAAGTACAGTGGTACCTTGGGTTTCAAACGTAATCTACGAGTTCTGAAACGTTCAAAAACAGCCGACAGCTAGGCCTCACGATTTTGCACTCAGCAGAAGCCGTGCGACATGTTCAACTTCTGAGTTGTGTTCAAAAACCGAAGTGTTTACTTCCGGGTTTACAGCATTCATAAACCAAAATATTCGTCAATGGAGATGTTCAAAACCCGAGGTACCCCTGTAATGGCTTTCTACCTGTAGATAAGACTCCATGAGCTCTTAAAATACCATTTTTGTCCCCCGAATGTGTGATCCCTCTACTTACAGAGAGTCTGACTCAGATATTGATCTGATCCAGAACCACTGGTGTCACATGGACCATCCCAAATTTTCTACTTGTTTTTTGTTTGTTTGTTTGTTTTTGTTTGTTTGTTTTGTTTAATTTATTGGTGTGGTTGAATGCATCAATCACAGCAAACTGTGCTTTAGTGGTGAATCACATCAAATAACATTGAATTAGTGGTTTTCATGAGGCTAAAGAGAGCCATGCACTTTCATCTCTCCAGATTTCACAGCCTAATAATCTTAATATACCCACACATATTAGGGGGCTGATATTAACTTACACACTCTCCCAAACAAGTGCGAGAGTATATTTCATTAGCACTTTCTAGAGCTAATGATTAAGCTGTGTACCAGCTGGACCCAATTCTCTGCCATGAGTCATTGACATTTGCACTGTGGTCTGTGAGGTAATCTGCTCTTTTAAAGGAATGCAAAAGGTTAATCCAGACTCTTGTAAACCTTTATCAATGACTTGACATCATTAAGATCTGTCCAGTCCATTTGCGGCAGTCAATCAAACATAAAACTCCCCAGAGTAGTAGGCTCTGATGTTTTTTTTTGTTTGTTTGTTTTATAACTGAGAAAATCAAGCCAAAGATCTCTTTGAAAATTTTAAATATCTAATAAGTATCCCATACGATACAATGTACTATGGCAGATACAGACGAAAAGAAACCATGCTGAATGTCCTCACGATAGCTATTGACTATTTGGGAAGTCAGATTAAAACCCAAGAATAACATAAGGCTTTAAGTATTAGCTAATAACCGAAAAGAAGAAATAAATGAAAACAACACTAGTCGTGGAAGGTGATTTCTTACCTTTCAAAAATTATATCTGATGTACTTTGCATCATGAAAACAAAGAGAATAGAAACATGATAAATGGGACTTAGGTTGCATTTCCAAGGATTTATAATATTTTCATAGGTTGGAAAGAAGGAAGGATCACTTGTTTTGTCTAGAGAGAAAGGGGGCACAGTAGGGCAGCATGCGAAGAAACTAGAGCTGCAGGAAATAAGTTTTCATCCAGCTATTTCTACATACCTGAGATTCACCACTGCAACTTGGTGATACAGTAAATGTGTGAGCCAGAACTGAAACTTACCAGTAAAACCTGTAGAAATGAGAACCAAAACAATAGTTTTCAGGAGGTGTGAGAGAAGTCCTGTTTATAGTGTACCGCGAAGGTAGAAGTGACAGCTGTCAATGGAAATCTAACAGGTACATCCTGCCTCCTGAACAGCACTTTTGCTCTCCTTGCCCACACTGCAGATGCATACAGATCTACTTTCCGACAGATAGACTTCTCTTTCCAACCAAGCTTTACCTCCCAAGCTTTGCTCTCATTACCAAGGTAACTACCGGGTTGTTCTTGGCAGCTTCTAAAGCACTTGCATCTCCTGCACGTGTCAACCACAGGCTTCTACACCTTCCACCGGCATCAGCTAATTTTTCATTTGTGCATGCCCTCAGAATGACAGGTCCAACAATTAGCCTTCCCAGAGGCTTCCTTCTCCTTTGGCAGTAGGTGTGGTGAATGTCAAAATCCCATCCTGTTACCACAGTCAGTTAAGTATTAAAAGCTTTGTCTTTGACAGAAAACAAATGTTTGGGGGCATAAAGTGGCAGGACTATCTTAAGAAGGAAAATGACTGGGCCTTTTTTTCATCCAGTTGTGGAGTGTTAGAGAAAAAAAAAAAAAAAAAAAAAACTCATCTAGTCCAACCCTATCATTTTCCTGAAGAAGAACATGGAAATTTGGGAGACAAAGTCTCTAATCCAAGATTCATTAGAAAGTTAGTGACAAAGGTGGTATTGGCAGTTCATTGAGAAATTATAAGCCTTTCTAAGACAAAAGTTATGAGACATATTATACCATATATATATATATATACATATATATATATATATATATATATATATATATATATATATATATATATAGAACAGTGCTTTGCCCATAATAAATGCTAAGTAAATATTTTGAAGGAAGACAAGGTTAGCTAAGGATTGATTCTTAATTGAAATTCTCAGAATGTTAAGTCAGTTCCTAATTTCTTTTGGGTTAATTTAATTTTTCCTGTACTATTTTACATCTCAGTTTCATATGGCATCTACTTTTTACCTTTAATTTTCTATTTCTCCTCAAAACCAAGCCATTTTCCTCAATCAAATCGGTACTTTCCTGTGCCTTTAGAAAAGAAGAAATACATTATCTCGGTACTTTTGCCAATTTCCTTTATCTCTTTTAAATGGTTCTAGACTCATTACCACTCCCCTTCCATTTTTTTTATCCTTAACATTGAGCTCTCTGCACAGGATCTTCAGGCCTGAGGTGAACGATGTCTTTAGCCTACCATTTTGGGATGAAATGCCTGATGTTTAAGACATTAAATTAATCAATTATGAATTGCATATTTATGTATTTCCTTAGTATTAGGCATTTGGGGGATATAATAAATCAAAGAAATATTTTCATTCAGAAAGCTTTTTTAATTTTTTGCAGATGAGAAAAATTTCATGAAAATTTAAATGATAAAACCAAAAAAAAAAAAGCACTAGAGATAACATAAAATGCAAAATGTAATTAATTTCTATATAGCCAATAAGTGCAATGGTAGTGAATCCTGTGGGATAAAATAAGAAGGGCTTTTGGAATAGGGAAGATATGAGATGAGCTTGTGGATCAGACGTATAAAAGCAAAAAGGAGGGGTGAAAGTTTTCTGTGTGGAAAGAATATTGCAACAAAGCTTTAGAGACAGGTATTCACTGGTAAGTTATATTATAATCAGGTGTTGGCGAATAGATAAGAATGGTTAAGAACAAAGGACATATACCATGAAGAAAGAAGCAAAGATTGATGGGTCAGGAGTTTTGGGCCTTAAATTTTGACATATGTACCACTACCAAAAATTATAGCTTGTGAAAATGATTCAGAAAAAAAGAAAAAAAATCAGTTGCTTTGGGTAAGAGCCTCTAGTAATTTAAGATTTTGAAAGATATTTAGTTTTTATATTCGACTTATTTTTCTTCATAGGAGATTAATATGCTTTACATATAGGAATTAGAAAATTGTCAATAGTTGTAAAATTATAAGTTTTCATGTGATTTTCTGGATATAAGGAAAATCCAAAGACAACTAAGTACAAGACAGGTAACAATCACTAGGTGATCTTGCTCCAAAAGGACTCAAGTTCTCACTGAGGAGACAGACATGATCATATCATATCTTAGAACAACATGACCATATCATATCTTAGACCATATCATATCTTAGAACAACTAAGATTAATTTAATAACATACAGAATCATGAGGGAAATTAGGTGATACTAAACCAGTCTTAAAGGATAGATGTTCATAGGGTAATATGACCGAGGCAGGCTTCAGGTAGGCTAGAATTGGAATTGTAACTCAAAGGTCATGGACAGTCTGGATTAGCAGTGAGAGGGCCAGCCATTGCAGAGAAAAAAAAAAAAGTTTCTATCTTTTATTTTTATTTGTTTGTTAGTTTGGCTGTTCCACCCTGCCACTTATTAGAAATTAATACCAATATTTTACTGTTCAAAAATTATACCCAATGTATTTTCTTCTCTCAGAAAGGAGAGCACACACATGGTAAATTTTAGAGCTATGCAGTTAGTGTTTATGAAGGCCTCACTGCAGAATATATGCTCTACTAAGTTTCATTTCCTTTTTTGCAATTAATAGTTATTGAGTTTTAAAATGTCACTTTAAGTAAATACTAAATATTTAAGAAATATAGGTGGTGGCTGCTTAATGATGAGATGTCTGTGTGCTTCTGTTTTCTTTGTATTCAAGAACCAACTAAAGAATCAACCAATTAGGAGTACACCTAATCTGAAATAATCACTATAAGAAAAGAAGTAATATTGAACAGCATGATTAGAAATTTACTGTTGTCAAGAAGCTGATATACTGTAATTATTGCATACATTTTGGGGTTAATGGGAATACTTTGCCACCTAATAGTTTTGAAGACAACCCATGGGTTTTTGTTTTATTTTCCTCATGGCTCTATTTTTATTAAAGAAGGATTCAGAAAGGTTTACAAACTACTCCATTTCTTTCACCAACATCCTGGAACTTCCATTGTAGTTATTCAAACAATAGATGGTTTGTTTTGAGTGATGTAGTTAGAAAGAATTCACTTTTTATTTGAGATGTGTAATAGATAATATCTAGAGGAATCTCGCACAATCCTGCAATTCTAGACATATGTTCTTTAGGTCAGAAAAAAAAGGTGAATCTGGAATTTAATCTGTCAAGAAGAGTTCTCAAAGAAGAAAATAAAAGAAATGGAGTGACACAGTACTAAAACAAACAAATAAATAAAAAAGGATAATGCAAGAGCACTTTCCTGAGATAACATTTTATTGCCTGAATTATTCCAAGCATAGTGATAAATATATAATGTATAGTTTTTTCAAGGAAGAAAATTAACTAATTAGGCATTATAAAAAATAGAGACCACTACCAAAAAATGTATCTTGTGAAAATGATTCAGAAAAATGATTCAATTACTTTGGATAACAACCTCTAATAACTTAAGATTTTGAAATATGTTTATTTTTATATTTAAATTATTTTATTCATAGTAGATTGATGTATTTTTAATATAGAAATTAGAAAATTTTTCATAGTTATAAAATTATAAGTCTTCATGTACCTTTCTGGATGTAAGGACAAAACAAAGAAAACCAAATATAAGACAGTGTTCACTTGAACAAAATTGTAGGCCAAGGCTTCATTAGAGGTAAGATATGGGCACTTTCAAGTTATAATGAGGTATGGCGAATGAGGTAAGAATATTTGCTTAAGAAAACAGATAAATTTTCCTCTCCCCATAAAATTATTTGACATATTGACTTACAATTTTAACTGATACATGTAAACAGCTTGGAAGTCATCACTCCCATTCTTGAAACAAACAAATACCTGAACAAACCTGAAAATCAACTACTTGTATTGAACACATCAGAGAACTGAGGTCTATGACAAACCAAAAATCTGGAGAGGTAAATACAGAGTCATAGGCACAATCTCCTGCACCATAAACTATGGGAACACTTAAATGTAATTCTCAAAAATTACTAGTGTCTGAGTGTAGACTAGCATGAAGGTGAAAAACTTATGGAGGCTGCAGTCTTGGAGGGGCACATTTTTGTGGGTTTTACCTTCAGATTCTCAGTGTGAAGAGTGAAGAAAGTATTCTATGATGATACTGTAGAATGATTACATGACACGATGTATTTGTCAACACCCATCAAACGTTACAACACAAGAATGAACCTAATGTATACATATTAAATAAGTCATTTATGAAGTCAGAGGAATCACAGAATAAATGCAGAATGTGACAAGATAATATAAATGTATTACAAATGTATACAATTACCTCACTGAAAGGGGTATAGGGGCAATGTTATGATCTAAGTCACTTTCGAAATGAGAGGAGTATGTAAAGCTAAACGCAAAAGAAAAAGATCAAGCACTGTACTAGTTGGTAAAGTTGTTCTTATTTGGGTAGAGGTTAACAAATTTGGTACCACCATACTGTTATGCATAGTAAGCATTCAATATAGAATTAAACACTTAAGTAAGTGGAGTGTGTTTGGGGGCTGAGTGTCTCACTAGTGGCGTAGAGGTTTATAGATAAATACCTGGAGGAGGATGGAATGGTAATATGGTAATGGATTAGAGCTGGGGATATCAATGTGAACTCATGTTTATTTTAATACTCTTACTGATAAATAGATATAGAAATACTTATAGGCATGTGTATTTACATTGGTTAGTGTATACCTACATACTTTTCCTTGCCATGTGGGAGCCTCAGAAACAACACATCAGTAGAAATGAGCACACCTATTGCTCTCATCTTGGTTTCTAATGCCATTCTTCAAAAATAGGGACCAAGGCTTATGGAGAAATGGCTGATATTAGGATGGGGACAAGAAATATACAAGATGAAACTAGAGTATCTTAGATCTTAGAGTGACAGAAAGAAAGGAAATGCCTAAAAAAAAAAAAGATGGGGGTATATCAGAAGATCATGAGCTCATAATGGCTAAATCTGGAACAATCTGATCAACAAAATAAAGTAGCATGGGGTTATAATCCAAAGTATAAATTAAATACTGATGAATTTATACTGATATAAGTAAATAATTTAGTAAATGAACACATGGAGAGAAAGGGGAATATCTCATGAAGAATTCCAAATAATTTATGTAGACACTTTCCCCTCAAAAAGGTAGGGCCCAACTGCCCACTCCTTATGTGCGGATTGCACATAGTGCCTTACTTCCAAATGGAAAAGTATGTAAAAGGGTCCAAAAAAATAGTAATTTTACATGCAAGAAATCTGATAAACACTACTTTAGCCAGGTGATGAAAGTCAACATCAGCAATGATAAAGCATGTTCACAATATATATTCATGATATAATGTGATAAAAATGTCACTTTATCTTTGTAGTCCTCCAAAAATTAAAATTAAAATTAAAAAAAATAACTCCAGTCTAATCATGGGAAAATTATTAAACAAATCCAAATTGAGGGACATTCTATAAAATATCTCACCAGTGGTCCTCAAGGTCATAAACAAGAAAAGTCTGAGAAATTGTCACAATCAACAGGAATCTCAGGAGAAATTATTGTTAAATGTAATGTATCCTTAATGGACTCACAGAACAGAAAAAGGACATTAGGTGAAAACCAAGGAAACATAAATTACATGTGCACTTTAGTTAATAACAATATATTAATGTTAATTTACTAATTATATTAAATGCATCATATAATTTAAGATAATTATAGGAAAAACTAAGTGGTGTATAGAAACTCTCTATTATCTTCACCGTTTTTCTGAAAATCTAAACTATTGTAAAAAATAAAGTCTAGTAAGAAACAAATGTTTGACGTGATTTGTCTTCGTATGGGAAGGTCCAACAGTTTTCATGAATCCCCAGTTATAGTCTCCAGAATTAGTGACACATTAAGTTCTCATTACAAAGATTGTAGAGTAGGAGACTAATGCTTTTCTAAAGCTGGAAGGATTTATATATATACATACATACATATATATACATGTATGTATATATATACATATACACACATATGTGTATATATGTATAAATATATATATGTATGTACATATACATATATGCATCTATGTATATATACACACATATATATATATATATATATATATATATATATGTATATATATTATCTTTAATTGGGGATGAAGATTCTTCCCAATCACGTCACGCAGAGATCATTTCACCCATTGCTCTGTTTGGCCGCCCGTCTGTTATCTCTCTCTTCAGCAATGGTGAGGTGGATACTCTTTCCACAGGGAAGAGAAATCCATGGTTTGTTGCCTTTGCCAATAACAAAAATGTTGGAGAGCTGGGTGGCAAATCTGTTGCATTGGCATCTTTCACATGAACCACATCAAAAGAACCAGGGTGCCACTCTGTCAGTAGTAACACCAATTCTTCCCAGGTTGGCACCTGTGGTCACCATGCATAGGCTACCAGGGTCAAACTTGATTATATCAGTAATATTGCCAGAGTCCAAATCAATCTGAATGGTGTCATTCACCTTGATGAGGGGATCAAGGTAGGGGATGGTGGAAGCATCATGAGTCATGAGATGCGGGATTCCTTTGTGCCCACAAAGATCTTTTCTCACTTTGCACAACTTGTACTTGGCCTCCTCAGTGTAATACAACGAACAGCAAGGCAAACATTGGTGTTGTAGATCAGATGGAAATTTTCTCTAGTCTTAACAATGCTGATGACATCCATCAAACAAATAGTGGAGGTTGCATCAGTTTGGACCTTGCCATCAATCTTATAAACCGGTGCATGAAGATCTTCTTTACTTCATCTCCTGTCAGGGCATACTTCAGACTGTTCCTTAGGAAGATGATGAGAAGGAGACATTCCTTCAGCTTGGGGGGCCGGCAGATGGATGAGGACCAAAGACACGGGTCAGTTTATCCAGCATCCAATACTTTTGAGCTGCACCATGCTTCAGATGCTTCTTGGGACCATGAGCCATGGCTGTGCTGGGCCTGGAAAGAGACTGGAAGGATTTTTTTGTCACAGGTTTTTACATTTTAACAAAGCAAAGACATGCTTATCTATTTAGTGGAACCATTTTTTGACGAACCCATTCATTTTATTTATGCAGCTAAAGTGCTAATTTTATTGGCCTTCAGTAGGAAAAGAGATAAATATGTTTTGTTTTTTTTTCCATTTTACCATTATGACTTTAACGGTTTTTAAATAGTCAAATCAGAGCTAACTTTAGTCCAGCAAGAATGAAGGACCATAATTCCAAATAAGTGGAGTGTGACATCATGAGGTTTCATACATTTACTAAAGGTGTAGTAGCATTTCAGTTCATCCAGTCTATTGACACCTAACCTTCACAGAATATTTATTCATTTACTTATTAATTTCTTCAAAAAGCTACTTTCACTTAAAAAAAATATGGTTACATTCCTATGTAGATCATTCCACCAAAGAGGAAATGACATTATATACTAAAGAAAGAAAAAGAAACAACATTATGATAGATGTGTCATGTATAATATTTCTAGACAGAGAGAAATGATAAAGATTTTATTGTCAATTTTATTTACTTGTTTATTTACTTATTGTATTTTTGTTTTATTCACTTTGAGAGCTAAAAAAGAATTATGGAAGCGCAGTGGCAGCCCTTTTAATTTACCAAGTGCACTTTGTCCATTATAAAAATACTGTCTTGTTTATAGCATGCATATAATCAGATTCACTTTCCTCAGCACCAGAAAAGCAGATTCCTCAATACCCAGCACAGGCCTTGTCTTATACTTACCAAGTGAAATAAGTGGGTATGGTATATGCTGGGTCTTTGTCCCTGGTTCCTCACACAGACCTCCTAACTCTCTTAGAATTCCTGAGTGATAAGAATATCTTGTTTAACTGAGACAATTCTTAGTGGGTCCCTAGATAGTTTCCAGATGGATGCTGCTTGCGAGAATGACCAAATCTTAATTAGAAGCCTATGAGTTTCAGCCCCATTCTCTCAAGCCTGCAGAAGAGAGATAGGCAGGGAAGGTGGCACACCCAGAGAAGGCATGGAAGCTCTACTCATCTTCGCTGACACCTTGCCCAATGCATGTCTTCCATTTGACTGTTCCTAAGTTGCATCCTTTATAATAAACTAGTAACAGAAACTAAAGTACTTTTCTGAGTTCTGTGAGCCTTTCTAACAAATTATCAAGCCTGAGGAGGGGTCATAAGAACCCCTAATTTATAGCAGATCAGTCAGAAGTATGGTTGGTCTGGAACTCACAACTGGTATCTGAAGTGGGGGCAGTCTTGTGGAACTGAGCCCTTGTGGGGTCTGATCCTAATTCCAAGTACATTGTGTCAGAATTAAATTGAATTTAGGGACATTTAGTTGATGTCAGAGAGTTGGAGAAGTGGTGTTGGGAAAAACACCTCATGGTTGGTGTCAGGAGGAGAAAAGAAAACCTTTCTGTGGGTCTCTCAGACCCTAGAACAGATGATCAATTAATCAAAAAAGCTACTTGATCACTACTATGTCAAAAGATTTTGCTAGATATTATGGAGTATATAAATTAGTTTAGATGAAGGCTCTTAAGGAACACCCAGACAATTTGTGTCCTTGAAATTTAACAAGGAAGCTCATCTATGTGAATTGTTAAATGAGTGGCAGAGATGACAAACATCATAGAGATTCCAAGCATATATACGTAGGTCAAAATCATGAAGTGATAAAAATTAGGAAAATGTTTGCTGGGTAACAGGACCAGGGTATGTCTTTGGATCTCTTCTGGGCAGTGGAAAACAAAGTCTGGAGTGAACCTCATTGTTTCTGTGACCAGGAACATCATCGTGGGTCTCTCCTTCTTGCCAGGTGACCCACCAAGACATCGATTTCTTACCTCCTCACAGATAGGAGAATTTTCCTTGTCTCACCGCATTCCCTACACACACGCACACACACACACACACACAGAGGGCACAGGGTTTCCATGCTCTCTCTGGGTGCTTCACTCTCCCAGCACATCCACGTTTTCATCAACCCAAAAGCTATCCAAAACTGGTCACTTTTGTTTTTTATGAAGGCTTTATTACATAGGCATGACTGATAAAATCATTGGTCATTGGAGATTGATTTCAATTTACAGCCTCTGTCTCCTCCTCAGAGGAGATATGTGCCAGTTGTTCAGTACAGGTAACAGCCTGGATTTGCAACTGACATCTAAATTGGGGGTGATTGTTACCAAACCCCTATATTTGAATCCATTTGCCTGCGTGCACTGGCCGAAAGAAATGTGTGAGCAAGAGTTTGAAATGTAGAAAGGAAGTAGTTTATAGAATTGGACAATCCAGAGTGCAGGCAAACTCATACTCTGAAAGACCCAACTCCCCGCTAGCATGTAGATTACACATTATATAGGGCAAAATCATGAGACACTGTGGGTTAGAGGTTCGTTGTCATGTTGGGAGTTGATTGGTGGGAGGTGAGATAAGCGTAATAAGTCATTCCTTCAGTTCTTAAGGATAGCTCTGGGGTCAGCTTCAGTATCCCTCTGTCTGGATTCATTGAAAAGTAGCCGGGGTGTCATTTCTTCTTAGGGCTCAAAAGCTGAAACAATTTAGGGCACGATGTTATCTTTAGCCTTTCAGAGATCCAGACCTTGTGACCATTTGTTAGGTCCTGACTGCTGCCTTCTGCTGCCTCAGGGTTACTGATATTCCAGGGAAAAAGGTAGGTCTGTGTAGAGAGGGAGGAAAAGCAAAATGATTTCTAAAGCTATAGTCACAAATCGAATCAGAATCGTGAAGACCCTTGGTTCCACAGTCCTGAACGACTGAGCAATCCTAGGATCCGATGCTGTTTCTAGGTAGATAGTGTCAGAATTAACTGCTTGATGGTATGGAAAAATACATGCATCAGCATTAGTCTGACAATTTGCAAGATTTTTGTTTGTAATAGCAGTTAGTGTTACTAAATTAACTAATAAATAAATTAATAATAGAAACGAGGTTTTATCATGATAAAAAATCCTAAAATTTGTGGCATTAGTTTAGCATTAGACAGTAGGCAACAAGAACACACAGGGTGCTGTGGATGCCTGGTCATGGCATTGTACACCAGAGGCTGGACATTAATGAATGCCAACTATAATTTTATGTGTATAATGTGATGGCTCGGTGTGAGGTCGGGGTGGTGGTAGATGGGGGGAGGGGGGTTCACGGTGTGAGGGATGTAAAAATAAAATAAAATAAAATAAAATAAAATAAAATAAAATAAAATAAAATAAAATAAAATAAAATAAAATAAAAAAAATAAAAGAACACACAGGGTAATTGGCAGGAGAATATTTGGGAAAACTGCCATGTACAATAACTTGGAAGTGTTAAAGAGAAAACGACAGGCCCAGAATGGCATCACTTACGCTAAAGCCCATGACACCAACTCTAGACTGAATACCTGACCTAATTACAGTTTCCACTTTCCCCAGAAATGTAATCTTAATTAACCAGTCTGGAATTTTCTGGTCAACACCAGTGAGTTAATCGGTCACATAGGCCCTCTCCACAAGGCCCCGTAGGTAGGAAAGGCAGTTTTCCTGATAAAATCCTTGTCTTTCCTTTCCCTCCCAAAAGATGCCCTGGTCTAAAAATAATTTTCTTTTTTTGTTTTGCTAATAACTCCCCTGCCACACCCTTCTTCCTATAAAAGTCTTCCATTCTGTACAACCCCTTGGAGTGCCCTTCTAGTTGAAGAACAAGCACTGTTAGTGCACTTAATTTGAGGGCATTGAGAAGTTAAGTGACAATAAAAGAGCATCCATCCCATAGGAAAAGGAGGACAGAAAAAGGAAGAAAGTATATTTGAGCAGAGGAAAAATAGGAAACACCAAATATCCTCTGCAATACCTCCCTTTGCTCTTTGCTAAGATCAGGTTTAACTTGTGGCGGTTGATTACTGAAGAACCCAAGAGAAGGATAAGAGCTAAAACTGTATGAATGGATGCATAAGAAAATAATCAACAGAAACCTGTTGAAAATTATTTACATTCTCTGTAAAGTGTTAGGCAGGTGAAATACACAGGACAATATGTCATGGTCTTTATTCACAAAGGAACATTCAATCTAGTGAGGAAATAAGAGACATACATTAAGTCTTAACAAGATAGCATTAGGTTATGATGTTATGCATTGCTAGGTCTGAACTACACAAGAGATAATTAAAAGGGACACTAGAGTAGATTTGTCCAGCTTCTATTAATATTTTGATGCTCTATATAATATCTATGCTGATGATAACCTGGCTACTGTGTGAACATCTCAAATGAACATCGTACTATTCTTGCTGTGGATATGCTTCCAAAAAGGGTTACTGTGCTTGTCGGAGGGAAGACTCTTGGAAATATTCCAATACAATAGTTACACAGTTGACAACATTTCTCTGAGTAAGGATTGGAAATTAATACAATGAAGGACGGCACTGAAAAATTATAAAGCAGAGATGAAGAGAATCAATTAAACTACAACTGAGAGTATTACACAATAAGAAATGGGACTGGAATAAAATCAGACTTTTCAAAAGCAACAATGTGAACTAGAAGATAATGGAGGAGAGCCTTCAAAGACTTGTATGAAAATTATATTTAAGCTATTTTTAATTCTACCCATTCAGAGGCATTTTAAGACATGTAAAGACTCAACAAATGTACATCATAAGGATCTTCTTGAGGATAAACAACAACAAAAACTAATAAAGAAGGTGTGAGATACAGGTAACAGGAATTATGAAATGAATAAAAGGCAAGCACGTTTCAGAGTAACAACTTGTAAATCAAAGGCCTAAAGAGAAATGATTCTTGAATGTACAAGATGGTCTTCAGGATAGAAAGTTAGACGGATAGATGTATGCGTACATACTTACATACATAAAGAAAAGAAGGAAGGGAAGAAAGAGAAAAGAAGCGGAAAGGAGGGAGGGAGGAAAACAGGAAGAGGTGATTTGGTAGATTATGTGGTAAATCTGGGCATCTGGAAAAAAATGTTGATAGGTGTATGACAGCATTAGGGAAATATGAATAAATAAATAGAAAATTATAAAAATGAAAAACTCAGTGACTATCATAACTTCAATAACAACAAAATCTGTTCTAAGAAAAGTTATCATAGTAAAATATATGGCCAGTCAACAACAATATTTCTGTAATTATAATTAAACCCTATCTATTGTAACTTTTGAAACATTTTAGCTTACTTATTTTGTAAATTAAAATAAGTGTAGTAACTAAATATCCTCATTGGGAGAATAGGTAAGGGCAAGTAGGTGGAGGTTTTTTTAAGAAAGCTGAAATTCCCTGTCCTATAAGAGTAAGTCAATAGATATACTGTCTAAAATGTATAAATCAAAACATGGAAGCATAAATTATTGCATACAAAATAGAGGAATAAACGATAGGGAAAATTATTAAGAGAGAAACAAGGTGGTGTTGGGGGGAGGAGGTATAAAGCCACTGTTTGTTCTATTTCTTTTTAAGCTTCAATGCCTTTTTAGTTTTTTAACCTTATTTAGAACTTTAAAATATCCTTAAAACATAACTGTTGGCCATTGAATTATTTCTGACAAATTTAAAAAAATTGGAAGGAATATGACTAGTATTTTCTTATTTTGATAAATACACACGCATACAACACACTTGGGTATACTTAGAACATCACTGAAAGTATAAGCAGGAAAAGTTAACAGGGGCTTTCCTAGGGAAAGACTCCTGGCATGGAAGGTGGGTTTGTGAATTATCTTTCACTATACACACTTTTATCATGTTTGAATTATTTTTTTTTATAAAATTGTTTTATTTTAATTAAAATATCATTGTAATAAAAGCATAAGCACTTCTTTATTTGTTTTATGTTTTTTTTTAATAAAAAAGCAATGGAAATGGGTGAAGGTATGTGGAAGTAGGTCAATACTTATAAAATGTGTTAATAGTATATGTGTTAATTTGCTAGGCTGCCATAACAAAAACAACAGACTGGGTGACTTAAGCACAGAAATGCATTCTCTCAAAGTTCTGAAGGCTGAAAGTCAAAGATTAAGGAGTTGGCAGGTTTGATTTCTCCTGAGGCCTCTCTTTGGTTTGTAGATGGCCACTTTCTGGCTGTGTCCTCACATGGCCTATTCTCTGTGTGCCCATAATCCTGGTTCTCTTCCTCTTCTCATGAGTACACCAGAATGTAGGGCTCACCCAAAGTGATCTTATTTAACATTAATTACCTCTTTAAAGGCCCTGTCTCTAAAAACAATCACATCAGGGGTAAGGGCTTCAAAATATGAATTTTGTGGGATATGTAATTCAGTCCATAATACTTTTGTTATATGGATAATGTGGTGGGGATTCAAAGGCAGAAAATGGAAGCTTGAGCTGTGCATTCAGACAGACCTGTAATGGAAGCCAGCTTTCCACCTACTAACTGCAGGGAATAAGAGACTTTTCCAGAATATCTTGTCTCAGTTTCTTCCTTCATAAAGTTGTAATAATTACAACAGTTTCAGAAGATTATGTCAGAATTCAATGTGATCATGTACATAAAGTAAGGAACCGAGTGCTTAACACTACAAAAAACATCTTTATAAACTGTGGTAATTATTATTACCGTGTACAGTACACTATAGTTTAATATTGTAGCCAATTAATACAAAAATGTGGCACAAAATTGCTTTTCATATTTTGTTATTTTGTTATCCAGTCAAAAATTGGGTGTTGTTTATGCTAACAGTCACTGTCTGTAGAAAACCATAATAGTTGAGCCTGTTGCACCATCAACCTCTGGTTCTTACCCTGGAGGACATGGTCGCTAAAGGGGCAGTATAGCATCATCCTACCTCAGGATTCTCTGTTGGGTACAGAGAAACAGAAACATGTTGGTGGGAGTTGGGGACTCTCACAAGTAAGGGGGTGGGGCATCCAGGGATAATATTATCATTGTGTAGTAAGAGCTAGATGTTCACTCAATGTCTCTGAGCCTCTGAGTCTCTGTGTTTCATTTCTAAAAAAATATTTTATTTGGCTTTTTTGATAACTAAATGATGCTCCTATGCAACATGTTTTAAGTTCTGTAAAATTAGGTACACTAGAAACAATGTTCTTATTACTGTCTTGAGGTCCCCTGAGGAGGAGGAACTTTTGCCTCCAACTGCCTTCGGACTTGAACTGCAATATCAGCTCTTCTCTGGATCCCCAGCCTACCTCTCTACCCTTCAGATTTCAGACTCCCTGGCTTCTACAATTGTGTGAGCCAATTCCTTAAAAGAAATCTCTCTTTATCTCCATGTACACACACACACACACACACACACACACACACACACACAGACACACACAAAATTAGTTCTGTTTCTCTGGAGTACTCTAATACGACAGGTAAAGTGAAAAGATGAAAAAAATACTAGGCAGAACTCTTGACCATTCTGTCCTGTGGCAGGTCAGGAAGGTGAGATATCAGGTTAGTGCTGAGGAGTCAGACAGACAAGCACTAGAAATGTGGAGTCCATGATAAATGTTTAAGTTAGCAAGGATGTAGTCCAAAAGATCCAGTTTGATTTTGACATTAGCCTGGTATATAGCAGTCCAATTTTTCTATATCATGTGGTCACATACCAGAGTTTTCATCAGGTGAGCTAATCAATATACTCTTCATAAGGATTAAGATTACCATCACAGTCTGTGTGACATAAAATTTATTTCTTCTACAACATTTCCAAAATGCTTATGATCCCATTAAATAAACTGCCTAAAGCTAACAATCACATTTTCTCCTTTGTTTCTTCTCTTTTTTCTCTCATGTTCCCAAGCTAGCTGCTCACACAGTGGGGAGTTAACAAATGCACACATTAAATACTCCTCGAAGAATTATTAGAATGTGCAGGGTTAGGGTACTAACCTCCAAGAGTTCTCATGCCAAAGGTATTATGGTCCAATCTTAGTGGTATCTCTGGCAAATGCTCAGTGTTGGTGTATTTTTAGGACCACCAGTAAATAGTGGTGACCTCTTCTCAGCAATCTTGCAGTGTCATGGACAGTTCAGAAGTAATACAATCAAAGACCAAAAACACACCGTCTGTCTTCCCCAAAACGGAACTCGGTCGATTTTCTCCCAGTGGGAACATGCTCCCTTGTGCAGTGAATTGAAATATAAAGACTAATGAAATTTTCTGTATGGGTTTGGCTGTATTTATAAGACACGAGAAATGGCAATTAGATGAATTCCTGAAGCAGATGAATGTGGATACATAGTCATAACCTCACTGAGGTAAAAATTACAGGATGATCCAACACAAAACATAGGAGGCAATAGAGAGATACACAGTCATGTTGAAGATGGATATTTTAATCTAATAATTAGTTTCACCATGAATCAAGTACATTCTAGTAGCTTGAAAAGAAATAGCACTTAGTTTGATTCTGATGAGGATGAAGCTTTGCTTCATTTGACCAAGGGTGTTTAAGATTTGAACAATAATGTGTAATATAGAAAGACTTTAACGGCAGCCTTTTCCATTCTAACTAGTGCATAATATTGGTTTTGCAATCATTTAGTAATTATATAAGGAGGACATATTTATTACGAATTATTGATTTTATAATTACTGCTCCTGGTATTCACATTATTACACAATGAAAATCTTTTAATATACAATGCTTTTCACCCTCAGCTGGCGAACAGATAGTGCAATGCAATTTAGAGAGTAGCCAAGAGTAGATTTTTATCGGTATTTTTTTTTTTTTTTTTTTTTGCCAACCAACTAAATGGTTTGCTTTCTGAAAAATATCGCTAATAGTGCTTAAGCAGAGAAGAATGTCCAATTTCAAGGTCATTCCTGGCAGTTGAGTACAGTCACCCAATGAGCACAAGGTTCCTATTTAACTGTAAAGTTATTTTTGCTGTACTCCTTGCTGGGAATTAAAAGTTATGGCTGTAAATTTGCTGCCAGCTAAATAGACATCAAAGGCCACAATCATACACTGGATCATGACACATAAAGATATATCTCTTATGAAATTGATTTTTCTCCATGTGCAAGGCAGCTTTGCATTACTCTCCTTGTGGAGTTTAACACAGGAAATGTCTAGGCAAGCCAAGTGTAATTGTCAGCATAGTTTATATTCTGGGCCTAGAACTCCTTTTATTATTATTTTTTTCTCCATGAAGATGTGCAAAAAAAGTTGTCTAAGCGTATATTTTGATTTCACTTGCCAACAGATTGTGAATAGTTGATTTAAGGTCACTGTCACCCCCAAATGGGAAAAGATTAGGTTTTTGAGGACCAGAAATATTAAAAAGTCTGCCCAAACAATATTTGCTGCTCACCAGAATTTAAAATTGCTGATTTTCACGCCAGAAACATCCCACAGAGTTTTGTAAAGGCTGTAAGTCTGTTATGCAGTTTTAATCCATCAAATTTTCACTATCCTGAGGATGTGAGCATCAAAAAAAAATAATAATAAAAATAAGGAAGTGAGCGTCAAATAGAATTACATGGGCTTGATTACTGGTGTTCTCTCTTCCGGATATCATGTTGTTATTACAGAGGGATCCATATTTTTTACAAAGGATGTAAGTTGTGTCTAAATAAAATACTTGAAAAATCAAATCATAGTTTAAATGTATGCAGGTGGAGGTGCTATTTCTGGGCTTCTACATAGGATGACTTTATAGTTCTGGGCACTGTGCATTTCACGGGTGTGAGGGGAAGCTCATCATCACAGCACCGCTGGAGACAGGAGGCTGACTGACTCCGAATCCCCTTCTTTCATCTGCAAAGTGAGGCTAATTACTATATTTCATGTGGAAGTTAAATTCCAAACTCATCAGCCTGACATTTGAAGTCTTCTAAAATCTCACACTAACTTTACTTTCCCAAATTATGTTTCACTGTATTCCTCTTCCTCACACAGTCAGGCTTAGCTTTTCACTTCCTGTAATTAGGACATGCTCATTTCCAGCCCCTTGCAGCAGTTTCTATTACTTTAAATGTTTCTCTCTCTCTCTCTCTCTCTCTCTCTCCCTCCCTCTCTTGTTGATCCTTCATATACCAGGTTGGATCCACATCCTTCATGAATTTTCTTTCTCCCTTTTTAATTTATTTCACTTAAAGACTTAGTCACATTCTAAATCTCTTATAGTCTGCCTAATGTATGTGTCGATTTGCAATGTTTTCTCCAAGTAGAGGAGATATTTCTTTTCAGGATGGGGAAGCTGTCTGCTCCTTTGTGAACACACAGCTTGGACCACAGCAGTGTTAACTAAACACTCTCTAAATTACATGTAATGGGATTAAATTCTGGGAAATGGGATTCTAGCTGTGAATCACTGAGACAGAGAAGAGTCTGTGAGGGGTCCTACCACACCATGATTGTTCCTTAACCTGATGTAGTAATGACATCTTCATTCTTAGGTAGCTGACCTATGGCCTAGCAGATAATTCCCCTCCCAGATAAGGTGAAGGAGAAGCACATAAGATTTATTGAACATGCCAACTACTGAACTAGGTGGTAGATAGTATTTTTTTTTTTAACTTAAGTCTTAAAGTAATTCTGTGAGGTAGGTATTATAACCCACATTTTATGGAAGAGAGAGAGAGAGAGAGAGAGAGAGAGAGAGAGAGAGAGAGAGAGAGAGAGAGAGAGAGAGAGAGAGAGATTCAGAGAAATTAAGTAATGACTCCAAGGCCATAAAACCAACAAAAAAGCCACCAAATATTTGAATCCTGACCTTGTGAGGTCTGTTTTGGATTTTATATCCCCTTCCTTGGTATTCCAGTAATATGCAAGAGGGACTTTATGAATGTTAAATGAATAAATAGTTTAAGAAAGTTTTCAAAAGGGAATATTATATCACGTCACTATTAATAGCATCTTCATCAACTTCATTCCTTCAGTTGATGTCTGCTCTCATTTTCACCCACACATATTCTGAGAACCTTTCAGAAACCAATGCCAGTCTCACTTCCATAGCAAACCTTTTATGGTTATTTCAGGCTACATTAATTTCATTGTCTATCACTACAAATTATTGTTTTATATTTCTAATTCTGGAAGATTTTGATTCTGAGCATTTTCCGTGGTCACTTCATAATTAAAATGATTTATTTTTGATGGACAAACTTCTGCCAAAGGACCAGAATGATTTGCTGAAAATCATTTATAATAAGTGAGCCTTGGAATTGATGATCTCTGGCTGTGGCCAAGTTAACCTTCTTTACCTTGAATAGATCCACAGGTGGAATCCAAACCCTCTTACACCACATATAACTCATTCACACACACATAACTTTTAAAGTAATCTCAACCATGTAGCATCCTAACTCAGAGTCCATTGAGTTCAGATTCATGATTCTGAAAATATCAAGGAAAGATAAGCTAGGTTTGTTGTAGAGCACTCAATATGATTGTGCATTTATTAGATTGTGTTTTCTAAGCCTGTTTCCCCACAATATCATTTAGGTACTTAAAGTAGAATCAATGTCATGAATTTTCCCTTTCTTTTTTAAATCACATAGAATTAAGCACATCACCAGATATGTAAAAGGTATTCATGAAACATTGTTTAACTGAGGGATCTGCCACTCGGCCCATCATTGTTCATTCACATCAATATGAGAATACATGTGGAGACTTTAATAAAGACATCTCCTTGTACCACAGCATCAATAAAGATAGATTGTCTATTGTATCTCCTAAGGTAAGAGGAATAGTAGTTTTCCTTCTTTGATTCCCAAAATGTTTGGACATCAGAAACAGCTGGGGATATTGTTAAAATTGTGGATGTCTCTACCCCATCTCATACTAATTTAAACAGAGTCATGCAGACAAAAATATTAAATAAGGAATACAGGATCCACCTTCTAGAGTCCAATGATGGGCTTTCCTCAGCTTCTATAAAAGCTAAGAAGATCTCAGTGGGAAAGCATTTGAATTACCTGTCTTAATTTCCCTAAATCTTATGATTCTCCTTTTTTGTGGTAGAGGAAAGAGTTCAGCCCTTACCACCTCTCCCCACTAGAAAATGAAAGCCAGATTAACTGTGATGATGGGATACTCTGGAATGTGAATATTTTCTTTCTCTTCTTCTTAGTCTCATATTTCAATGGATTAATTTAATTCATTTGTTCCATATTTCTTTGGTACCTACTCTGAGTCAGGCACTTTTCCATGTACTAATGGAGGTGAGTAGGACAAATAATAGCCCTAACTTCAGGGAGTTTAGATTCTAGTGGGAATACAGACACAAAATTTTAAAAACTGTATATGTATATATGTATATATGTAAAAATAAAATAATTCTGAAAAAAATAAAGGGCGGGGGGGGGGACGTAAATCTTATGAAAATAAGAACCCAGGATGATTATAGAGGAGTTTCTGGAATAATTGGAGCTCTTTTAAATTAAGGGGTCAGCAGAAGCCCTTCTGAAGAAGTGGCAGAAAGATAGGCATGGAGGTTTCGAGCAGAGAGTAGCAGGAATGAAAGGCCTTAGGTAAAAATAAGTTCTTGTGTTGCTCAATGAAAAAAAAAAAAAGAAAGAAAAATAGAGTCTAATGGGCTAAAGAAGAGAAAAAGAAGAGCTAATTAATGGCTTGAAATAAGATAGGCAGGGTCAGACAAATTAAGGTCTTGTAATGACAATAAGGAGTAGGGATTTTATTTGGAATGTAATTAAAAGCCATCTGAGAGTTTTAAAGATAGAGTTAATGTGATCTCATCTATCAGTTGAATGTGTACAAGATTCTAAGTTCTGGTTGATATTGTGGAGAATGCAGTGATGGAGCAACCAATGAAGGCTACAATTTCCCTTCCGCTTTAGGTTTCTGACACAAAAATCAGAGTGGAGAAGAAATATCACTAACCATATGCCCACTTCATAGAAATATTTCGGGTAATATAGAGTGTGTGGATTTATATATTATGTATATGTATAATTATATATAAGTAATTACATATTTCAGAAAGATATTCCCACACTTACAGAGGTTACCAAGTTAAAACACATATCCAGTTGGAATGTTGTAAAGAATTCTTATGAAGCTATTTTGATTGTTATGACAAAGTGGAATATGGATGGCTTCCTTTCATTTACACAGTTTCTAAAGCAGCTTATTACCATTGTATTTTCCAAAATAGACTTTTATTTTCCCATCTTCGAAATATGTGATTGTTATTTATGTACCTTTCATTTGTCTCCAGATGTTCAGCTTAGTGACACTCAATCAAACTAATGAATTATGAAATGAAACTAATAGTAACTCAACTTTTCCAAATTGCCGAGACGGAAAGTAATACAGAATTGATTATTGTAATTCCAGGATGGTGGAAGTTTTCCACACATAGTTTACTCCAGGGTCAACACCTTCAGGTTTGAGAGTCAGTTCATCTTCACATCACTGGTCATAAATTTGGGTGCAAGTTGGGGTGCTGAACATTTTACATTTAGTCTGACATCTCTTCTTGGGAACTGAGGGGCTTTGATGATAGTTACTATAGCAACAGGGAACTACTATTAACTTTAAATTGACACACATGACCATTTGAAATGTGCTGACATTTTGAGCAACCCACTTCCCAAAAAGATATCACTAAAACTTCTTTCGGGGGCACAGATGCATGTTAGACCTTGTTGACTTTAAAAATAAAGCGGGTATTTTATCAGCAAAAATGAGTTTATTCAGAGATAACAGAGAATTGTAATCCAGGACATACAAGCTATGGCTGAACCACAGGCAAGTCTGGAAAACAAAGGAAAGCAGCAGTCTTTTATTATGTACATGGGAAGTTGGGAGGAAATGTTATAAACATCAAGTTCACTGTAGGAAACTGGGAGTTTGAACTGTAGTGGCTTTTCATTGGCTGAGTCTCTCATTATATGGGCTGTTGCCAGGGAAGGAAAAAATCTGTTTTCCTCCTGCTGAGGTAGTAGAGTAGAAAACATCTTCCTGTTGGAGATGCAAGGCACATCTTTTCCTTTTTAGGGTAATAGGTAATGAATAGTAGCACATAAGGGCTCCTCCTACAGGCCCTCCTGACTCCAATCTTGGTTGAGGTCTTTTTTATTAATTTTCACATCATCTAAGCAAGTGCTCTTCCCAGTATAAGCCTGCATATTGAGCCAACCCTTTCAGTATATGTTTATATTTGACAAAGCTTTCCTAAAATAAAGCATCCATGTTTCTCTTTGAAAAAACATCCCGCGATCTTAACTGCTTTTATCAGAGTTCCTTTTTCCATGATGATATAGTAAAGGAAATGGTGAGGTGGGATTAGCCATTTCAGTTTGTGTCATTTTTTTTTGCCAAGTTGACTAGACTATTTACATCACCTGCCTAGGGCATAGTTTCTTCATCTGTATGAATTGATTATTGGATTTTATTTGTTTGTTTGCTCCCATCTGTTATATATTAGAAGGCAGAGAAAAGGGTCTTCCTATTTCTATTTATTATAGTCTTTTACATATATGAAGATTAGAATGGATGTGCCACTCTATATTTTATTTTCCTTTAAGACAAAATATTGTGTCTACTTTCATTAGGCTTCAGAATTTCAGCAAACGTTTGATCATGAAAGTAGGAATGGTAGGCCAAACTGCCAGTTACACAGAATAGTCCTTCCTTCCTGCTATTATGGTGAATGCTTCCACCACTTTGCTTGCCAATCCACATAATTTAGGAAGGAATTGTGAGAACTGGTGATTCTAGTCAGTGCTTTGCTTTTCATTGTTTTCACTTTTTATTCTGTTTGTAATTTAAAATATCCTCATGCTCTTTGGCTTTCAGACTTAAGTCTTAGTTTGCTAAGCCAGTGTCCATTTGCAATGTCAAAGGAGATCAATACTGTTTTGGATAAAATCATACAATCATTGTCAAAATGCAGGGGTGAATGCAATATGGTAGCATAACTTTTGATTATCTGTGTGACACAATTTAGTAGAAAAGCAGATCATTCAGAAATCATTCATATTTGGCCTTGAGATGTATTAGAGGATTCATCTTTGATCTCCCTTTCTAATTATGTTTTGCTTTGGTCTAATGTTAAAGAAATAATTTGCATTCCCAAAGCACATACCAAGTCACAACAGAGGAAGGGGACTTAGAAAAAAAAAAAAAAAAGCAAAGGAGAGAGAACCAGGATAAGCTCTTCAAATGCCATGGAGAATTCATAAAGTAAATTTATATGTAAATAATCCAGATTTCATTAAATTTACCCTTTGTTCTGTAGGGCAACTTCTCTTTCTTAAAATTCTTTCCATTCTTGTCTTCCTCAAAACCAGTCATTAAAGATCAACAAATAAACATGAATCTGTGAGTATCTTCTATAAGTACAGAATTATAGAGAACCCAGTTTGAGAAAGCAAGTCTCTTGCCATTCAGAAGCTTCCAGTCAATGCTGACATACAAAGCTACAACATATGCAGGGTAGAAAGTAAGAGAAGATGGCTCACAAAATATATATAATTAAGTGTTCAATTGTTGTGGTAAAATTAAAAGAAGAAATCAGTAAGTGATTAAAGAAATAGGTCGGTTTGAGCTGCCAAAATGAAAGACAGCTTCACAGGGTATTTGAAATGAGGTTTAAAGTCTGAGCAAGATTCTAATAAATAGAAAGAAGAGAGAAGGACACCCTGATTCCAGTGTCCAGAAGAAAGAATGATTTGAAATACATTATGCAGTACAAATATCTATCATTTGGGGGCAGATGCTGGGCAAACTAAATTTATTTTACCCAGAAATTTCAAATAAAGAATCTTGAATCAAGATGTTACCTAGAAAATTTGAAATGAAAGAGGGGTAAACTCCCCTAGACAACAGTGTATGTCAGCTATTGAAATTTACTGTCTCCTTCCACTTAAGCACAGTAGCTGGGTTTAAAAGAACTCTAAAGTCAAACAACATTTGAAGCTTTATACTAAAATAGGAGTGATCAAGTCCTGTGCTTTAGGGCATCAGGTTTTAGCTGTAGGATCCACGTGAGAATTTTTTACCCAGTCACATTGTCACGTAACATCAAGAAAACGCTGTGTTCAAGATCAGGTTACTGATGTCCTGTGTGAGCATAGACTTAGACAAAAAATACATTTTTATGGACTTTGACATATTCCCACTTTCCTCCACCTCAGGACTCACATAATACCCCAACACCTTGGCTTGCTTAAATTCTCATCATTGAGTCCAACTGGAGAAGTGATACTAGTAATGAGAATTTCATTGCTTTTCAGAAAACATGACTATAAACTATGTTTCTCATATATTTTACCAATTGCAGATGTAGTTAGTTTTGTGTGATGCCCAGGAGTGGAGACAAAGAATGAAGACAAGAATGAGATGAGGAAGGGCTCAAGGTGTGAATAAAAACAAATTTTTAAACATCGTAGTCCCCTACCTTTAAACAACTTATAAACTATTTGCAGAGATGAGGTAACTTTACAAGAAATACCTAAAAATAAAAAAGATGTAATCAAGAAGGGACAATAAGAGACAGTAAGGTAAGTCTGAAATGAGACAATATGTTATGAAAGAAACTATAGATCAATGCCAAAATATGTGGAAAAGACACAGTGTCATGCAAGGAAGGAGTTACTGCTTTGAATGGCGTTACTTAGTGACAAGATGGGGAGTGAAGAAAGAAGGCTGGTGTATGACAGGGCGGGGACCAAGAAGCATGTGTGGGTCCCCTTAGTTGAGCGTGTGTGCATATACAATAGTTCTATGAGTGAATTTTTTTCCCTACTTTACAAGTGAAGAAAATTAAAGGTTTGTCAGGTTACGCAATTTGTTTAAAAGTACACAATTTCATAATTGGTAGAGCTAAGATTTAAACTTGGATGTGTTTAACCCCAAAGTCTGTGCTTTTCTCCACTCGAGAGCATGGCATGAGCAGGTTTTAAAAATGAGATCTATTGCAGATGTGATTTTTCAAATAACCAGGATTGAGATTATTCCAATTAGATCTCCACGTCATGAAGAGAGAAGAGCTACAGAGCGAAAAAGTGAGAGAGACAGGAAGAAATAGAGACAGACACAGAGAGAAATAAAACAAACACAGAGAAAGAGAATGAGACTATTGTAAGTCAGGTGAAATGGTTTCCATTCTTTTGAAAATGTTAACATATCTTCATCTTTTATCTTCACAAAAATCATCTCCTAGATTATATGTTAATTCTATTTAAAAATGTGTTAAAAATCTCAACCAGAATAGGTCTTCATCATTTCTCACGTTGAGTATATTTAGCTGCTGCATCTCTCAGATGAGTCAAATATCCTTTACTTCTATCAGTGGTTCCCACTCTCACAGGGAGATTTGAAATATGTCAATGCCCAGATAACAAATACTCCTTGCAAATAAAATCAGAAGGTTTGAGTAGGAGTCAGGCATAATAGTTTTTAAAGATACCAAGGTGATTTTAATGTGCAATAATGTTCGGAAACTAATGCCTTAATTGAAAATAAACTTAATTTTCTTTTATCTTAATTTTATCTTAATTTTCTGTTAGCCTAAAAAAGGTGGATGTAAGATAAAGACACTAGCTAGCGATTAGGCTTTAAAGTGTCTGTGTGTAGACTTGAATTCACAAAAACAGCTCTGCCACTTTTTTGAGTACATTATTTAACATTTCTAAATATTTGTTTCCTCACCCATAAATAAATAACTAATTCCCAATGTTCTCCAACATTAAATGAGATGATAGATGGATAGGATCTGACACAATACTGCTATATGTTGCCCCGGTAACATTGGCTCCCTTTTTCGTGTCTCCACTATACCCATTTTAATGAAGAAATTGAGTCTGCCAACAAAATTGAGTCTGTCCCATGTTCCAAAGCTAGTTGGAAGTACAGCAAAACCTAGAAGGTTGGCAGTATTTCTCTTTCAAGCAGTTTTCATTATAAAATTCTAAAGACAGTTCTTGGAGAAACAATAACAACAGTGAAAATTAATTGAGAGGAGTAAATAAACCAGTCTATAGTTTTCCACTCTCCTACCTGGAAATCACCAGTGTTGCTCTGAAACAAGCTTATGATCTGCTTAACGTGTCCCTGCCTCATCCTGTTATGCATTCTTGTCTCCAATTTGGCATCTTTCACTCTCAGCCTGATTTCTGTCTTGAAACCTCTACCCACAGACTATATCTTCCTCTCCTTCATCTCAGGGTATTCCTTCTGCCTTAGTTTTCTATTGTCAGAATGTAACTTAATCTTTAAAGTCCAAATGAAAATCTGTCTGGTCCACAAAATATTTCTTATTTCATCTTCTTATGAACCTTGGAAGTATAATAATAATAATAATAATAATAATAATAATAATAATAATAAAAAACCTGGTCTTAAAGTTAAAAATTCTGTTTCAATCAAGATGTTCACTAGTTTTCTCTCCTCCCTGTCCCATACCTCCACCCCCCCATCCCAGAGGAGGAAACCAGTGAACATTTGGATTAAAACAGAGAATTTTTAACTGGGGCTGTTTTGAGGATTTCTCAAATAAAAGAGAAAATACTTTGCAGAGCACCAATATGTCAAAAAGATTGGGACAGACTGTTACAATTAAGGAGAACAAAACATCACAAATTAGATTTTGTTTACAAGTACATATATGCTTTATTTCTGTATGTGAAAGTTAAAATTACAACCATTTAGATAATTCAAGCCTATTAAGTCCCCAACGTTATATCAATTTCCTAGCAATTTTGGAGAAAATGGTTATTTCTTCTTTAATTATTCAGTTGATTGTCAATTCTATAATTCATTTAGCCTCGTGTAGGCTCAGTCTCGAAGTTTTAATCCAGAGCCTGTCACTCACTTCCTCAATGACCTTGGGCAAGTCACTTAATTTCTCCACATCTCAATTTCTTTGTCTGTAAAATTGGGATAATAATCTTGACCTCACAGAGAGGTTGCATGAATTAACTGATTAATGATTATAAAGCAATTTGAAAATACAGAACACCATATAAATGCTAAGTATTGTTATTAAGCAAATCAATTCAGAAAATCAAGATAATGACATTTCTTTTCAATCTATTTCTTAAAGTGCTTAACGCCTTTGCATCTAAGCTCCCTGTTGTAAAAAAGCAGTTTAAATATTTATAACTTGAATTTTTCTAGTTTAACCACTTCCTACCAGAGGAGAAGAGGAGCAAAAACTCTTGAGCTGGAACTTTGAATGACTCACTCACTTTGACCTTTTGCTTATATCCACTTTAATTCAGAAAAAAAAATGCTTATCAATCAAGTAGCTATATCTATCTATTTATATCTCTCTATCTATCTATCTATCTATCTATCTATCTATCTATCTATCTATCTGTCATCTATCTAGTCTAATCTATCAATTTACTAGAATCCTGGAATTTCAGAGCTGAAGGGACATTAAAGACCTTACATTCCAATCCTCTTGTATTATTGATGTGGAGAATATATTCGAAGAGATATGAAGTGATTTGTTCAAGTTTTCGTGGGCAGTTTGTTCCAGAGCTGATTTCTATTCTCTGTCCCTGGCTGCCTTAACTTTCAGGTGTAGACAGATAATAAAATGGGGGAGAAACAAGATCCCTGCCTTCAGGAATCTTACTTGGATAGTCATGAAACTGACAGCCTGAAAAATAATGATTAATTAATTTTCACTTTAAAAACAGCATGAACTAATTTGACCAACTCTGAATTTATCAATTATGGAGTTTGTTCATGTAACTTTGGAGGTTCAAAACTATTAGGATTGACTATTGTGCAGCTGCCAAATTTCATCTTTGCGTTCACTTAGTTCTGTCACTTTTCCTTAAAATTAGGTAAACTTGGGAATTAGATTTCAGATTATATATAGAAATATACATAAGTAAAGACATAAAATTTGGATTAGATTTTTAATTAGAATATTCCAGATCTATATCCAGCTCAGCATCCTGACCAAGGAGCCTTAGTCAGATATCTTCTCACTAGGGCATGTTTCCCTAATCTATTAAAAAAGGGTAAGTGTAAAAACCTACTAGAGTCTCTCAGTGCTAAAATTCTGACTGCTATTTTGTCTGAAACCAGAGTTGAGAATTCCTCAGGTAGATATTGTATTATGAATAGGTCATAGACAATAAATCTGATTGTAAAACCAGTCACACTTTAAACCAAATGCTCATTTGAGGTTTCCTATCTTCAACAAAATACATTTGCAGGATGTTAATGCTGGAAGGAATATTAGAGATCATTTACTCTGATTCCCTCATTTTATGTTGAGAAAACTGAAGTCTTGAAATATTAAGTAAATAGTCCAAGGTCACAAAGTCAGTCCGTGAGAAAGCCAGGTAAAAAACTCAGTTTTTTTTTTTGTTTTTTTTTTTTTAATCCTAGTTGAATGTACTTTCTTCTAAATCATTAATTAAGATGACATTAGGGTAAATGACAATTTTCTTTGAGGTTATGATGTTCATAAACCAACAGAATAGTTAAATCTTTAAGTATTGTTTCTCCTACTTGTCCTCTTTTCACTCTTCACATGGGTTTGTTCTGAAAGCATTGCTTTTAAAAGAGCGTAATTCCTTTTAAAATAAAAAGACTCAAAATGTCATAGTGTTTAAAATACCATCATCAATACCCGCCTTTCTCTTTGATGACCTGTTGATAATAGGTTTCATGCATTTTTTGATGGATGAGTTGGGAAAACCTGCTGTCTGCTTCTCTTGAATGTATGGATTGAGCAGTAGGGATCTCACTGCCTTCTCTTGCTCAACCTTGGCTTTTCACGGCAGTGCTACACATCTGAACCTCTTTGGGAAGAGGTCTAGTGTCATTCACAGAGTAACACTGCCATGCTGAAATAAATGCTGCCAATTTGATATTTTCTATTGAGCAGTTAAAATACTTCTCGCCATTAAAGGAAGTTCTCCCATTGGCACTTGAGGGCTTTTGAAATACTTTTCATGACAAGTGAGTAGGTTTGTGAATGTTTGAAGACTTGCAGAATCCAACACGTAAAACTTCACACCCATTGTCCTGAAATATGGAGTAGGGAAACCTCAATAATAACCCCCTATTCACAAAACCTGAGAAACAGGAATGTGGAAATGCTTTATAGATCTAGATTGATGGATCTCCTTGGGTACCAGGTGATATTTATAGGCGTTGCTAAATATAATGCTTGGTGTTCAGGTGTGGATATTGTCAGCCTGGTCAATAACAGTTTTTCCACAAGATGATAAAAAATAACAAGCTATTACAAATGGCTGGTCATTGAGAATCGTAGTTATTTTCCAAAAATTGGATCAAGTAGAACAGGTATCTGACCATCAATTCCTCAAATCAGAAACCCATAGCCTCAAATGCTGTTTTCATCACCCCTGAGGTCTCTTTTAAGATATATCATCCCCACTCACAAAATCCATTTCCCTCCCATGGGAACCTCAAATTCGAAATATCTCGAACGTAACTCACTATCTTCTCTTTCAAGTTGTTATAGTTAATTAATTAATTTATTAAATGACTCCTCATAACCATTGATGCCCACATATAAATCCACATAAAACGTGACAAAGTAGGTTCTAAGGAATAGCTTGATAAACCCCATATTTTTGAATGTCTGAAATTTCATCATGTAAACAATATTTCTGTTAAAAATTAAACATCTCTAGAAAGGTAGTAAATCAAGTTATCAGCCATTTCCAACTTAGAATAAATAAGTTCGTTTGAAATATTCTAGCACAATTTTAAAATAGATAAAGCCAATGGGAAAATAGTAGACAGAAAGACAGAAGACAACCTAAGAGATATGAGAGAGACAGAGACAGAGACAGAGAGAGAGACAGAGACAGAGAGTATATATGTGTGTGTGTGTGTGTGTGTGTGTGTGTGTGTGTGTTGTGTTTTGGGACACAGTGAGAAATCAAGAGATGATTCCAACAGTGAAATTTATGTGCAATCCTTTCTCCCCCAAAGACCTTGCACCTCCTGTCTTTGAAGAGCAATCTACCAGATTAGCAGTTCTCAATTCTTTCTGTGTCAAAAGTATAGATACTTGACCCCAATTCCCCAAGTTCTGATTCTGTTAAATTGGAACAGTGCACTGCCATGGACATTTTTAAAAGAATCTCTAGGAAACTATTGTACATTGAGAGTTGAGAACCTGTGCCCCAGACTTCCACAGCCCTGCTTCCATTATCAGCTTCTGGTTTCCTCTGACCTTTATCTCTAACCACCTTTTCATGAACTGTTGTCAAAAGCATTCCTCTAGGGTTACTTGCCCTCTCAACATAGGGATAGGAAGTATCAGTCTCTATTATGTGTGTCTCCTCTAAGTTTCACAGTTCACAGCATGTCATTAAACATGAATGCTTTCCACCAGCTTCCCAGCACCTCCATTTGAAAAGATGCACTTGAACAGTGAACATCCAGGCTTGCACTGTGCCCCTGCACATTCACACCTGAGATCAATAAAACTAATGTAGTGGTCCACAGCTATTGGGGGTTATGGTCCTTTTGAGAATCTGAGTTCCATCCCACATTCAAATATTCACACATACGTTTATCTTTCAGTGGACTCATACCGCCAAAATTTTATCTGTAGACCCTGATGGGTCCAAGAACCTTGTGGTCAGAATATCTAAAACAATTCCTTTTAGGGACTGATGTTTCTAAGCAGATGAAACAGAATTGTACACCTGAAATCTATGTAACTTTACTAACAATTGTCACCCCAGTAAACTTAAAAAAATAAAAATAATAAAAAAATAAAGAATAGTGATTAAAACCATGTGCTTTAAATTTGAACATGGGCTTTAAAAATCTAGTTTCCATTACTCATCACTGACATGGCATTGGGAAAATTGTGTTATCTTTGTGAGTCTCAATTTTTTCCTCTTTTAACTCAGCTCTGCAGGTTTTAGTGAGGTTTATGTGAAATCATGTATAAAAGCCATTTAGCACTGAACTTGGTCACAACAAATACTGGTCAAAAAGAAGTTATAGTGATGGTAACTGGTATTAAAAATAATCCTTAAGAAGTGCTAATAAGTCCTAGGTAGATATAACTGTGATAGAATGCAGAATTCATGTTAATATATTAGGGCAACCAACGTGTTTGTCCCTTCATATTGCATATTTTTCTGCTTACATCTATTTATAAAAGGTACATAAATTTTAGGAAGCTAGTCTGGAAAAAAGAAATACATGAAAACTAACTATAGAAAATTAAGCAAAGAAACAGAGTAGTTAACTGAACAGTAAGAGTACAAAAAAGGTTGTTGATGACCAAGAACAGAGGGTTGGATTCTGATAGATTACCACATTCTTCTCCCTCTACTGCTCCTATTTGGCTGACCATGGCTTACAACCAGTGCTTTGTGAGACTGCTTACTAGCTCTCTGGAGATGATTGTCAATAACTATCTGTTGGGCAGTGCTATGAAGGATTAGGTAAGACCCTTCCTCTCCTTCCTGTTAGCATCATGAAAAAAAGACCAGAATGGCTGTGTTTGGGGATTTGGAATTTTTATTACCAACTAAGATTGTCTTGTGACCCATGACTGAACTTTGCGCAATAGAGTAAAAAAGATCCATCCCTGGTCACCATGCCTTCCTGATAAAAAGAATGTTGCTTTCCGCAGCTTAAGTACCAAAATAGGAGTGCAGAATCCTGGATGCTCACAGATCTACAGCAGGGAGCACACAACAGCTTGCATTTGTCACCTCTACCCTGTTTTTTCATAGACAAGTCATAACATTGGCTCCAGCATGGAACACTCACAACTCTAAGCTTGGTTTTGGCAGGCAAATGAGAATGAAGAAAAAAAGGCATCCACCCTTCCCTTATGGAATGTAAACACCTCACTGTTGGGCCGAAATTTACATTAAAGTTTCATATTTGTAAGGAAATGTATATAAGTTACTCAGCAGAGATATATATTTATATACTAAATTTTTGAATGATGATTTTTAAACCTGATGGTCAAATGGTCTCTGATTTCTTGATATACATTTCCTCTCAGTCTCATGTAATAGAAACCAGGCTTTTCCTTTAATTCTTGGATTATTAATTTGAATGTGTCCTTCTGAGCTGACTGCAGACTGCCACGATAACGTCTGAGAGCAAGATTGATCAGTCACATTACGAGGGTGAGGGTCTCATGGATGGAAAGGGTATTAAGGAGGAATGTGGAGGAAAGCAGGGTCCGGGTTTTAATGGACACACTTGCTCAGGATATACTACTTGACCTTCTTTCTGCTCCCTACAGTCCAGCTTATGTAGCTAGGTAAAAAGCAGACTGTAGATGACCAGGTACTACTGCTCATCTGAGATTTCCATGGCAAATAAATTATGAAATTAAAAGAGATAAACGGTCGCACTTGGATTGCTCAACTCATTTATAAGGAAACTGATTCATAGACTGTTACATTTTCATACAGCTATTTACATTCAATTATTCAGTCAATCTCATGGAGACAGGGTGACAAGATTGAAGGAAGCACGTTTTCTGTTACCTTTCTGAATTTTTTGTTAATGTAACAAGAGCAGCTACCTAGATATCAAGATGCAATCACCTTGGAGTTAATATGAAAGATTTAAAAAACCATATATTCATCATAGCTAGCCAAGTAGAACATTAGTAACTCTCTGAACAAGCAGCGAGTCTAAATTAAATCAAAAGACAATCACTAGAGTAAGAGTGTGGGAGCTATAGATCATTGCTCAGGGAAGTGAGTGAGTGCTCTAAGCCTGACAAGATGACTGGTCCTAAGAACTCACTGTAGGTCTCTCTTGACCTTTAGCTGGCTCAGAAGCATGAGTACCCTAAAGATGGTCAGACTCTTTCAGTTGGGTGGTCCAGCCAAAAACCAGTTACGATTTCAAGGAGCCAGGAATGCCCTGTGTCTCCGAACATCTTCCCATGGTTTTTGGCTGAACCTGAAAAATCCAAGCTTAGATGCTGAATCCTGTTAAAAGGCAAAACTCCATTCTAAATGACTATCTCTTCAGTGGAAACCTGAAAGATGCCAAAGATGACTTCAAATGAGGGAGACAGAGACATCGCCATCTTCACCTACTCCTTGTTTTGTGGGTCTACTTGACTCCATTAATGATCAGACGTAGAACGGCAACACAAACATCCTAAAATTTTCCCCACAGGTTGCTATGATTGAAGGATATGAGAAATCAATTCAAATACCTCTGATCTGATTGTTGTGCCTTTTTCCTTTGGTAGTTCCAAGTTCTAAATAACTGCATAAAACAAATCAAGGGAAAATAGGGCCCAGCTGCCTGTGGCCTTTGTTGATAAATAGGGCTCTAAGTCAGTCACTCAGCTGTTTTATTACTTGTCTTTAAGGCTGATGAGTCCCAAGCAGACCTGCATCACTGAATTCTCAATAAAGGGTTAGTGCTTGTCCTGCAGAATAATAAGAACCACTAATGACACCAATTAAGAGCTGTAAATGTCATTTATACTTGTTTGTTATTTTTCAAATCAATAAGGCTGGAAAGACACAGCAGCCTGAGATAATTTAGATTGGAACAGTGTGTGAGGACATTTTAATGGATATATTGCAATCGAGATTCTTGTTCTCCTTTTGGAGACATTATGTTCCTCATTGGGTCAATTCTGATATTTATTTAAAGTAGAATGTACCCCCTAAATAATTAAACATAAGGGAAACTATTTAGGACAATAAAATGAGAGACAAGTAAGTATAAGTACCTTTCTTAATTCTGTTCATTAAATTTCTTGTTTGAAAATGCCCCCATTTTATCTAAGATATCTTTAAATGGCATAATGAATACTTTAATAAAAAAAGAAAAAGTAATTCCGAAAGAAAAAAAAAATCAATTAGTAATGCAAACTAGAGCACTTAGCTCTGATTCTGTAGGAATCACAGGGGCACACGTTTTTATAAGGTTCTTACTTTTTTGCCAAATGTCAATAGTAGACTTGTAATTAGTACATTCAAACGATTGCACAAGTTGTACATAAGGTGTTTGCTTGTTTTGCTGGAATATGAGGCAGCTGGTCAGAACTATAGAGATATGTATTTCTTTAATTCCAATAGTAACACAGAAATCACTGGGGCCCTGTTCGAGCAAGAGAAAACTATTAAACATTTCACTGATGAGGCAGCAACCAGGGACAGACAACCCATTCCCCATAAAACAGCTGAGTTGTACCAATTATCATAGCCAAAGGGACATCTCACCAGAAAGTTTGAGAATAGCTAACCAAGCTAACTTCTGAGTGTTTTTGTGAATGTGTTCTTAAACTTTTCTGTTATAATTTGGGATGTTGACAAAGATTATAAGCAGTATGTGAAATTTAAACCTGCCTATGTGAATTGCCTACCTCTAGACCCGTTCCTCTCTCGGCAGGTTTTCTGCTATGTTTGAAAAGTCAGATTTAAGTGGTTAGCCTTTTGAAGGTTTGTTTTATATTACTTTGAATAGAACAGTAAAATCACCAAGCAAGGGAAAAAAATTAAAAGTACAATTTGGGAAATTACTGTGTAAACAAATAATCAATAATTATTTTGTGTAAATGTCTACCTGATGATAAAATAATTAATTAAAAGCTTAACATTTTAGAGACTCAATTTATTGTGGCTACATAGCACTCATTATCCAGTTTGATTATTTACTTTGAGGATAAGCATGAATATCTGAAACTGAAAATGAAAACAATTTTAAAAATTAAGTTAACCAATTTTTAAAATCAAACATATAGTGATGGAGTAGGGAAAATTAAAGCAAATATATTCTAGCCATACACCCTCTCTGGTTGATTCATTGGTACACATATTGTTGGCTTTTTGTGAGCTTCAACAGTGTGATGTTATAAGTAAGAAAAATAAAGAGAAAAAAAGGCAGAACCAGATTTAAGCATCTGTCTTGGTATGCCCAAATTGCTTAATAGAGATTTGATACAAAGTTTGATCTCCAGCATTTTCAAGCTTGTCTTTGTTTTGAATAATGTAACTAATAAGACCATAAGTTGTCTGTAACTTACCTCCCCACTCCTAGTCCTACTATCCCATTATACTTTCCCAATTTTCTCATTTAACCAAATGTATAGATTCATTGTCCTTCAGATATTTCTCACACTCTTATGTCACTGCCTCCATCCAGAATGTATTCTTACCTATTTACCTTATGTCCAGCTATGAAAAGTCTACTGTCCTCCACAGACCAGTGTATAGTTTAGCCCTTTCATAAGGCACTAACTGATCAACCCAGTTGGAAACAGTGTCTCATTCATTCATGTGGTCATTCTTTTATTCAACACAAATGTATTGAAGGTCTTTTATGTGCCAAGATTGTGGTAGGCTCTATTCTCCTTCATAAAATACTAGTTTTTCCTTTGGACCATTCACATAACATGTGTTATAGTTTGACTGATGTTGCAACAATTTGTGTATGGGTTTTATCTCAGAATAGTATGGTAAGTTCCTTGAGGGCTGAGCCCTTGCTTTAGTCGTATTTAAATTTGCTGCACTACTGGTGATGGCACTTTTTACAGAATAAATGAGCATCTATCGGTATAAATGTGACGGGGAGAACTAATCAAAATAGGTAGCGTTGTGTCAGTGTAGATAAAACACTCAGTTGATTGCCTTAATTTCGTCTTTTCCACTGGTTTTCTGGATATTGTAAAAAAAAAAGTGGTGTTAGATGTATTTTCTTAGTTCATGAACTGGGTTGGTTTATGCCAAAGGTGAATCAGGATATTCAATAAGTAGGCTGAATTAGGGAGACCCAGTATTGAGATGTGTTTTTTTGTTGTTTTGTTTTGTTTACACAAATTTGTACTCTCCAAGTCACCTGTGTCGATTTCTGCCAGTCACAGAGCTGGGTGCAAAGGTATATAGGATCCCTCTATCTTATATGGTCTGTAAGAAGAAAAGGAACTGTAAAAGTCTTTTGTAAGCCTGGTCACTATCTGGTGAGCTATGTGTCAACCTAAAACCAATCCTCAGTTTGCAAAACGTGTGATGGTGTCTGATACTAACTACAATACTCAAGGTGATACAGAAGTATGTGTATAGATGGCTCACTGTACTTGGTACCACACAGTTTCCTCTTGATGCCTCCTTTTTCTCCTCATTAATTCCCACTTTTTCCCCCTGTCTGAGGCTCTGAACTCACTCTTTCTCTCCCCCTAAAAAAGATCCATCAGAAAGCATCAGATGAACTCCCTTACTCTTGGAAGAGAGTTCATTTTAAACATGGGGAGAAATTATCCCAAGGGATTCACGACTATCTGTAGAATGTCAGACACCAGGAAGGTGGGGAGACTGGCTGTTTTTAGGGGTAAACAGCCCTAAATTTACAATTAACCTAATTGGGAAACTAACATTTTTATCTCTGTGGAAAGCTCAATGTGGCTCAATATTCATCTGTTTGATGATTGCATTTACTTAGTTTTCTCAAGTTCAGGTACTTTCCTCTGTTACTGACAAAGAATCCAATAAGACATTATGGCGTCAATGGTGAAATGGATATCTAGTGTCCATTTAGTGTATGTATGTACATGTATATGTTTTTCAAGGCGATGTCCAACTACGTCCCTATATGTGGGAGTCAGAGGATCACTAGTAAACAATATTATATTTTTAGAGAGTTTATGTGTTCCCTCTCAGCTACCAAATGTAGGTCAAAGAGCCTCTCTGTCTCTCATTTCCTTAAGGGAGGGCCCCTCCAGGTTCAGGCAGTTCTTAAAACAGTATCAATCCAGATTGAGGATGACTAGAGAGGGGTGAGATGGTTGCAGGCTGCAGTGTACAGGATCTACCTCTAGGGGGCAGCTGCTTGTTTCCATACAGAATGCAGGCTCAGTGTTGCTGGATCTTCACAAAAGCCAGAAAATGGACTTTTTTATGTGGAATTTTCCAATTTCCAAACGTCGGCTTACAAATATTAATATGATGTTAAAGATAAACAACATATACCTGCGGGCCATTTCCAGGCCATAGGCCACCAGTTTGCCACCTCTGGTTTTTCAAAAGCAAATTTGGGAAGTAGTAGAGGCCTTCTTGAAAGCCATTCTCCCCCCACCTCTGCCTCCCAAATCCCCCCTTGCTGATTTGACTCCCACATCGTCAGGTTCCTTGACTATCAACAGAGAGAAAATATGGTTTTTGAAGAAGTGCTCTTTTAAATGATGTGTGAGAAAATCTGCAATAAATGCCTCTGAACTTTCGACTTTGCTTTTCTGGATAAAAATGTCGTCTCTATAACAAAAGAAGTAGTAACATTTACCTGGTTCTGATGTTTACGCTTGTTTTATGGTAAACACTATCTATGTCAATTCTGTATTTAAGTGTTAACAAGTAATGAGGGTTTTTCAATTGCCATTTACAACTGCAACTAAGAATTTCCTTCTGCATAAGGCTTGCCTGTCCTAACTAAATACTGAGTGATTTTTTTTCCTTATACTAATGCCCTTAATTAGATTTATAGACTCTTTAGAGTGTTTTATGTTGATGAGGGACTTAGAATACAACACACACTAATAAAATATCCCCACTACCCAACTTGCGCTTCTGCATGTTTTATTTTAGTGAATAATGAGTCTTAAATAATGTTCCGAATATGTTGTTGAGGATGTTCTAAAGAAATATGGACTGATGATCTGTCAGGAAACATTAATAGACATAAAACCTCATGGAACTGGTGACCGAGAGAAAGTGATTCATTGGGTCATAAACCATTAAAGAATTTGGGTCATGAATGCCTGCTACAAATAAGAATGTATTTAGAAAACAACAGTTATATATTCTCATTTTTAAATTTCCTTTCTCTGACGTTTAGCTTGCCTAAATGTTTTAAAATTGAAGGTAATCATTGTATAACATTCTCAATCCTGAGGTAAAGAAATTTACTCTGTGTAGTTTCCTTTTCACATGACACAGCCATTTTCATGGTTATAGCTAATTAGCTTCCTTTCGACATTAGATACAGAGGATGTTTAAGCAACGTAAACTAGCTGTCATCCAGCGGCATCATAATCAAAATGGCATAAAATTTGCCATAAAACCTGCAGCTAATAACATTTATAAGGCACCTTATTACATAAGGATATTGAAGAGGCTCAGACACTGTATATCACAATGTTTCCCCTGGGACCTGGTTCATTTTCCTAATGACTGTGCATGGGTTTACTTTAGGAGCTTTTATGCACATGCCTGAGCACAGAGCTTACCCAGCCAGATTGATAAGAACTGAGGAAGAGTGACATCCCAATGCAGCAACAAAGTACTAGATCTGTCTGAAAATGAATCAGCCATATGATCATCTTTTTCATTCACCAGCTAAGTCTTCTCACAATTTCATGTCCATACTGCTTTTAATATCGTTTCATACTTTAGTTGAAGATGCTTATATCTGCTCTCCATTTAAGAGATTTTAATATTTTTCCCTCAGTGCCCTACTCCTATAGACTGTATGATTCCACTCATCCCCCAAGGCTATCTTCAAGGCGTGTTTCTTCCACGGGGCATTCCTTGATGCCTCTCACCCACCTTGGTATTGACCTTTGAGTTTCATTGCTTTCATTATCTGCCCTGCACAACATGTCCAATAGTGCCTATCTTTTTTTTTTTTTTGCCTTTCCCACCCCCCGTCTTTTTAAACAAACTAACAAGCATAGCAGCTCAGCTCTATCCCATCATCAAATCCTAGACAGTAAACCCTGGAAGTACATTAGGCCACATGTCCCATCATTACATTATATTTGAATAGTCCTATTCGGGACTTCCTTTCTTCTCATTAGCTTGCTGCCTGGGTCCCTGCCCATGATTCAGTATATTCACATAATTCCTTACTTGCTAAATTGACTCCTTCCATTCCACAGTGCCAGACCTTATTTCAGGTGTCCCTTACATTGCTGTAAAATAGACCTGTTGAACTATGATTCAAACAATTATTGACTACTAAAAACAAATGCCTCTTAGAAGCCCTACTACCACCAGGTCATGTCTCATGCAGCCACTTGAATATCAAATATAATCTGCAGGGTCAAGATTTGACTATTCCTTCCTTGGTTTAGAAGTCCCTCTCTGGGGAGTAAAACCAAACTTATTATCTGAACCATCTCCCTTATCTCTACTCAGGAGAATTTCTGAACACCCAATAACTTAGGTCCTGTCCTATGATAACCAGTTTAGCTTATTTCCTATTATGCAATTTAAACAGTATACCCTGGCCAGTTTGCTGACAATGCCACATGTAAACCTTGCCTTTTATTTCTAACTAGATTGTAAACTTCCAGTGAAGAAAGACCCTTTCATTATACTCTTTACCAAAGCTTTAAGGTGTTCTCTAGTCCTAGTCATGTGGTAGTGTTCATACATTCATTAATGTTTATCTTCTCAAAACAACTGTACACAGAATGATTTTAATGCAATAAAGACATTATTCTATCACCCAATAAAATCTGGTTGACCACCAGTGGATGGAGCACTATAGTTACTGTTTATAAGACATGCCTAAAATCCATCCTAAACCTTCCTTTTCTTACTATCTCTCTCTCTCTCTCTCTCTCTCTCTCTCTCTCTCTCTCTCTCTCTCTCTCTCTAAATTTGATTCTATATATCATTCAATCCTCAGTTTATAATTTCTTCATTCAACAATCTTCTTGTTCTCTTTTGTGTCTCAATTTTTGATTAAAAGGACTTTTTTGGTGGGAAATTGTCTATGCTTGATTCTGAAGTAACTTCCTGAGAACTGCCCAGAATATAGTCCGGTTAAGTGTGGCCTTTCATCTTGGAATCCTTTTCCTCTCCTAGTCCTGGATGACTGCCTCACAGAGGCCAGATGCCTTTTCCCACTCCTCTCCTACTGCTCACACCATTACATTTGCCCTTCCTATGAAGTTCTCTATGCCTCCCTAGAAAGACACCTTATTTTCTCTATCTAATATATAAATATGTATAAAGATAAATAGATATGATATAAATGAAATATTAAGTGAATCTTAAACTCAAATGGTAATACAAAATGCTATGATGAGAAGTTTTAAAAGATTGTGCAAATTGAAATCCATGCAATTAATTGGTAATGCTATATAGATCACAGAATGCCAAAAATATTCCAACAGCGGGAAAGCATCATCATATTGTCCCTCCTATTTGTTAAGGGAGTTTGTGCATCATGAGTTATAGATTATTATGGTGAAAGAAATGGCAAGAATTGAGAGGAGATTGTATTAAAATATGCCATGTTGATATAGATAAAATCTTTGTGAAAGTTTCAAAATTTGGAGTCCTTGGACATCAGTTGGTTAATGATGTTTCTAACAATGAGGAAGCCATGGAACAATTGAGATGGTTTAAACAAGGAAATTGATCTCTTCATCTTAGAAGGCAAGGATAAATATTATACTTAGCAGCCATACAAACAAAAGTATAGGTGCTGTGAACTATCCTAGGGAAATTATTTACCTTCATCAAGCATACCTTTTTAATGTGGTTGAAAAGGTCACAACACACAAATAAATAGAATATATAGTCTATGCTACTTAGTATAGTATAATGTAGTATAGTCTATATAGTATATTCAATATAGTATAGTATAGTCAGAAGTTTGATAAGATTAGTAGAAAGACAAAACAGGGTTAGGGATTGCCTGAAAATTAATTCAAGTAGAAAGGTCAAGATGGATTTTACTGATGTTGTGATAGTGAACTCTCAGAGAAAGAAGAGAAAAGAACCATTAGGGCATCTGGAGAAAGCATCCTGCAGGCACAGGAGACAGGCACAGGATAATTTTTAGCCTTGCTAGACAATACCAAGTATTCCTGTGACATTGGCAATCATAACTTGTAAAATGGTATCAGTCGGCATGATTATATGTTTTTCGTTTGTTTTGTTTTTGGCTCTAGGTCTCAGAGTATGTGGGGTATGAATTTAACTAAGTTTAGCCTTTTTTCCAAGTGAGTATAATACAGTGACAGATGATCAAGAGAGTTGAGAAGGCACACCACGAAAGATAGTGAAGATGGAAAGTCAAATAATGAAGGAAGGAAACAAAGACATGGAGAAGGAGTGAGAGACTCTGAAAAGGTGACAAAATCAACTAATCATAGGACCTTGTGAGGTCAAAGACTTATTCATTTGATGTTTAGAGTGTAAGCTGGAAAGATGGTTGATAATCGTCAGAGAATAGGATTCTTAAAATGGAGGCTGTAGAGAGAGTGGTTAGTTATGTTGGTAAGGTACAAGGTGGAACTCTGCTGATTGCAGAGTTAAAATGAAACTCAAGATCCTTGCAGAAGAGGGATTACAAAAAACCCAGAGGATAAACTATTGGAAACATCATCCAGTAGGATACTATAAATGCAATACAGGGTGAAATGAAAGTGTTGGATAGAATGAGTATGAACCTGGGGTTAAAATATTCCAGGAATAAAACAGAATGGTCCCCCAAATTTGTAGATGTCAACAATAAGAAAGCGATGATTCCTTAATCCGATGGCAAGAGATTAGGAAGGAGAAAAGATAAATGAAGAGACAAAGAGAATGACATCCACCCTACTACTATATCATGGTCTTCTGTGATAAGTGGATGTCAGAGAGTCACTAGTCACCCATGGAAAGGAGTGTTGGAAAATCAGTATCTTTGAGCAAAATCATGCTTCCTTTGGAGCAGTGAGTCTCATGCATATGAGGCCCAGTGACCGGTTTTAATACAAATATTTTGTATTGTTCCTTTAAATCTTGTTATAAAGTCATAGATAATTTAACCTACATACACCCTAACTTAAAAAAAAAATAAAAAGTGTAAAGGAGAAAATCAAAGTAGAGTCATTTTTAAAGAGAAAAGTCATTGAATTATCTCAATATAAAAACACTCATACACATTGACCCTAGAAGTCACAATGGATAGGTCATATGCACTGTGTCAGTGACAGTTGCAAGTGAAGACTGATAGGGTTATATTTTCTGGACAGCTCAAATACCACCACCCTCAGTGAATGATTTACTGAAATGGTGATATCTCTTTAAAAGTTCTAAATAAAACAAAGTAATAGCCACCCTTGATTTTCACACTAGTTTCATTTCTGGACATTGTCATGCATAATATCACTGGGAAAATAATATTTTGCATTTATAACCTAAAATTGGGTTGTGTTCTAGCCTCAGGAATTACTAAACTGCTTTTTTACCCACATGGATGCCTAGTGGCACATCGAAAAATAACATGGAATGCAAACCAGTTCTCTCCTGTTTAGTATCATCCCCTGATACTTTGGGCCGCCCCTCAATTCCAGTCACTGTGAAAATCAAAAGTACCCACACGTATTTTTGAAATTCACCCATGCTGCCCCTGATGAGAACAAGAAGATTAATATTCATTTTAGTTTGTAGAATAAAAGAGGAGCTTAAAGAAAAGTCTGAGACATAAATGAAACTTTGAAATTGTGATCAAGTCGATTCTCAAAGTGATTAAAACATAGGACATTTTGGACAAAAGCTAAACTTGAATATACATATATACTTTGAAGAGTGAAAATTGTCCATAATACTTCATGATTCAAATATTAGATGTGTCTCTCTTCCATCCACTGCCAGACTTAAAATGCACAAGATTAAAGAAGGGGAAAGCAAAAAAATGCTCAAAGGATACTGCAGATTGCTAGTTCCAAGAGTGCTAAGAATTCAGAAATTCTTTGGAGAATTCTATGAACCTAAGCTTCAGCTGGGTTTATCATCTAATGAATATGCCTTCCGTACGTTTCCTTAATATGTGTGGGCCAGGAGGGCATATACAATTGCACACCTGCCTGCTTACATTAAGGTTCACATGGAGAAAGTTGCCCTTTTGTGAGAGGAAACTTGACGTCAGTGTTGGCCTCAAACCTGCGAAACAGAAAGAAAGCAAGGGTTCTGGCCATAGGAAGGATGATGGTGATGATAGTAGTGGAGAAAGAAATCAAACCTGAGAGATTGCCTTACTACAGTTCCAAATGCTATTTTTAACAACAGTAAAAAAGTGAAAATACATCTTGTTATTCATAGGTGAAATAGGACAAAAGAACAAATCGCTTCCCATTTTTATCAACATTTATCAGAAAATTTTCACCATCAAAGTCTTTTCAGGCTGTAAAATAAATACAACCGAGTTCTGTCTTTACCCCTATGCTCATGTGCTCCTATATATGCACATGCATTTTGTGTGCATAGATAAGCAAAGTTTGGTTTTCGTTCATTAAGTATTTAAGAACATTTTTTCAGATATTCAGCTCTCTTTTCTCTTAACTTTCTAAAGAAATGTAATGTAAAAGGGGAAAATTCTTTTTTAAAATTTTTATTCATTTACACTTCAATCATTCATGTTGTTTAATATTGGCTATTTGATATTCAAGAGCCCCTGGGCCTTTTCAAACATGCTTTGGAAAATCTTTTTTTTCTCTCTCTCTCTCTTTTTACTCCCCTAATATAAGAAGAAGTAGCATAAGTAGCATTTTGCCAAAGGCAAGCCAGAGTGAATGCCAGGGGAACAGGGTCCTACTTCACTCTGAACTTGTGAAGTTTGAGTAATATCTAAATTGGAAGAAAAGAAGACTCTTGGTAGCTTGCTGTTTGTGCACCTCTGTTTTGTACAGTCACATATACAGTCCGTATTGTCTTACAAAATGAGAATTTAAATCTCTTTCTAGAAAAACTCCTTACGCAAATAGATAATTAGCATATTTCCCTCCTCCTCCTCCTTCCTCTTCTTCTATTCCTTCTTCCCTTTTATCTTGTGAAAAAAAGTCATTGGATCTAATTAATCTATTCTCTTAAGATATTCTTTCTCATGTTGAGAGACAGGGATATAGAGCAGCTTAAAAGAATCATGGACATTTGATATTTCAACTGGTTCATATTTTTTTTCTATTAAATTTCATGCGGATAACGATGCAGCCTCTAGTTTATTTCAGATATGCAAGCCTCATTGACTCCTAAGGGAGGCAATACACATCCTTTAAAGTTATCAAAATGTATCTACTTTTCCAGGAAACTATCTGAGATTTATAGAGCTAGAGGCCTATATGTTTTGGTGACTCTCTTTAAGGGAAAGATTAAAAAATATAAATACAAAATCAAGTATGAAAGCTAATATTTATTTAAAATGGTAAGTGAAACCACAATGCATCATACATTTTTAAAACTATTGAAATCCATAAAAATACCATATTTATAGTTATTATAATATATTTATTTGTTAACTGTCTAGTGCACTTACCTACTATTTTCCTGAATTTTTTTACTGCTGGCCCTTTGATCACCTCTCCATATGACAACAATTTTGTAGCATCGTTTTCTTTTTCTTTTTTTTTTTTAGTAGAGTGACTAGGAAGGTAATTGTCTTCCCTTTAGCAATCTTTGAGGGAATTGTGCTTTTAATCATTGATAGCTTCTTAAATTGTTAAGACTGCTGTCAAATTTGAGTAAACATTTCTCAAGTTTTTTCCATATATACGCTATAAGATACCTGGATATTTCAACGTGACAAACCTAAAATACTCTGTGAATTGATGGCACACGTTGACCATTTTTTTGGTAAATGTCCTTTTCACAGTGGCCTATTATGAAGTTTATGTTATCTTTATCAGTGTTTGTACTTTGTGTTGTGTCATGAAGAAATTAATAAGAACCCATATGGAAGCAAAGGGAAAGGCCACAGTATGCAGAGGAGAGTGTGGGCAAATGCATGGCCTGGTATAGACAAGAAGAATAGTTTGAATGTAGTGGAACGGAGAGCACCAAGGGCAAGGAGACTAGAAGAGTGTTGGAGCCAGGTGGGGAGGCAGAAGAGAGAGCTGAATGCTGAATAGTGGTGTTGTCTATCAAGCTTTAAAGTTAAAGAAGTGACAGTCTATTAATAGATTGTTACGTATATGAAATACAGACATGATCATTTTCACGTGAATTCCACAAATCCATTTCTTACATATGTACTAACTTGTGAAACCTAGCTAGGGGTAATTTAACCATGTACAGAAGTGACTCTGTATGACATAAATATAACCCATTCATTTCAAAAAAGCCTGTGGCTACCCTAAAGTCACCTTACATAGGGCTAAATTGGCAGGAGGAAAGTTAATGTGGAAAGAGAAAGTAGTCTTAACCTACTGAGATAAAAATATCTTACTTTGAATATTTTACAAATGGATATGACCGTGAGAAGTATTGTATGTGTTGTTCCTATGTCTGGCCCATGCAAGTGAAGGGTTCTGATGTGTGAAGCTTCTCTGGCTTGATTTTAATTGCCTGTGCCCTTCTCCTTTTCTGTGCTTTGGCTCTGGTTCTACACTCTGGAAGCTCTGCTGAATGAGTCTTTCAAACATTGGAGGATAGCTGCATGTTTTTGTTCTTAAATCTCATCTCTCAGCTTGGGCTCACATTCCAGGGTATTTAAAGTATCTCCTCCCCACTCTCCCCATCCGGGCCTCTAGTTTGCTGTTGCACCTCAAAATGTAACCTTATGAACAAAACATGATAGTAAGCTTTTGGTATGTATGGATTATATATTTGTTATTTCAACTATTCGTAAGCGCTTAGATCAGAAGTTCTGTTAGAATCACATATTGGCAACTATGTGGGGGTAGGGCATACTCTCATCTACGGCTGATGGAAATGTAAATTGCTATAATCATCGAAGGGAAGTACATTGAGCAATAGCTATTTAAATAAAAAATCTGCATACTCTATGATCTACCATCAGCATTCAATAGGTTCTGCCCTAGAAAAACAGGCACATGTGCAAAGTGAGTCATGTAGAAGGATATTCTCCCAGCATTGTTTGTTTCAGAGAAAATCTGGCAACAATACAAATGTTAATTTATCAGGGAAATGACTTTAAAATGTGGTATACTCATATTATAACTTACAGTAGAGAAAATCAATAGATAAATATATAGATTGATAGATTTTTGTTAAGACATGTTTTCAACTGAAAATCAAACAAGACCATTAGAATAACAAACAAAATATATTTATTGTAAAATCACCAGTGACAGAATACACATAAACATATGAGGTCTGAAAATTAAGTTTGCAAACTCATCCTGGAGAAAGTGCTACCTACCTCATTGCTGAATATCAATCACTACAGTCACCTTAGAAGTACTCCCCTTGGGAAACTACGCACTGATGCCAGCGCCTATTCCACCCTTCAAAGCAATATTGAAACACTTTTTCTGGAATGGCCATCAGAGCTGTCATCATATTACCCTTGATGTCATGAATGTCATCAATATGTCTTTCTTTCAATATTTCCTTTATCTTCAGATAAAGAAAGAAGTCATTGGGGGACAGATGGGGTGAATAGGGAGGGTCTTCCAATACAGTTATTTGTTTACTGGCTAAAAACTCCCTCACAGACAGTGCCTCGTGAGCCGGTGCATTGTCGTGATGCAAGAGCCATGAATTGCTGGCAAAAAGTTCAGGTCATTTTTGTCTAACTTTTTCACACAGGATTTTCAGCACTTCCAAATAGTAAACTTAGTTAACTGTTTGTCCAGTTGGTACAAATTTATAATGAATAATCCTTCTGATATCAAAAATGTTTAGCAACATCATTGCAACAAGTTCATGAACTTAATTGTCAGACCTTGTTGAAAGCTATAGCAGTAATTGATACTTCTATGGAAGGCCAGAATTAGGATGATTGGTGAAAGGGAACTTTTCCATTAGGTACATATAGCTGCTTAAATTTGTTTTAAATAAGAAGAACATATTCACATATTACTTGAGTAACTAAAATTATCTAAAATCAAATTATATTAGTTACAGAACAAACAATGATGCATTACTGTTCCCCTGCTTACACACACACACACACACACACACACACACACAAACACACATTTAAGGAGAATAGGAGAAATTCTGTATGACTGGTTAAACTAATATGAATTTATTAAGTTGGTGCAAAAGTAATTCTTGCAATTATTTTTAACTTTTTAAACCACAATTACTTTTGTACGAACCTAATACAAGTCTAAATTTGAAGTGCACACACACACACACACACAACACATAAACTATCCTTGAGGGTCCTAGAATGACATAGCCATGTCACCAGATGTAACCACTTGTCATTAGGATAAGATTAACCCAGGAAAAATCACATAAAATCCTCTGGTGAGGTTTTAGATTTTAGGGAAGAAGATATAGCTGGGTCTCTGACCAAGAATAAACTCCTGAATATGTAATTGCAAAGATTAGAGAGGACAAGTGGGAGGAGATGAGGGGCAGTTGGTGCAAATAATCGTAGGATGACCTGAGATGGGCTCTCCATCCTCTCTGCTGAATGTCTTCATCTAAACTCTGGGCTGACCCACCTCATGGAAACATAATGAAGATCGTCTGGTCAGCATATATGGAATCTCTTTTGAAAGTGTAAAATGCTTTACAAATGCCAGGCACTGTTCTCATCAACTTGGTGATTAGCTAATAAACACAAGATTGACATATTTTTGCTAACCATAAAAAAAATAAATAAATAAGAGAAAAGACTGAAAAGGAAGTCCGTGTCAGCTTGGTGAATGGTGACTGAGCTCCATAATGGCTGAAGCCGGTGACCATGTCCACAATTGGCATTGACAAGTCAATAAAAAGAAAATAATCGCCCTTCAGGTGTATGTGAGAGATTTTGTTGTTTCTATAAAGTCAGTTGAATGGCTTATGCTAGGCAGCATAAACCTAAAAATAACTGATGTTGTCTTTGATTCTTACCATTAAACTGTAATTCGAACACCCTTATTCAAATGATGCTTGTTCTTCTCAACCACAAAAGTCTGAAGCTGGTCAGACAGGAAGAATTATTCATCAGCCAGCCCTGTAACTGGATGTATATTGGACCAAGATGTTAAGAAGATTTGCCCTTTTTCTCTCTCCAACAAAATAATAGATTCTCTTTTCTTTCATATTGCTCTCAAGCCCAGAGATGATTTGTGCCAGGCAGTGAAGATCTGAATCTAATGTTTTAATGTTGTTTTAACATAGTTTTCATTTTTAATCTGTAGATAATCTTAATATAATAGACTGTGAATCAATATTTATAAATGAATTTTAATCTTTTATAGCAGATCCATTAACAAACTCCAAATTTATTGAGCCATAAAAGTTAGGCCAAAGCTATGGCATGTAGTATAGTCTTATAGTTCCCAATTGAATCACTAGGCACTGTAGATATGTTGCTTCACACTGCACAAGTGCTCTCCAAAAAAAAAAAGAAAAGTAGTATATTGTCTCCTCTTTTCCTTTCCTTGGGATAACCACAGAAACAGTAAAAAGGGGCTAAGGCACCGCAGGGGACGTAAAGCAGACAGGCTGCACACCCTGCGAGGGCGCCTGGTACAGAGTTTCAGTGGTTGTTGCAGGGCAACCAGCTGTGCACCTGGAATGAGCTGCTATAAATGAGGCACTTTTAATACAGGACCGACGTTTTCCTCAGTTGGTACTCCATTTGCTTTCAATTTTTATTAGGGCATTTTTAAAATTTATCCTCCCACCAACAGAAGTGCAAACAATGAGTATCACAACAATGGTTTTGCCCTTTTGACATTTTCTTTTTTTTTTTTTTTTTTTTTATTGGTTGGTTTGAATAAAGCCAAGTATAGTCAAAACTGCCAGGCTAAGTATTTCTGGGCCCCTGATCCAACCACAAAAGGTCATGAGAATGTCTGTAGTTCACCATTCACCCTCACGCCCCCTTTTAACAGGGTTTGTTGTTTATCACTGAAGATTCCTGAACTTGTTTTCCCCTACACTCCGGCAGCCACCTCATCAGCAAAGCACAGACACACTCTCATACAGACACCTATGTGTATACACACAGAGATGCACAAAAGTGAGGAGGTATTTTCAGAAGACAGGCTTGGTATGGCGGCCTGAATATGGACCTAGAATTCCATGTGGAAAAAAAAAAAAAAACACAAACAAACAAACAAACACAACACTGCTGAGGCTTGAAGTCTAGCACTTGCAGTCTTATAAAATTGACCAAACCACTGGAGCAAATGGAATAACTCAGCAGGACCTTGACAAAGTACCATCACTTTATAGTATCTTTAAAATTCATTTTAAAGGTTAAGAGTTTGAGGGAATTATCCTAACCTTATTTGTTTGGAGATTGATGAAATCATTGCACTAAGGAAAACAGAGGAACTGCATAAATGATTCAGTTAGTTCTCTTGGCTTTCCTAGAGATTCTGAGTCACATCACATCACTGTATATTATTACTCAAATATATACTATTCTGAAAAATAAAACAGTTTGCATTTCTTTAATGTTTCTCCATGGACATGCATACTCTAGTTCAAAACCAGAGAGCAGTTTTGGAAAGTAACAGCAAGACAAGGACATTCCAGTCTGGATATACTTGAAATTTCCTGGCTTGGAAAATCATGATCAGAAGTTGGTCAGATCCCCAAGAACCAGGTGATTGTTCTTACTGTTCCCAGGACTCATCATGGAGGTAAAGACTCTGTCTGAAACACCCCTTTCTTGGTGTTTCATCCCCAATTTGTTCTGTGCACTCCCAGACTTGTGAGTGCCTTTGGTTCAACTAACTCAAATGCTTTTGTGTAATGTATTGCACTTCCTCTTCTGATATGATGCTTTCTGTCAATATACTGTTAAATATACTGGCCATCTTCAAATTTGGGAAGGAACTTTTTAATATCTAAGCTAACTGGCAGAACCCTGGGACTTTGGTGAGGATATATAATCTGGTTGTGAACAAATCGTGAGCACTACTTCTCAGAACTACCACCAACAACAATAACAACAACAATAACAACAACAACAACAACAACAAGGTCCAGAGGGTAGAAAAATAGAGAAAAAGAAATGGAGAAAGGAAAAGTGAAGTAGCAAAGGCCACTTGGTCATTTGTGGCCAGATTTAAGTTGTTTTCTACAACTATTTTCTAAGGCCCTCAGATGTGTATATTCCTTTACTAGCCCTAAGAGTCTAACACTACTATATTATTCTAACATTGCCTACTTTCTCCTGTATGGACCCAGTTCCAAGCATGAGCTAACCCATGTATGCTGAAGGCCAATTCGCTGCCTGGAATGTTCAGGAATTCCCTGTGCCCCAACCTAGATCAAAGCTTACTTACTTCTGAGTCTCAACCTCTCTCAGTGACCCACTCTCATTAGAAATTGATAGACTAGCTGCACTGGAGAGAAGTCTCTGTTATTCTGAGTGTTTGCTAAGTCCTGTACAGGCCCCCTCAGAAGGACCTCGTAATTATAGTTGGAATGGTTCATGACCTGTGACCCTACTATTCTACATACAGTTGATGGATATGGGGGTGGAGTATCACTGGCCCACAGAAACTCCTATGGCTTGTCCAACAGCCCATGAAGTAACTACACATGAGAGCACTGCCGACAAGGACATCATACGGTGGCTGGTTATGCATTCAATTCTTTGGTCAACTCTTTGTCTGAATGTGTGAGTGTAAGACACAAAGAAAAGGGCAATACAGTGGCATGGCACAAAGACAATGAGTTGTGGAGAGAAAAGGTAGTGTGCAGAAGCCATGTACAAGAAATTATGAGGAGAGAAAAGAAAAATGAATGAAGCATGAATGGCTAGCTAAGTGCTACTAGTCAACAGAGAGAAAAAGAGAGAATCCAGTGGCCATAATGGAGATCATCAGAACTGGGGCAGCTGGCAGCCTTTACTGAGACGCTACCCCAAGATTTCAATTACAAGACATTCTGTCTGATTTCTAGATCTAACAAAAAGGAAATGCTAACAAGTCCTTCCCTCTGGAAGGGTGGTAAATGAGGTTCCAAGTCCCACATAATCTTGTAGAGTACCTGCTGGAATGCTTTACGGTTCTTCAACTTCTCCTGCAGTAAATCTTTATTATCTGAGGTAACGTTACACACTAATGAGGGCCAATGTATCCTGTTCTTCACTTGCCATAGATATGTGTGATTTAATCCTGTTATTCTCTAAAAATCTCCACATCAAATGATCTGTAGATTTTTTTCCTGAATTCAAACCTAGTTTAGTTATGTAATTTATTTAGTAGCATTATATTCAAAAATCAAATATGAAACACAGAATAATTATATTTTGATAATGGGAAAAAAGAAGGAGTCAGAAGAGATATAAGGACTGAAATGCTGGTCAAGGAAAGTATTAGGTTGGTGCAAAAGTAAGTGCAGTTTTTGCATATTATTGTTAACCTTTTAAACCACAATTACTTTTGCGCCAACCTAATAGTATGTTTAGAATTGTATTTAATGAATACTGATATAGTGTTTGCTATTTGCTCATCACCAGTCTAAGCATAAATATTTGATATTACAAATATTAACTTTACAAATTTTAATTCACATTATTCTTACAACAACTCTATGAGATAGGTACTATTGCCACTACTTATAGATAAGGAAACTGAGGCACAGAGAGTTGAAAAAACTTGCAGAAGGCCTCACGGTGAGAGGAAGAGGTAGGATTTCAACTCATGTATTTTACTCCATAATACAGTCTCTCATCCACTACATTATGTTGCCACTCAAATGTGAATTTGAAAACTTGAATTTTAACTGATGGGCCAATATTTATTAAGTATCTCTGCACGCAATGTGAAGCCAAAAAATATTTATTTCCTAAATCTGAGAAATGTATAATCTTGCTCATGTGTCAAAAAATGTAGACACAGTAGGTTAAGAGTCAGTTTGACATTACTCTTGTTCTACTTTTTCATTTTTGCAGTGATTTAATGATATTATTTAATGTTTCCCTGAAAATAAGACCTAGCCAGACAATCAATTCTAATGCGTCTTTTGGAGCAAACATAAGACCAGGTATTTTATATTATAGTATAGTATAGTATAGTATAGCATAGCATAGCATAGCATAGCATAGCATAGCATAGCATAGCATAGTATAGTATAGTATAGTATAGTATATGCGGTCTTATATTATACTATATAAAACCGGGTCTTATAGTACAGTAAAATAAGACTGGGTCTTTTATTAATTTTTGCTCCAAAAAACACATTAGAGCTGATTGTCCTGCTAGGTCTTATTTTCAGGGAAACACAGTAGCCAAGCCTGATTCTGAGTTCTTTAAATATATTATCTTTAGCTATCACTGTAATTAAGCAAAGTATCCCAATTTTATAGCTCAGGCAACCAGGCTTAAGGAGGTTAGAGATTGCAGTTCACAGTCAGTTAGGTAATAAGGAAAAAACCTGGGATCCAAAAAAACATAATTAAAGGTTGCGATCTGCTCCATGAAGAAAAAGTTTCAAGGCAGAAATTTGATTTGATCCTTTGTTGTTATTTTATGTATGCATTGAATTATGGGGTAATATTGTAATAATTCAAGGAGCTAAAATGTGAGGTTGGATTGGGGCCAGGCTTTCTACAGTCAAGCTGAGAAAGACATCATGACCAAAGGTTTGGAGACATTCTGGCCTGGTGGCAAAAGACTAGGACATGAATTTGGATAAACCCAGGTGAAGCCAGATTAAGGAAGTCCTGAAAAACAGCAGTGGAGTTTGGACTTAATGTGATAAGAAATAAGGCTGTGAAGGCTGTTGAGAGGCAGAGGACATGATAAAAGCAGTGCTTGGGGAAGATTAATCTGTCAACAGTTTGCAGGATGGATGCTATTTTAAAGATTGTATATTGTTATAGTACTTTATGTTTCCTTGGGGGTATTTTGTATATATTTTTCTCTCCTCCATAAGATTATAAACTCTGGTAAGGCAGAGACCATGCTTTCAGCTAACTCTTTCACTTTCCCACAGCATTTAGCCCAGTGACTAGTATGTTGCTCTTGATGGTTAAGAATGTAGAAAAGCCACCTAATGATCAAGGGTATTCATATATTTCAGGCTACTCAGAATGGAGCAGTAATCTACCTCCCACCCTTGGGCTAAATTAAAAGGATACTTTTGTTGTTGTTGTTGTTGTTTTGCGGAGTCAAAGTTTGGAACCCTGTGTCCAGTAACAGAAATAACTGAAAAGAAGGGAAAAGTGAAGAGGGAAAAGAAGAAGAGAAAGAAGAAGTAACATGAAATGTGCCAATAGAAATGTAGGCTTGCTAGGGCACAGAGGCTGGAATAATGTTGGGAAATGCCCTTGATTTCCATGGGGGTCGTAGATTGAGTAATTTTGCTAATTTCAAAGACTGGTAACTGTAAAGACAATAGAACCACATCCTACAGTCCTGTACTTAACATTACAACCCAGGCGTTTCCTTTCATATCACAAATTTACTCACAGGGCAGGCAGCTGCTCTGTGTAGCACTGTGCAGAGGACTGTGATGCCACGCTGCGGTTCAAAAAAAATAAATAAAAAAAAAAAAGTTAATTAACAATATCTGCCCTAGTACAGGATAAGGCAAATTAAAGCACATAAGCCCTGTCTTTATCACTCCGACTTTCCTCAACTAAGAAGAAACTAGTGAAATAGTAAGTATCTAATAGCTAGTTAGTCTGAAGGAAGAGCTAAGACTGGAATCCATCCTTGTGGGGGCACAGTCTAGCCCCTGTTCACTATTCCAGTATTCCACATGCCATTTTGTTTAGGACGCCAACGTTCTTCATTTTTCTCCATCCCACAAAAGCATAAAACCAAGTGACAACTTGGATCCAAGTATTTATAATGTCAGAGGCCTTACTGGGTGTATTTATAGGTGGAAGCACACACTCTCTGTGTTTCCTGAGTCTGATGTTCAATCCTCTGTGATGTTGGATTTGCCAAAGGGAAAAGAATTGAATACCCTCTGGGACAAACAAGCTTCACTAGAAGTTGCTGCATCCCACATTATGTCTGCAGTGTGAGAGTAATTTATCCTCCTAATTTTATAATGCAGTATGTCAAGTTTTTCCTTCATTCTTGCCTTCTAGGCCTCATACCTTATGCATATACACTTTTCATTGAGTAAAGGGGACATCTTTGTTTCCATGGTTTCTTTATGATCATGGCTAGTCCCTACTTAGAAATCTCCACCTCCACAGTGGTACTCTTGATAATGCAAAGTTCAGCTAGTTTACATCACCATATACAGTCAGTTAATGTCTACTTTATTAGGTATCTCCAGTGAGATGATGGGCCATCTGAGAGTATTAACACCTGGATTTACAGTCATCATGATGGAACACATCGGAGTTCTTTACGAAGCTGAATTACTCAATAACATCTTAGAAACATAAATGATCAAGAAGCCTCATTTTCAAGCCTAAAAGTCAGGAGTCTGTCTTGCTAATTGACGCTGATGGAGTTATAATAGTGAAATACAACACAGAAAATATCTCTAGGAGGCTGCCCCGGGCACATAACATCAATAAAGGCACTGGTGATCCCATTTCCAGACCCAAGTTCTTATGAAGGGCTCCTTCAAGGCAGGCTCGTGTTTTGAGATGCAGCTCTTTGGGGAGGTGTTTTAAACGTCTAGTTATTTCACAGAATAGATAGAGAAGAACTATTTCCATGTAATTAAATGTGAGTTCCAAGATATTTCCAAAAGTCTTCTAGGATTCTCAAGATTGATTTATAGGATTCAGATACACAATAAGATTAGTTAATTAATTAAGAAAATATCAAAATGTAGAATAGAATAGAAAACAACAGAATAGAACACAATAGAATAAGCTAGAATAGAATGGGAATCAAATATTAGATCTCTGGAATGAAATAATTTGCATCTATACTTGCAAATTAAAGGAGAAAATGACAATTATATATATATATATATATATATATATATATACACACATATGTATATATATATGTATATATATATATATACATATACATATAGTATTAATTTTCAAGTAGATGATAGCCAGTTTGACCAATATGAATGATAACAATAATTATTCACTTTCTGAATATAAAATCATTATGATTATCAAAAAACTGATCCTTAAAATATTGGTCAGGCAAGCATTGTTTTCACTTTACAGATTATAAAATTGAAATTTGGAGGGATTGAGTTAAATCAGAGATAGAACCCATGTGTTCTGATTCCTATGTAGTGACTACATATCCCAGGTTCTTTTTTTTTAAGACTTTTATTAAAATATAGCTAACATACAATATTATATTAGTTTTAGGTGTATACAACAATTATTGAACATTTATATACCTAAAGAAGGAATCACAGTAAGCCCAATAACCATCTGATACCATGACACACTATCATAATATTATTGACCATATTCCCCATGCTGTACATTACATCCCCATGACTT